>NC_090922.1:131919489-132233305 GCF_040938575.1 Ambystoma mexicanum
ACACATGGCTGAACCATAAGGACAATAATATTTCTGACCGAACCATTCCTTTAATCAAACAATGATGTCAAAACATGTTACTGTGAGCGTTTTCTTGTAAAGGCCAGAGATCACTCAAGTTTGGTTTGACGCGTTTCGGGGACTCGGGATTCTGCAGGGACCCGCCTCCAGCCCTGGAGATTATTTCACCATAGCGCACAAGCAATTATTCAGCGAGACAGTCTAAATAGACTAAGAGGTTCCTATTCCATGCCATAAAGCAGACGAACATAAAAACAACGGAAATATTTATCCAGCACTGGTTTGAAGTCTGATTCCCCTTATATTGAAGTATACCACCACCCATGTATTGTTTCATCGAAATATATTCAACATAAAACAAGATAAAATAAGCATTCCCACAATGCAGATGAATATCGAGTGTTTAAGAACAACACATGCCTAATGTTGTTTACATCTCTCTAGATCTAATGGATAAGCATAGGTTGAAAATAACTAGGTGCCTATGTATTAACACTTCGAATGTATTTTGGACCAATATGTTATATCAAATGTACAGAATAGACTGGGCATCACTCAGTTTAAGGACTTATTCTCGTTGGGGCAATTCATCTCTGTCAATTAATTCAAGGGGAGTGGAGGCAGCTCCGCACTAGATTTGTTCTTGTATTTCCAGCTGAGGAACGCGCTGAAGGAATTGTGTGCTACATTCCCAGGCCCACTGGAGGTGGCCTGGATACTCCATGGGGTAATAACAGCTGAGGGTGGTATCTAGGTTACATACAAAGTTAATGGATGCCGGGTTGGGATGGGCGGATATGGCACATTCGAAGTGGGTAGGTCATAGGGCCAGCTGATTACGGATTAAATCTGGCCGTACTGCTGTAAGCAAACCAGAGGGGTGGCGATTAACAGCCGGTTTAAATTAATACACTTTAAATTTCTATTTTACTCCAGCGGCTTTGCATGGTTTTTACCCAGATATTCCTGATGCATGTAAGAGACGCTCATACTCTCCGGCAGACTTTGTCCACCTATTGTGGAGCTGCCCACGTATCGTGGGGTTTTGGAAAGCAGTGTTCAGTGGTGTCTGAGATAATTGGGGAACATGTTGCCTTCCCCATTGCTGGCTCTGGTAGGGTACACGGGGTGTGTTGCTAGTAGTGCAAGGAGACTGTTGGGGTTATTGTTGATATTAGCAAGGCGACTGGTTGCCATGGAAGAGGGGCACCTGATGTAGATCCATGGAAGACAGATGTGGTGCATTATAACGATATGGGAACTGAATGTAGTGCTGTGGTACATCCGTGTGCTAGGACCAAGGACATTTGGGGACAGTACAAACTTTATTTGATTTCTAAAGCAAGGCTGGAACCTTCGTGACTAATACCTGAATAAGAGGTTGCGAGGGCTGCTACCTTCTTGTTACTTGGTGCAGGACAGAGGAGGCAGGATCAAAGATGTGGGGTCTGCAACTTGAACTTAGGGAGTGGGCGGACACGACGTGGAATGTAGGACAATGCATACAATGATGGCTGGGCGGAGGTCATTTGCTTGATAATGTTAATGAAATTGATATTTGTACTACTGTGATGGAGTCAGAGTAGTGAACTGTACTTTTATTGTTGGAAAAACAATTAAATAAAAGTTTTAAACAGTTTCTTGCAGTAGTTCAAAATTATATAATTTGTCAGATGTATATTCTTAAAGGTAGTTTTGAATGCCAATTAGAGGAGATGCATAGGGCTAGCATTTTACACTTTGTGCTGACTTGTACCAGTTTTCCTGTAGAGATCTGCTCATTGACCACTGTTTTTAATGTATTATTTCAGGTATTGAGTGTGAACCTAGCTTTGAAAAGCAGCAGTGTGCTATAGAAAAAATATAGTACAATACGAGATTTGGGAAATTTGCAACAAGGGCAGACATAAGAGCTAGTGTCTGGGGCTTGGGAGCAGGTACATAGCAAGATAGGTAAGAGTCCTAGGATATTTAGTACCAGGTACAATAAGGGAAGCGGTAGGGAGGTATGGCGCCAAATCGAAGAGAATAATAAGAGGCGAGAGAATAGCAGCGAAGGAATATATAGAAGGGAGTCGGAAGCAACGGGTACCAGTTAGACTGGTCAGGGGTTCTTGCAAGGAAGTGGGCTAGTGGGGCGATTAGACTGTTGACCTGTCAGGGCCGCTAGCAGGGAAAAGAGTAAAGTGGAGGGAGTGCAGATAACCCAAAGGGTCCAGTTGGAGGGCAAAATCTTAGATGATGTGGAGGAGCAGTTCCTTATATATCTATAACCATTCCATGGCCTTTTACAGTCTTTAAATGTAGGCATCCACTGTTTTGAAAATTGCATTTCATTTTAACCTTTGGCTAGTGCTTGAGACAACCAACACTGAATCCATTTTATCTTCGATTTAAAATTGGATGTCTCGGAGTTGGCTTAGCCTCAATACCCAGAAAACAGAGCTAATCCAAATTTTAAATGTCATCTAGGAACTATCACAAAGGCTGCGATTGGAGCCAGGCTCGATTATGCCAAAGCTATTTACATGTGACTCTGAACTACCTTAACCAATGGCTTCAGCGAGTGGAGAATTGCATAGCAAAATTAACTACCACGTCTTCCTTTTCGAAGCAATGTGAATCCCTTTATGCCGTATCTACATTGGCTGCCTGTTGAAGCTTGAACCAAATTAGAGCAAGCTACATTTGCTTTTAAATGCCTCCATAAAACTGCTCCCAGTTGCTTGTCTTCCCAAGTTAATTTCAGTAAACAAATTCAAACCCTATGAACTTCTTCCTTAACTTTGGTGACTCCTCCTCAGTTTGAGGTAAAATCAGCCACTGGAACAACTCTTTAGTTTGGGGCACTCTTATTTGGAAAACGTTAACTGAATCTATCCGATCTCTCCTTAATCTGTAGATTTTTAAAAAGCACCTCAATACTTAGTTCAATGTGATATTACTGATTTTTAAATACCAAACACAAAAAAGACTGTTTTCTTTTGGCCTTTTTTGTGGCCGCTTTAAAATGCGGCAATATGACATGCTCATGCTCCACCACACCCCCCTCAAGGTGATCCCTTCCCCAACCCTCCCACTGGTTATGTGAAACGGGGGGTTCACCCCTCCCAACTCGCCCTTCCCCCACCCGCCACCCCTTTCCCAGCACAACACACACCAAGTCCACACACATCCGTATATGCAAATATACTCACACAGACACTCACCTGTCAGCCCCTGCGCGCACTCATGTGCGACAGGGGCTGACAGTTCGATTTAGAATGACTGCTCTGTGTGGAGTAACTGCACCTCGAAGTTTAAAATGTACCAGTAGTAAAGTGTCTGACCATTTAAGGACAGTTTCGGCACATCGTTTACCCAGTTTTTAATTGTGGCATTTTACCTCTCTACTATCCCTGCTTGTTGAGGGTGATGCAGTCAGTGGAGCTTCTGTTGTATTTGTAAGGCTGCACAAAGTTGCTTGATGATCTGGCTGGTGAAGTGGGTGCCTTTGTTTAAACTCACTAGCACCTCAAACCAGATTGCAAAATCACTAATTGGAAGCTTAACCACTGTGCTGGTCTCAGCTTTTGCAGGACAGGTAGGACTCTACCCATCCTGAGTGCATATGCTGACCAGAACATACTGGTCGCTGCTGCATTTCTGGAGTTGTATAAAGTCCTCTTTGTATGTTGACAAAGGGGCCCAAGGAGCGAGGTGCGGGCCTGGGTTTGCTGTGTCAGTCTTTCCCATACAATTTTGCTGGCAGAGGATGCCCCGCAGGCAGTGTGCTTGAGTTACTGAGAAAAGGTCGGGTGTGTTCCAATCCTGAATGAGTGTAGGAGTCCTATTCCTCCCCCCCCACTTTCCTACATGGATGAGTCTGCGGTAAATGTGAGCCAATTAGTTCAACAGTACCTTTTGGCGAGACTAGGTGATCGTTTGTATACCGCCAAAGGTTATTGCAATGTCAGGAACATATTAGTTTAGACCAGCAGCCTTTTTCTGATTCTAGAGCTGCCTCTTGTATAGGGCCTACGTCTTGTAATGAGGAGAGTGTTGGGCTTGTACCTAATTTGCTGATCTTAACACAAATTCATCCAGACTGCATGAAATGGCTGCCTGTTTAGCAGCAGTGTCTGCTAAAGGATTGCCAATAAAAATGTTAACTTAAAAGGGGATGGGCCACATTTTGGCAGCAGACTTTGAGTAACATAATAGAATTGAGAAGGGAAGAAACGCCTGTTATTTTTGATTATGGTTGAACTTGAAGTACGGGAGCTGAACATAGTAGAATCTAGGAGGGCAGAGAAGTAAATTGTATTCTCGATGAAGAAAGGAAGCCTCTTTACTCCCATAATTTAGCAAAACCCTGTACTACCCCAAAGGCGTACCTCCGTGTAAATTGTGACATTTATAAGCTAGCATGCATGCTCTGATCAAAGCTACCAATTCTGCAACATGGCGGGAGAGCATATTTGGCAACTGGGTAATTTCTATTACAGATGTTGGAAACCAGCTGCATATCCTGTAACCAATTTCCCTTTGTCATAATGAAAACAGGATCATCAACAAAACAAATTGGGCCAGGCTTATGAAAGGGCACATCAAGGAGGCCCATTTTGGATTATGTCAGTTCATCAGTAATCACTACGAAATTGTGATGTTTGCTATCAATTGGACTAGGTAATAGAGATGCATTGTTTAAAATAGTGCAGTGTGGGAGGGGGGTGGCCAGGAATGCTGGTGATGCAGTTGCTCCTCTGATGGTCTGTGTGCGATGCCCGGGCGAAAATCATGCAATGCACCGATTGTAGCCTGCGTTCCTCTACTGCAGTTGGAGAGAGGGAATGAATCTCGGCGACCTGGCGGCGTGGCAAACCAGAGGCTAACTTCACTGTCCTGCTTTGATATCTCTGCATCAAGCCGCGACTCGCCGCCAGGTCGAAGATCCAAGATGGCACCCTCCCGCTTTGTGGGTGCTTCGGCCTGCGCCTGATCCTCCTAGCTCGGCGGCAGTCTGATGGTGCCCAGAGGACTCCGGTCCTGCGCCCTGCTTCTTGAGGTCTGAGCACTCTGGATAAGCGCATTCAGTGTCGGCCTGGCAGGGTTCTGGGGGACATGCTCCGCTTGAGTGGGGCCTAACTGGGAAAACCCAGCTCTGGCCCATGGGGAGTCTAGCGGGCACGCCAGATGTAGGAGAGCAGCTATGGTGGAGGAAACGTAAGGGTGGAAGGCCCCCAGCATTCTTTTGGAGGTACAGCCCAGCAGGGGGACCCCTGGGATCAAATCTACTTAAGGAATCACCGGTGAGTGAGTTTCCCGCTCCGGGGGAGCCTCAGGCGGGGCAGTGTGAGGTGCCATAGAAGGCTGTAAGTGCCCACAAGGTGTTTGCCAGGACTGGGAGCAGACAATAGCTGATTTAACTAATCGGGGGACACAGTGTCTCTTTTTCAGATGAGGGGCCCAGACCAATACAGAGCACACCATCTGTTTTGAGAATGGACTATAGCAAAGAATATCCGTGTATAGCAAAGAATATCAGTGGGTGCTGGCGTGAAGGGATCCTGTAGCGGACCCACTCAGAGGTGGTGCCTGCGAAAGCTGTAAAGCACTCTCCAAGGCACTGTAAGGGCTCCCCTCCCTGTCTCGAAGGTGGGTAGGACTCACTGCTTGGCATACATAAGCTTTGCCAGGGCCAGCAAAGGTAATTGTGAGAGGGAACTCCGGGTGCTCCTCCTGCTGCGGAATACACGCAAAGACTCCTGCTCCCTGAATATGGCCAAACAGATGGCACCCAAAAGCGTGGATATAGCTGCACTGCTACAGCCCCAAAAGAAAGGGAAGAAGGTAGACATCGAAAGCCATGATTCACCTTCCAGAAAGACCCACTAATACGCCGGAACAGCTAGCAACAAAAGAAGACTTGCAATCCTTCATGTCACATATCAAAGTGGAGTTCAAGAACTGCAGGATGGAGCTCTTGGCGAAGATGGAACGCTTGAACAGCTCCATCAGACGCGGAGCAGAGCGTCGGAGAGGTTGAGGCTTTGGAACAAACAAGGACAATCGCAGACCTTCAACGCTGAGTATTCTCACTGGAAAGGGAGAGTGAGGCCATGGCGCTCAAACAGGGGGACATGGAAAATAGGGCAAGGAGAAATAACATCCACATTAAACAAATCACGCATACTATCCCTGACTAAGACCTGAGTGAATGCGTTGGGGAAAGTCTTCCAGATGTTGCTCCCAAACCACGATGAGGCCTCCTTGCTGTTGGATCGCACCCATAGGCTGCGGGTAGGTGGAGGGCTACCAGAGACCTCCTGTGAGAAACATGAAGGTGTCTCACCCACTAGTCCCCGGGGATCCGTTATTCAGGTGGCCAGGACACGGCCATCGCTTTTGGATCCAGTTCCTGGGGGTGGACCAGTGAGGGAGGATCATCTGGGTGAGGGGTCTTGTGGGAGTGGGACACTGGATGGTGAAATGCAGTATCCCCTCCCCAATAACAGCTTTACCCCATCCTACCAGGTAGGATATTTAGGAACTCAAACCCCCCAACCCCCTCTTCACAACACAAAAAACATTATCACGGACAGATCGCTATGAGAGACAACGGACTAACACCTGAGCCGTATACCTGACATGTCCCAATACAATGGTCTGGCAGAGTCAGGCAATTACTGACCACACACACCTGACTTCCACCACACTGCCCCACACGGATAAAAGGTGGAGCACAAGAGCACACTTTGGGCAAGGCAAAGCACACAAGGAAGCAGTAGTTTCAAGATGGCAGTTTAACACGAGGAGAAAGACGGCAAAACAGGAGATCGCAAGGAGGGAAGTGCCCTTGACCTTTTAACCGTGGAACCCTTATTTTCACTAACCCTTGAGCATAGAAAGCGTAAGACAAGGAAGCAAGGCTGAAGAATCCTGCATTGTGTGTCGGAGGTACCTGGGGCTCTCCTACGTCGATGATCAAGGTTGGGAGAATCGCTTGCTGCCGTGGTACTGTCCTTGGCTCCTACAACAAAGCAGTGCCAGTGAAATCAACACAGCCAGTGAGTTGGGGAGACTGATGCCAGACCGGTGTGTGTTGAAGCCAAGGTTACAAGCAGCAACATTGTATTGTTAACGCTGAGGCGAACAGTGTATGAAACCAACATGAGTAAAAAGACAGATGAGTGATTAAACTTTGAAACCGAGATGTGATGCCCTTGACCGAGTGGTCTGGCACCACATGGGTGCTCATTCGAAAGTCTCTGTGAGGTGTCCAACTGAGAGTTAAGAAAGGTGAAAGATTGACAAAAGGAACAGAATATCGAAGTGGTCCTGCGATGGGTCAAGCAAAAGCCTGTGCACAATGGAAATTATTATTTAATGGTCGTAGCTTGCACCCATCGGTAGATTTAGAATTAAATGGGTGTTTTTCAAACCCTTTTGGAAATTCAATAAACACCCTTGAACTGTAGTCGCTTGTCTTTCTTACTGTTGATACCATGCCTTCCTACACTCCCCACAGAGGTGATCACGCGGATGCACTTTTATACCACTAAGCAAGACATCATGGCATCTGCCAGTGCACAGAATGAATGAATCTTCCAAGAGTCCTCCCTTCAAATATACCAAGTTCTCCAGCATTGGATCTTTCATGGATTCACATGCTTAGAATATTCCCCGTCGTCAGACTGGGACCCCTCGGTACACATATATAGCCTTTTCCTATAGGAAAACTTCCGACACTTTTGTGTCCTATCTACGTCCTTTTAGGACCCGCCTACGCATGCTCCGCAGGCCGTCCCAGTATAAGAGGCCCGCCCCCGCGGTTCCCCTTCAGATTTCAACCGTCTCCAAAGTAGTGGGATCTCCTCGTGTTGTCTTACTATTTTGTACTAGGTTGCCTTATTGGATTTCGAGTACGATATGTCCTCTGTATCAGGAAAAGCGCTGTTCCGACCATGCGCGACGTGCGGCTTGAAAAAGGTTTACAAGGGGGACGGACATATGGATTGTATATATTGCCTCCACCCTCACCATTCGGCGGATGCCTGCGACATATGCAAGGGTTTTTCTCAAAAAACCCTCAAAGGCCGGAACCAACGCCTGGTGGCATGGCTGAATGAGGGTGCGGGGGTATACCCGCCCTCGGAGGTAGGCTCCACACAGTCGGCGAAAACATCACACCGCGCGGCCTCGTCGGAACCACCGGCAAAGAAATCTAGACCGTCGGAAAAAGAGTCGTCTGGAACTCACTCCACTACAGACTCCTCGTCAAAGAAATCATCCTCATCAAAAAAGCATGAGAAGGAAAGGAAATCCTCCTCTGGCGATCATCACAGATCGACCACGAGTCGAGAATCGAGTAAAAGCAAGCACAGTGTGGAGAAGGCGGGACCGCCAAAACCACCTGCGAAGTCTGCGACGGCGATCCAGTCACCGGCCGCCTTCCCGCCACTAGCGCAAGGGGCATCCTCCGTCCCGTCGACAATGGTGTCGACCAGAGCCTCGTCGACGGGGGTCCTACAGGAGGCCTGGAGGCCTGAAGTCTTCGACCCTACCCCCCCAGAGGCTTTGCTACAAGAGCAAGCTATGTTGCTGTCCTCTGAGGACGAGGGCGAGAGAGTGGCTGGCCCAGCAGACCTAGGGCTACGAGCGGCTGACAAGTCGTCGACGAGGGCATCCGTTACACCGGTATCTGCCCCTCTCCTCAATCCTCAATCGGTTTTGTCGTTGGCTATTCTGTCCTCGCTTCAGTCCTTGCTACGGTCGTTGGACCAGCGACTTCCCCAGGCCAGCCTGCCACAGTCACCTGACGACGAGCCGGGCCCGTCCCGTCAACCGCCGCACCCACGCACGCCAATCTCAACACTGGCGCAGGAGGAAGGTGAGCTGCCAGATTCGGAGTCTGACAGGGGAGCCATGTCAGAGGTCTCTTTATCCCCCTTCAGGGATCCTACCTGGGAGTCAGAGGCGGAGTTAGAAAACCCCAGAAGCCCAGCTCACCCGTCCCTTCCGGACGACATTGCGTCATTCCATTCGATGATGGAGAAGGCATGCAAAGAATTTGGTCTGTCCCAGGAAGAACAGAAAAAGGACTGTTTTTTGTTCGACCACATGGGCAAAAGAAGGAGGTCGGTGTTCTCGATACCGATACTTGACCATGTATGGAAAGAGGGGTTGCAGACAATGAGACACCCATTCTCAGAACCAGCAGTGAAAGGACGCCTAGAAAAAAAGTTTAAGGCTCCAGAGTCTACCCCCAAGTGTTTATCCTCTCAACCAACACCAGACTCGGTGGTGTCGGCGGCGGCAGCGAGGAAGGCAAAGGCACAGCACAAGTGCACGACTCCACCCGAGAACGAAGCGAGACGCCAAGATGCCTTTGGCAAGAAAGTGCTCTCCGTGGGAGCGACCACAGTAAAGGCCGCAAACTCTCTGGCAATTGTGGCCAGATACGATAGGGATATGTGGCACAGGCTGACTCCGCTGCTTGATCATCTTCCAGAAGAACAGAGGAAGGCGGCGATGCTACTGGTCCGAGAGGGTGAGGAAGCCTCAAATCACGCAATAAACTTCGCAGTGGATCTTGCTGAGTCTGGCTTCAAGCAAGTCAACAATGGGGTCGTATTACGTCGACAGTCATGGCTGAAGTGTACCTACTTCAGACCAGAAGTACAATACAAGGTCTTAGATATGCCCTTTGAGGGAGACCTTCTTTTCGGTGAGAAGGTGGACGAGGCCCTAAAAGGGATGAAAGAAGATTCGGACACGGCACGTTCTTTGGGTGCCCCCTAGAGTGGCAGAAGCTACAAGTCTTTTCGCCCCATTAGAGGGGCTTCAGGTAATTCAAGATTCTCTTCTGGAGACAGATCCTTTGCCAGATCGGCTTACCCCTCCCAGGGATACCGACGTGCCTCACAATCGGCTAACCGTCGACGAAACTTCCAGTCTTCCAGAAAACGACCATCATACCCATCGTCGGCGAGAGACAAGCAAACTAAAGATCAGCAGTGACGTTCCACAACCCGTTCTGGGGGGAAGAGTTTCAGCGTATGTCGACGAATGGGAAAGGATAACGACGGACCAATGGGTGTTAGACACGGACACTCTCTTCAATTCAAACACAGCCCTCCGCAAATTCCACCTGCGTTCACCGCTCAGTCCCATATGAAGGCACTGCAACAAGAGGTTACACTCATGTTAGCAAAGGGAGTGATAGAATTAGTTCCAACATCACAGAGAGGCCAAGGAGTCTACTCAAGATATTTTGTCGTAAAAAAGCCGAACGGCAAATGGCGTCCCATTCTAGACTTACGCGATCTCAACAAGTCCTTAAAGAGCCTGAAATTCAAGATGCTCACTCTGCAGGAAGTGATCCGCGCAGTTCAAAAGGGAGATTTCCTGGCGTCCCTGGATTTACAGGACGCGTATTTCCATATTCCAATGTGTCGGAAACACAGGAAATTCCTACGTTTTGTAATAGGGCGAACCCACTACCAATTCACGGTTCTTCCTTTCGGGCTCAAAACCTTCCCCAGAACGTTCACAAAATGCCTGGCTCCAGTGGCTGCCTGGCTAAGGAAGCAAAGCCACCATGTATACCCATACCTCGACGACTGGCTGGTAAGGGGATCCTCCCCAGCGTCGACCAACACAAGTCTGCAAGCCATCATGCAGCTTCTACAACGGCTAGGATTCGCCATAAACTTCGAGAAATCCTCTCTGCGGCCATCGAGAACGCTGGTATTCTTGGGGGCACAGTTTGAGACTCAGCTAGGGCTGGTGAAACCTTCTCTAGACAGGACATCGAGACTCATTCAACAGGCGGCCCGGCTACGGCGAAACACCAGGATCTCAGTGAGAAAGTATGTTTCGGTCCTAGGGGCCATGGCATCCTGCATCCATCTGGTGAGAAACTGTCGACTTTTCATGAGGCCAGTCCAAGAATTCCTCGCAGACCGATGGACACAGGCTCAGGGATCGTGGTCGGACAGGATAACCGTCGACAAAGACAAGCTACTTCGGACCCTTCAGTGGTGGCAGAGTTCCCACAATCTGAACAAAGGTTTGCCCCTACAGGAGCCGGAGTTCCAGAGCACCATAGTTACGGATGCGTCCCTAACCGGATGGGGAGCGCATATGGGTGCTCTCCAAACGCAAGGTCGCTGGTCTCCAACGGAGTCGCTCCTACACATAAGCGTACTGGAACTCAGAGCGGTACGATGGGCCTTGAAGGCGTTCCTACCACACATCAAGAGGTCGCGAGTGCGAATACTGACCGACAATACAACAGCCATGTTTTATCTGAGGAAACAAGGAGGGACGCGATCAAGGACTCTCTCCATAGAAGCCCAGAAAACATGGCATTGGGCATCGAAGCACGAAATCTCCCTCGTGGCTCATCACCTTCCAGGAGTGAGGAACTGCCAAGCCGACTCCCTCAGCAGAAACATGGCCCAGATACACGGGTCACTTGAAGAAAGTGTTCGAGAAATGGGGCCACCCCCCTCTGGACGCTTTTGCAACCAAAGAAAAAAAGAAATGCGAGAAATTTGCAAGCAGGTGGCCCCAAGAGGGTTCGGTGGGGGAGGCGTTCTCCTTCCCATGGACGGACATGTTCCTCTATGCTTTTCCCCTGTTTCCCCTCATACGGAAAACAATACAGTGGATACGCAGATACAATTGCCGGGTGATTCTAGTGACACCATACTGGCCGAGGCAACCGTGGTTCTCAGACCTCCTCCATCTATCGCTGGAACATCCCATAGCGTTTCCGAAAGTCCCGTACCTTCTATCCCGGGACAGAGGCACGGTGTGGCATCACGACCCGGACAGTCTCAACCTTACGTCCTGGCTCCTGACTTCTCAGAATTCGGGGCTTTAGACATTTCAGAGGAGTGCCAAGAAATTCTACAGGCGGCTAGAACCCCTTCCACTAACAAATCCTACTCCTATAAGTGGCGGAGATTCTGTGAATGGTGTAGAAAACAGCGGGACCTACAACCATTGTTGGTGACGCCGGAACAAGTTCTACCTTGCCTGCTCCTCTTAGCAAAAAAGGGATTGTCCCCCTCATCGATAAAGGTACACCTGGCAGCCATCTCGAGGTTCACAAGGAAGAGGCAGTCGTCTCCTCTATTCAGTGACAGACTGGTGAAACACTTCATGCGGGGTTTATTTCGAGCTTTTCCCCCGGTGTGGAGCCTCAACACAGTGTTGGCAGGCTTGATGAAACCGCCTTTCGAGCCTATGGCCACGTCCGACATGTAATTCATTTAGTGGAAGTTGGCATTCCTGATAGCTATCACATCAGCCAGACGTATCTCGGAACTACAAGCGCTGGTCGTGGACCCGCCCTACCTAAGATTCTTTAAGGACAAGGTAGTCCTGGCAACTAACCCTACGTTCGTCCCTAATGTTCCGACGGTATATCACAAACACTCATCCGTGGTTCTGCCTACTTTCTTCGCCACTCCATCGTCGGCAGCAGAAAAAACTCTTCATACCCTGGACGTTAAGAGGGCTCTGAAATTCTACCTACATCGCACACAAGACATCAGGGCTACTCAGCAACTGTTTGTCGCATATGGTCCGTCGACGAGAGGTAAAGCAATCTCGAAACAGGGATTGGCCAGATGGGTCTCGTCGACGATTGCTTTTTGTCACTCTAAGGCCGGAAGGCCACTGCAAAGACATCCTAGAGCCCATTCTACAAGGTCGATGTCATCCTCAACAGCGTTATGGGCCGGAATTCCGCTGACGGACATACGCCAAGCTGCGGCATGGTCAGTGCCCCACAAGTTTACCCGCCACTACTGCCTTGCCAGGCAGCATGCGGATGAGGTGCAGATGGAAAGAGCTGTCCTGCGCCATCTGTTTCAGTAAGGTAAGCTCCACGTTGTGGAGAGTGTGTTTTCTACCTTTGATGACAGTATACTTTCGGTGGGAAAGGTTATATGAGTAAACTTATTACTGCTGTGCATATGTGTTGAGTAGTAGGGTGAGAGTACGTTACATTGCATTCTCACCACCATCTCAAGTGTTACTGCTATACAATCTATTCTAAGCATGTGAATCCATGAAAGATCCAATGCTGGAGAAGGGAATACATTCTTACCTGTAACTCCATTTCTCCAGCATTGGTATCTTTCATTGATTCGCATGCGCCCGCCAAGCCTCCCCGGGACTGCAATGTATGTGATGGATAAGTTTAACCCTTCCTACTTTGGAGGGGCCGAAATCTGAAGGGGAACCGCGGGGGCGGGCCTCTTATACTGGGACGGCCTGCGGAGCATGCGTAGGAGGGTCCTAAAAGGACGTAGATAGGACACAAAAGTGTCGGAAGTTTTCCTATAGGAAAAGGCTATATATGTGTACCGAGGGGTCCCAGTCTGACGACGGGGAATATTCTAAGCATGTGAATCCATGAAAGATACCAATGCTAGAGAAATGGAGTTACAGGTAAGAAACTATTCCCATCTAGCTGGTGCCACAATACAGAAGCAGAGCGCTTTGAGACCACTGACCTCTGTCTTGCAAGATAGGAAAGTCTGTTACAGATGGCTGTTCAGAGCAACTCTCCAATTTACCATTGTGGATGCCCTGTGCACAATCAGTTCGCTAGAAGAGGCGGAAGAACTATTGGAGGGGACTGGCCCTAGAATGAACAAGGAAGCCCCTCAGGGGTGTTCCTCGCCACCGGCCGGGGAGGACCCAAAGCTACAGCGTACCCTGTGGTCGATGGCGCGCAAGTCATGAAAACCAGGAGCCTCTTCGAGATGCAAATAATCAGAGTTGAATCCTTCTCCATCGAAGTCTGCTTGAAGAGAGTTCATTGATGTACCAATTCGAGGCACCTTGAGTCATCTGCACCCCGGGCTTCGCACAGCCTTACCCAGCCCATGAGGTTGGAACCACTCATTGGACATTTGGGCGAGTTGCCCAATTCAGTTACTGCATGGTTTGCAGTGGTTCAGTTTTGGATTAAAAGGTTGAAAACCCAGTTGCTCCAAGAAGCTGAAGCATTAATGGAACCAGATGGCAGCTGACGCCCACCCTGTCCCCCCCCCCCCCCCTCTTCTGTTGAGATCTTAGACCCTCAACTGGTGCTACCGCCCCACCCCCAACCGAAAGCTGAAATGTGTAATAACGCAAAATGCTTAAACTCTCCAGTCAAGCGTAAATCAACCATACAGCGACTGAAGGGCCTGAATAGCTCAGTTATATTTCTTCAAGAGACCCACCTGAACCCACCAGACTTCGCTCGTTTGTGCAGCAGAGACTTTCTGATGCAATTCATGTCATCCAGCAAAATTAAAATGGGTGGCACAGCAAATCTCCTAGCGAGGGGTATCCCCTCTGTAGAGCTAGAGACACAACATGGCAGGGAAGGATGCTATGTGGGAGCCAAAGGTATGCTATTTGGTCAGCTGTATAGACTTGATCTCTGTATATGGCCCGAATGAGGGCCAAGAATCTTTCCTGCTGGAATCCGAACTGCCCCCCTTTCCTGAGGGCCAAGTGGTAATAAGGGGTGACTTTAATTGGGCGCCGGTCCCCCTGGCTGATGAAACTCACCAGCCCATGTCAAAGGACTTTAAAATTGCACGGGGGTTGTTACGCCAGCTTAAGCCCTTGGGGGTAATCGATGTTTGGAGCATCCTGCACCCGGGAGAAAAAAATTCTCATTCTTCTCCCACGTACACCGCACTTCATCCCACATAGATCTTCTCTTAGCCAACCCCCAACTTATGTTGTATGTAGACTGTAGCCATAGGATCACAGGCATTGTCAGATCATGCCCCAGTCCTCCTTGCAGATCGTATCCATGACCCTGACACCCCTCAACCCCTGCAACCTACATAGAGGTTATGTGACCCGATCTTTAATGATATGGCTTTGAGGGATGGGATTGCAAAGGCCATTTGAAATTACCTCCGAGAATCTCATGGGACCCACCTCGATGGCGACCGTATGGGAGGCCATGAAGACAGTAAGGGGTGAAGTTATAGCCCATGTGCCAGCCTACCGGAAACACCAATTCGAGGGGATTGGGTCCTCCGACGTATTCCATATCTATGACTGTAATCACCACAGCTGTGCTGCTTCGGAAAATCTTTCGGCGTCGATTACGCCGACCTCGAGGACCTCCTCCGACAGCCGATGTCACTGGATGTTATAAGTAGGACGCACGATGCCCGTAGCCTCAGTTCCGTTTTTTCCGCGAACGTGTTTGCTTCGGAGATCTCGGCGCACCTCGACTCTTTGGAGTTTCTGTTGTTTCTCGGTTCTTCGAACCTGTTCGTTTTGTGCAGTTTCTTCTTTGTGAAGGATGTTTACCTCGTCTTCCACCCCGCGTCCGGGATTTAAGAAGTGCGGGGAAGATGTCGGTTACGGACTCGCACGATGCCTGCCTCTGGTGCCTCGGGGAGGCCATTGACACGGATGACTGTGTCGACTGCCAGTTGCTCACGCCTAAAGCCTTGCGGGAGCGCAAGAAGTTATCGGTAGGTAAGGTGTCTAAGCCACGGAAGTCGAGGTCTGCGGGGCTTTCGACGGACGATTTGAGAGGCGACTCTGCGTTGTCGTCGAAGTCCAGTGGGTCTCGGTCCCGGAGTTGGTCCCGCCACACCTCTGCCTCTTCGAAGCACTCCCGGAAGCACTGTCATCGGTCACCTTCCCCGCCTCTTCCGAGGACTCCGCCCGTCGGCGGGTCGCTTACCCTACCAAGCAGGCGACGCCGGAGGAATGGGCTTCCTTCGGGAAGAAAATGTTAGCGATTCTCGAATCGCAGGGCACCGGTCCGTCAGGGCCTCCGAGTGGGGTTGGTCGTTATCGGTCGAGAGACACCGCTCGCATGCCTCCGGGCTCAGGTGGTCGGCACGATTCGTGGGAGAGGTCCCACTGAGACAAGGGGAATCGTTCTCGTCATGCCCGGTCCAGGTCCCGGTCCTCGACGCGCTCGAGACCGTGTGAACCTATGATGTCTTCGAGGAAGACGTCGACGCCGGTGGCGCAGAGGTCGTCGACTGACTCTTTCGAAGCCCCGCCTCCAAAGAAGTCGTCGGCACCATCAGCGCCCAGGCTGTCGAAGGACACACTCGGGGCTCTGGCCTCGAGGCCTGTGTCGACGACATTGATGCTGTTGCCGCCGCGTTCGGTGTCAACGCCGATTCCCTCAATGCCCTCGACGCCTTTCGAGGCTGTGTCGACGGGGGTACCCCGAGGCTCGGTGGAACCCCCTAGAAAGGCTCTGGCCAAGATCAAGCATGGCTTTGGTTCACATTCTGTGCCTCCTTACCGCCATCTTGAGTTTATTTCAGAGGTGGATGAGGGCTCTGATGATGGCATGGTTCCTAATACGGTGCCAGACGAGATTCTCTCGGCCCAAGCCAATTTGAGGACCTGAGGCAGTCCCTGCACGATGCTAGTGCGCTGGACACCTCTCCGGAGGTGGGGTTTTGTAGGCCTGAGCCTGGCACTCATGCCAGCTCCTCGTACCGACGCCTTATGTCGAGGGTCACTGAGTACTTGGGATTGTCTGCTCCCCCGGGGGAGTTTCTTCAGGATAACCTTATGGATATCCTTGACCTTGGTCCACCAACTGACCCGGTACTGCCGTTCCATATGGCTCTATGGAGGAGGGTGGCGGCGGCGGCTTGGACTGCTCCGGAGAGTCTCCCGGCAGTGGGCAAGTCTTTGCCGCGAAAATACCACCCAGCCAGTAACGACCCCCTGCTACTTGTCCAAGCACCCCACTCCGGAGAGTTTGGTGGTGCAGGCGGCTACGGCCCCGTCAAAGCAGGCGTTGTATCCTACCATCCCTCCTGATGGGGACGACAAGCGTTTTGACAGCTGGGTGAATAAAGTGTTTTTCTTCAGGGGGTATGGCGCTTCAGGCGGCCAACTCCATATGTGTCTTGTCACGTTTCACGCACACTCTGTGGAACTGTTTCCTTAGCGGCTGAACATATTCCCGAAGGGGACGAACGGGATGGTTTCCTTGCCATGGTTCAGGATGGCAAGGATGCCATGTGCGAGGCCGTTCAGTCGGGTTTGGACATGGCAGGTTGTGTCAGCCGGTCCATGGCGGCGAGCACCGTGATACGAAGGTTTGCGTGGCTGTGGAAGTCGGGGTTTGCTCCTGATGTGCAGACCCGGCTCCTCAACATGCCCTTTGACGGGGAACATCTTTTTGGCAGCAAGGCTGACTAGAGCCTTGAGAGGTTGCAGACCTCAAAAGCTGCAGCGAAGTCGTTGGGCGCTGCAGTTCGACAACCTCCGCCTTTTCGTCCTAGAGCACAGCAATGGAGGGTAGGTTCCTTTCGTTATTAATCATCCTTTGGTAAAGTGAGAGGAGCTGCCAGTCAAAGGGGCCACCGTAGGAGTGTCAGAGGTGGAAAACAAGGTACTCGAGGTGCCAAGGCCGCTCGGGCTGTTGCCTCTTTGCCCTCAGGCAACACAGCAGCCGCTTCAGCTCAGTCATGAGGCCATGTACCATGGTTTGCCGGTTGGGGGAAGGCTGGCGCAGCAGCTTGCAGAGTGGCGCACCATTACTTCAGATGTGTGGGTTCTGGAGATCATAACCAACGGCTACTGTCTTCCTTTCCGGCAGAGGCCTCAAGACAATCCACCGGGGAATCTCTTTGAAGAGTCCAGATCTGCTCCTTGCGCAGGAAATTCAATCCCTGCTGGAGAAAGGCACCATAGAACAGGGCCCTGTAGCGGAGAGGAACAAGGGATTGTATTCCCCTTATTTTTTGATTTCCAAGAAAGACGGGGGATTGAGACCCATCATGGACTTGCACGGTTTGAACAAACTCCTTGGAAAGGACAAGTTCAAGATGGTTACTCTCTCAAGTCCTCCAGGCCCTTCAACTTCAGGACTGGTTGGTGTCTCTCGACCTCAAGGACGATTATTTTCATGTGCCGATCCATCCAAAGCACAATAAGTACCTGAGGTTTGCGGTTGGCGACTCGCACTTTCAGTTTCAGGTCCTGCCGTTCGGATTGACCTCTGCCCTGAGGGTCTTCACCAAGCTCATGATAGTGGTAGCAATGCACCTCAGGAAAGGGCGGATTCACGTCCACCCCTACCTGGACGATTGGTTGATCAGGGCGCGGTCTCCCGAGCAAGTCCTGGATCATCTGTCAGTCACCAGCTATTCCCTCCACAAGCTGGGCTTCTCCCTCAACTTGAAGTCCCATTTGACACCAGCTCAGAGGCTCAAGTACATCGGAGCAGTGCTCGACATGTCCCTGGGGCAGTTTTTTCCTCCCCAGGTGAGGGTTCATCGCATTCAGCAGATGGTGCACAAGTTTCAACTTGCCCAGGCTCTCCCAGCGTTCGAGTTCTTGAGACTGCTCGGCCTCATGGCATCCTGCATTCTTCTGGTGCCAGAGGCCAGGTTGCGGATGAGATCTTCGCAATGGGCACTCAAGCTCCAGTGGTCTCAGTCCTCTTGCAGGATGTCGGACCCTGTTCAGGTGCCGTCTTCGGTCGCCCAGGACCTGCTGTGGTGGGCCGACAAAGGCAATCTGATGAGGGGGGGGGCTCCATTTTGGCTGCACTGGCCGGAGGTGACGATCGTGACAGACGCATCCCTCACGGGATGGGGAGCTCATGCCAACGAGTTGACAGTCAGCGGTCATTGGTCTCCGTCGGAGTCCAGACTCCATATCAATCTGTTGGAGCTGAGGGCTGTCAGGCTAGCTCTGAAGGCTTCTCTGCCGACTGTGCGAGGAAAGAATGTTCTGATCCTGACGGACAACACGGTGGCCATGCACTACCTCAACAAAAAGGGGGCGGGGGCAGGGTCACTTCCTCTGTGCTGGGAGGCGATGCAGCTCTGGTTCTGGTCAATCTAGCAGGAAGTTTCGATCTCGGCAGTTCATGTGGCCGAAAACGAGACGGCGGACGCTCTGAGCAGGCAGAGCACGATCTCTCACGAGTGGGAGTTGGCTCAGGAGATTCTCCTGGAGATCTTTGCCCTTTGAGGGACCCCTCTAGTCGATCTCTTCGCCTCCAGTGTCAACCGGAAGTGCGAGAGGTTCTGCTCGCAGGAATTTTCCTCCGACGCGTTTGTGGTGGAGTGGTCATTCCCACTGCTGTACGCGTTTCCTCCAGTCACCGTCATTTCGCAAGTGCTCCGGAGGTTATGGAGGTTCGGTACCCGGATGATCCTCATTGCTCTGGCGTGGGCCCGGAGGACGTGGTTCCCGGACCTTCTCGACTTGTCCATCTGCCCTCCACGTCGTCTTCCCTACCGAGACGATCTGCTCCCACGGGAGGGGGGGGGGTCGGGTTCTCCAACCAGAGGTCAGATCCCTCAACCTTCACGCCTGCTTTCTGAAAGGTTGAGGTATAAGGATTGGGACCTCCCTGAAGACGTGATGGAGGTGTTGCTCTCGGCCAGACGGTCAGCAACAAAGTCCCTCTACCGTTGCCGTAAGTTCTGCGACTGGTGCAGGGTTAAGAATGTGGATCCTTTTGCATGTGAAATTCCCATGGTTCTCTTTTTTGCTTTCTTTGGCCCACAGGGGCATTAAAGTGGGTACCATTAAAGGTTACCTGGCGGCGCTGTCCATATTTAAGCGCTTGTCTGAAGAGTGTTCCTATTTTAAAATTCCTTTTAATTTCTTTCCAGGTGCCCGGTTGGGATTTGAACCTTGTTCTCAAGTTTCTGGTGGGTGCTCCGTTTGAGCCTTTGCATTCATGCCCTTTGAGACTGTTAACTCTTAAAACTGTGTTTTTGGTTGCGGTCACTTCCGCTCGCAGAGTGAGTTACAGGCACTTTCAGTTAAGCGACCCTTTAACTGTGTTTCATAAGGACAGGGTTGTCCTTAGAGTTTGTCCTTCCTTTCTTCCGAAGGTGGTGTCGGAATTTCATTTAGGCCAGAAGGTTATTCTTCTGGCGTTTTATACTCCTCCACATCCTGGTAAGGAAGAGGAGAGGCTCCATAGGCTTGATCCTAGGAGGGCGTTAAGCTTTTATATTTCGCGCATGTCCCGGGTCAGAGTGGATGATCAACTCTTCATTGGTTACGCTGGAAAGCGTTTGGGACAAGCTGTGACGAAACAGACTGTCTCGCTGGATTATTTTGGCTATCTCTGAGTGTTACTGCTTGGGGGTAAGGACCCACTGGTCGGCTTACGGGCCCATTCTACCAGGGGTATGGCTGCCTCTACTGCCCTACAGAGGGGTGTTCCTATTCGTAACATCTGTGATGCAGCCACCTGGGCTTCGGTACATACTTTTGTACGTCACTACTCCCTCGATTCCATCCGCGGGCAGGATCTGGCCTTTGGCAAGGCGGTCCTTTACTCCGCAATTTGATTGGGCATTCTAAATTTCTGTTTTCTAAATTCTTTTCCCACCTCCTTGCATTGGTACTGCTTTGGGAGTCTGTCATAGATATGGAATACGTCGGAGGACCCAATCCCCTCGAAGTACAAGTTACTCTCTTACCTGGTAACGTTCTTTCGATGGGATGGTCCGACGACGTATTCCATATCGCTCCCTCCCTGCCCTCCCCACTGCAGAATTTCTTATGCGATTGCAGCTTACGTTACCGCAAGGCTTTGTGTGGTCAGACTGGCAGAAGACTGTTGCCACACGTTTTGGGAAAAAAACTACAACTGAGGCTACGGGCGTCGTGCCTCCTCCTTATAACATCCAGTGACGTCGGCTGTCGGAGGAGGTCCTCGAGGGCGGCGTGTTGATGTCATCGACGCAGGACGCAGACGCCGAAAGATTTTCCGAAGCAGCACAGCTTTGGTGATTACTGTCGTAGATATGGAATACGTCGTCAGACCATCCCATCGAAAGAACGTTACCAGGTAAGAGAGTAACTTGTTCTTTGGGGCGAGGGCTCGATTGGAGAGGCAGGTAGCTGAGGCAGAAAGTAGGCACAAAAAGGGGTGGTCTCCAAAGGCACATCAATCCCTCCAGGTAGCCCACAATAGTTTTGAGGCGCACTGTGCAGAGGAACCAACAAATAAGGATAGACATTGAACAGACAATCTGTGCAAGCCCACCGATAGGTATAATAAATTCAGTGGTATCTAAGCTCGACAGTCCCCCAAATCAGACTCCATTATCTGCTTTTGACTTTCACTCAGTTGCCGAAGAAGATATCTATCGACTCATTACCACCCTTAAACCCACAGTTGATTCTCTCTCTCTCTCCCCCCTACCAGCCTATGTAGCCAAATAATTGGCACATGAACTCATGCCATTCATCACTACTTTGGTTAATAAGTCTCTATTAACAGGGATTGTTCCAGAGAGCCTAAAGCTTTCCATAGTCTCACACTTAATGAAAAAACAATCACTGGACGTAGAGGTTCTGCAAAACTACCGTCCTATTGCAGGACTGCCATGGCCAGCAAAAATTCTTGAGAAGGTGGTTACTAATCAGCTGAACACGAACTACTATTAGACAAATTCCATTCAGGATTCTGACCAAAATTCGGAACTGAGACTGCCCTCCTAGTAGTGCAGGATGAACTACTGAAGGCCACGGACCAAGGGGAGCTTACACTTCTGGTAATGCTGGACCTGTCCGCGACCTTTGATACAGTAAATCATTAAATCCTCCTGGAGTTACTACAGGCGGTAGGAAGAGTCTCAGGCTCGGCATTGAAATGGTTTAGGTCTTTTCTGACTAACCGTCAGCAGTGTGTGAGACTGGGGAAGTTCTGGTCGAACCTCATTTGTTTAAGCTGTGGAGTCCCGCAGGGATCCTCCTTGTCCCCACTGCTGTTTAATTTATATATATATCCGCCCTCTCCTGGAAATCCTAAGACGTTATGGGTTGGATTTCCATTCATATACTGATGATACCCAGATATGTGTACGAATCAACAATTTTCAGGAAGCATTTAGCAAATTGGAGCAATGTTTGACAGAAGTAAGCAGCTGGATGTCAAAGAACTACCTACAGCTTAATGCTGCTAAGACCAAACTTATATTATTCGGACCTAAGCACCTGCTGACAGCTGCCAAGAAATTGCCTGTTCCAACATTCCTGGGCAAAAAGTTTAAAATCTTATAAAAATTTAAAAATCTGGGATGTATGTGCCAAGAAGATCTTGGCAGTGAAACACAGGTGGGAGCAAAGACTAAAGCAGTCTATTTTGTCCTGAGAATGCTACGTCAAGCACTTCCCTACATTGCCAAAGAGGCTCATGCCTCTGTGGTAGGGGCGTTAACCAGTGGCCACCTTGACTACTGTAATAGCCAACTGTTGGGCATTCCTTCCAAACAACTTCAGTGACTCCAGAGAGCCCAGACTGATATTTAAATTAAACAAATCCACTCCTGTATCTCCATACCGTCGAGAGTTACACTGGCTCTCAATTGCCGACCGCATCAAATTCAAGACCGCCTGCATTATTTTTAAATGCATACATGGTATCGCCCCTTTGTACCTAAGAGAGTTAATTCAGACATATCACCCAATGAGACAATTACACTCTCGCGATAGTCACCTCCTGATCATCCCTCATTCAGCCTATACATTTTGAGGTGACAGAAGATTCTCTCTTTGGTTCCAGGCTGTGGAACTCTCTACCTTTGCAACTTAGGACCATGAGCTCTCTCCTGCAATTCCGCCGAGCACGGAAAACTTTTCTCTTCAAGTAGATAGTCCTGTTTTTGGGGGGCCTCGTTTTGGCCCATATCTTCTGCCTTTGCTGCTGTCATCTGCGCCAAGATATGATTAACTTCATCATGTGCGCATTACAAATACAAAAAATCAAAATCAGGAAACAGCACAGACCCTTTCCAGAACTAAACCAGAGTACTACACCAAGGATAATGAGGCCAATACTTTTCTGGTTAGGAAACTGGCGAAGACGCAACAGTGAAACGCAATAGCGGGACTGCGGGACGCACAGGGATAATACAACACTCAGAGGATGCTAAACTGCATTTAGTGGCAACTCACTTGATTGAAACTACGTCGGCCACTCCCCGGGTTATTGGGGATCAGAGGCAGTATGTGGAGGGGGCAGCTCTCCTGCAACTCGCCGAGGCAGATACTGATTCCCTGGATTTACCAATCACGGTGGAAGAAGTGGATTCTGTAATCCGATCCATGAAGGCCAGCCCGGGCTGCGATGGCTTCATGCCTAGGTTTTATAAACTCTTTTGGGTCCAGCTCCTAGCTCCCCTAACAGTGCTCTTCAACTCTTTCTGGCAGATCGGATGCACAATCCCGTCCATTCAGGAGTCCTCCACTATTCTATTGGTAAAACCTGGCCAGGACCATAGAGGCTGTGCCTCTTATAGGTCTATCTCGTTACTGAATATTGACGCTAATATTTACTCTAAGATCTTGGCAAATTGTTTAGCCGTGGTCCTCCCCAAAATATTGAATGCAGATCAGACCGGGTCCCTTTTGCGTAGAACCACAGGGGCCAATATTCGCTGGGCCCTAACCTTGGAAATAGCGACTTCAGAACACTGTTAAAATGGCATTGGTGACGCTAGATACCACTAAGGCGTTCAACAAAGTCGACTGGGCCTTTATGCGATTAACCCTTTAAACATTCCACTTTGGACCACTCTTCCTGAGGATGATCCTGGCTAACTATAGCTCTCCTAGGACTTCCCTGTGGGTGAACCGAAAGCAAACCGGCCCCATATCCCTTACATGTGGGACAAGGGAGCAGTGCACCCTTTCCCTGCTAATTTTTGCTCTGGTTATGGAGCCCTTTGCCCAGCGAGTCTGCAGCAATCCTGCTATCGAGGGGGTCAAGATAGGCCGCTGTCATAAGTGGTAACTGTATGCGGATGACGTGATGCTTGCGCTCATAAATGTTCAATCCTCTTTACATCAGTCCCTCCTAGAGCTAGACTCCTTTATACAAGCTGCAGGTTTTGAAGTTAACTATCACAAATCTGGGGCTCTGGGGGTGGGTCTGACACAGGAAGAGGTGGAGGCCCTTGACTCTCCTGCCTGATTAAGTGGGACAATAAAGCCATAGAATATCTGGGGTTCTCAGCGCTCTCGAAGGAGCTCTTTGCGGCAAACTTTCCACATCTCTTTAAGGAGCTGTAAGACAACCTCAAAAGGTGGATGTCCCAGGAAATTCCATTAATGGGTCGGATCACTGCCAGTAAAATGAACTTGCTCCCAAGATTCCTTTACCACTGCTCAGTGCTCCCAGTGGAGATCCCACAGTCCCCCTCCTCCGTTTGCAGCAGATGATTCTCCAATTTATATGGTGGTGGAGATAGTCTAGGATTCCTAAAAAGGTGGTGATGGGCAATGCCCGATTGGGAGGGGTGGGGGTCCCGAATTTATGCAATTATTATCCAGCGATGCAGTTGACACACTTCCTTGTCTGGCTTACGCCCAATGACCCCCCGAGATGGGTAGAAATTGAACAATCCAGAGTTTCACTTCCCCCTCAGCTCTCTGCCATACACCTCAGCGAAATCAACAGTGAAAACATGGGACTGGGTGATGAAAAAACCAGGAATTCCGAGGGGCCTGGGCCCACACACCGCACTCTTTCATAACCCAGACTTTACGCCAGGACTTTGGCCTGCTGAATTAAAAAGATGGTCGCACTGGGGCCTACAAAACCTGCCTCAACTCTTTGATAGCGGATCACCCCGGTCCTTTGTAAATTGCAAGGAAAGGTTCTCCCTGTCCAAAGCAGATAGGTACACCGATGCCCAACTCCGGCACTGGATAGTTCACCCAATGGTTCGCCAGAGGGCTACACGTAACTTGGGATCCATCAATCTCACTTTGCTGGAGGGCTCTCGAGGGGGGACATTTCCAGGCTGTATAGACTCCTGCAGGTGGACATGTGGATGCTTCGTCCCCAATACATGACCCAATGGGAGACGGACCTAGGCCATACTCTAGAAGAATCTACTGCTCCAAATGTGTGACTAATAAGGAATGTGCCTTTAAATTGACATATCAGTGAAATTGCCTCCCCCCCCCTTCCCCCGGGTGAGCCTGCATCGCATTAAGAGTTGGCATAGCCCGGCTTGTTGGAGGAAATATGGTGCACAAGGGAAATATCTACACATGTGGTGGAATTGCCCCCTTACTCGAACCATCTGGGAGAAAGTGGTGGACACAATTGCAGGTATCACTCAGGTCCGTCTCCCTATGGAGGCTGAGGTGACCCTGCTAGGGGTGCCAGTCCCGAGGGTATACCCGAGGTCAGGGGTAACGGCCAAGCTAACCACCCTGCTCCTCGTAGCCGTAAGGATCATGATTGCCCAGGCTTGGAAATCTCCTGAGGGCCCGCTGCTACCAGGGGTGGACTGGCCTATAGGGAACTCTGGAGATTTTCCAGTGGGCCTCTGCAACCTGGGCCTCTTTTGTGTGTTATTGCCAAATTTTCTCATAGGAAAAGCATTGGACTTGTTAAAAATGTGTCATATGGGGCCACTTTGCACATTATTTCCAGGGCCTCTGTTAGTTCCCAGTCCACCCCTGGCTGCTACCTCTGTGGTGGGCCAAAATATGGGACATTCTAGTGGCTGAGACGTCACACTGGCCACCAATTCACTGACATTTGGTCCCTGATCCTGGAATACGACCTGAACGTTCCGGCACAGTTGCATAACCGAACCTAGTGTCACAGTTCCTGCACAATAATTGTGTGATTCACCAGGTCCTGGAGAAGTTGGGAAGGGTTGGGGATTGTCCAAAGAGCGCGTTAACAGGCGTTTGCTTATCTGGTCCATATGATTGGAAATATGTTCTATGAATGCAACCGATTTTAAATAAAGTTGGTAAAAAAAAAATAGGACATTGTGTCCGTGTCATATGGGAAGGTTTCAGTAGCAACATTTCATATTTTCTGAAGTGAGAAAGTGAAAGGTTTTCTTTTTTTGTTTTTAATATGTCAGTAATTGCATACAGAACTGTGACTTTAACCCGAAACAATACATTTGCACTATTGTATCGCTTGTGCAGCTGCGGCAACAGACTTCATACAAGGCCGCAAACCTGCAGCTACTGGGTCAAGAGCTGTGTTATATAGTATGCATATGGACTGTTTCTCACCATGTTTCTGCATACGAACTGCTAACAAAAGTGCATTTCTTTCCTGTACAACATAAACTTTTTATTATAATTGGGCAACTTGCTGGCCCCGGTAGTGGTTTGAGCGTGTTCAGTTGTGTTCATTCGTGCAATGATTTGACCATTACTGTGCAACCTAGTATTCGTGGATGCATCCGGCCATCCTTATTAATGTACGCATCTACATTGTCATTGTTGGTCTCAGTACCTTGAATGTGCCCCCTGTGTGAGTATAAGTTAATAGTCTGTATCTTGCTATGTGGTGCCTTAATTACTGCGATATTTCCTGACATCATTGTAACTTCTGCTTGGATGTTTTCTAACCCTTGAATGCTAATGCAGTCGGATATACCAATGTATCTCTATTGCAAGCAACATAGCATGGTGAAGTTAAAGGGGGTGGTCCTCTACCACTGAGCCAGCATGGATTTCCAGATCTTTGTTATCTAAATATTTCTTTAAAAGCTCTGAAAACAGGGTGGGATGCTGTACCTATGTGGAAGGAGAGTCCAGGTGTACTTTAACACACGTTATGGGAACGTGAAAAGTTACTGAATATTTGGATGGACCGTGACTGAGAAGAAAGCAGAGTAGAGGTTGACAACAGTAAAACAAGTTGCAGTGTGTGGCATGTATGATCAGATTGTTGCAGGATTCGTGACCACTGGGAATGATGGTAAACAGTGTGTTAGTTGGTAATTAGACCCAATGTGGCAGATGAAGGTTTCTTAACAGGATGAGGTATATGTTGGATAAAGCAATTCCTTAATAGTGCTAGAAGAAAGAGGAATAGTTGGGAAGCTTTCAAATCGCATGGAACATTTACTGGTCCATGTATCTACTGTGATGAATCCTTGGATGTTGTTGCTTCTCCCGAGGGGGAGCCCATTCCATGAGGCCAGTTAGGTGAGGCTGCTACCTGATGGTTCCCCTGGGGTGGAACTCGGCGCCAGCGCGAAGATCTCATGAGGAGGAACTCCCCGCACCCCCATTGGGACTAGTGACGACTATCCAAGGGGCACGTAGTATACTTCCCATCAATCGCCCTCACCTAACCCTCTTTTACCTTGCCATCACATGTACATATGTCATGTACAAAGTAGTAGCAGTACTGAGTTACTGAGATGAAAAAGAGTCGAGTACACCTTCGAGAGAGCTCTCAGGGAAATACTGGGACGACGAGGAGGAGGTGTGGAGGTATGACAAACGATCCTCAAAACACTATGGAGTAGTCAAGTGTTTCAAGAATTCTGATTGGCAAAAGCCAATACAAAATAGAAGAGGGAAGAATCGGAGCCTCCCAGGAGGATCCACGAGCCCGGAGGATGTCCAGAGCAGAGAGGGACTGCTCACTGGGGGAAAAGGAGAAGAGGCATCTTTACCGGGTTTGCAGTACCCTGGCTGACCGGAAAGGTGAAAGAGCAGAAGTCTGACGGAGTGGAGCCGTTGGATCACGCGGTCCTAGACAGACTTGCCACCCTCCGAGCACCAAATGCTGCAGCAATCGTGCAAGCAGAGAGAGAGCACGACCAGCAAAAGACCTGACGGAGACTCAAAAGATACAAGGGCTGTTGGGGGAACAAAGGAGGGCAAGAGAATGAATCCCAGAAACCAGGGTCTGGAACCACACATAATTTTAGAGACTGCCTTAAGTAATCTGAGACACTTTAGTACCTGGCAGGGTGGTGTACCAGGTTTATCACCAACAAGATATGAAGAGGAGAGAAGGGTGTGGGACCTTGCAATGGTAGGAAGAGGTAATCGCAACCACTCTTCATCTTCGCAATGCCTGGCAAGGAAGTAAACCAGGTCTGCCAACACAAAACTGCGACCGGCACACAAAATAAGAAGCCTGAAAAAGGCCTGGGGACGGGAGTCATTCTCCCAGGCTTCTTGAACTGTGGCAAGAGGCCTGGGGAAGGGAGTCCTTCCACCAGCCTTTGTCAACTGTGACAAAGAGCCTGGGAAGGGCCTGAGGAAGGTAGACATTCCCCTGGCACTTTGAAAGTATTGAGAACATACCTGGCGAAAGAAGACATTCTCCAGGAACTCAATAGTGAAGAAAACTATGGCCAATAAGGAATGATGTTTGAGTTGGAACTTTACTTTTTGAGTTGGAACTGAGAACTTTACAGCATCACAAGCTGGAACTTTGGTTTGTATCTTGGAAATGAAATGAGCCTGGGAAGGGACTCCTTTTCATACGACGGTCCCATCGGAAACTGGAACTATAATCCATTGCCCAGAAGAAAGGAGCCATTCTTCTGTACCAAGAAGATCCACTACCTCTTTAGTATTAGTTACAAGTGTGAGGGACAGAAGAAGGCATTTTGACACACACCGGGGTACTCGTCATTCACTTGGATATTTGATCGAATCCTTAGTTCCTTAGTTGAGGCAGGGTACCCCATCTTAAAGTTGGGGAGAGATAGGTGTCCTCTTTACTTTGATTAAATAAAGGTTTATGCCAACATTCATGCCACCTGTGTGTCAGTCTCCTCCTTCTGCGTCCTTACACTGCTATAAATGAAAAACGAACTGCCCTTCTATAACATGCTGCATATTGGGATCATCTTGATCAATGGGTAACATGGCTGTTGAAGAAACTGTGAACCCACTCGATCAATGTTTTCAGAGTAACTAAGAACAAACGCAATATATTACTTTGCAATTAAATAATAAAACTGGCAGCATGTTCTCCTCTGAACTTCCAGCAGCACGCTAATCCCCGTACTATCCGAAGAAACTTGGAGCAGACTGATACCTTCCTTACATTTATGAGCTCATTCGTCTTTGGGGCTACCAGTTCTGGTAAGATGTGGCCTCCCACTTGAGAAGTAGGGCCTCGCTTGCCCGCTTTTCGATTTCCACAGCACCCTCTGCATTCAATAACATGGCTTGGATTGTTCTTGACATATCCATACTTTGCAGTAACCTTGGGGGGGGAGTCACTACCATGCCTTGATATAGAGTTCAGTACTTTCCAGCGTCAACGCCTTTACGTGTTTATCGTGACACCTGCCCTGATGACTTTTAGGCTCCATAGCGCTGTAGGGTCCAAACTGTTATGATCTCATCTTGTTGTGTATTAATGTTTTGTGCTTAAAGTATGTGTCTAATTTGAAATGGAAGGGTTATAAAACAAAGGAATAGAATGGGAAATCAAAAGGATTGCATGTTCCCACATCCCCCCTCTTTGCACTTTTTGTGGAGCTACCAGCTTTATTAAAGATCTAGTTGCTTTCATGTTTGGTTTCGTGGGAACCAGGCCAGTGCAGACTGACCTTTATTGACCCCTTAATACAGTCACTAGATATTCCTTTTCATCAGGGCATCAATACGCAATTGGAGTGCATTAGCATTCTCGGCATCATCACTAGGGGAAAGGGTTAACCTGTTCTTGGTGGGTGGGTGGGGGGTTTCTGGGAGTCTGGCAGTGTAAACATTTACCACGTTGTGTTTTGAGTGTATGCTTTCTGCTACTGTACACGACGCACCCTTTTAAAAGTGCTTTCTCTGAGGTGTCAGATTTGTTGGACGTTGTCTGAGGAAGCAATGGGGGTAGGAGAGCAGACCAATCGAAGGTTATATGATAGACTAAACTCGCCAACCTTTCCTTGTCAGTTGGGTAAAGTACAATGTGATTTTGAATACATGACACAAGATACAATGTATGTCAATATACATTGACATACATGTCAATGGGGGACAACACTAACCCCAAAATAACCGTTTGCACTTAACCTCTATGTGCCCTGAAATGAAACCCCCTGACCCTTCCTCCCCCAACATATTTCATATATATTACTATCTGACCGGTCTAATTTTCTTGTGCATTGTAGATGAGGCAGTTCAAGAGGACATAATTGCTCGTGTTAGGATCTATTCAGACATTGGCTGTCGTTTCTGGCACATAGCATTCATCTGATGGGCTGTTTAATATCTTGATCTGCCACACATCATAATGTAAATTCTAGTCTCAGACGCACCCCAATTACGGGCCAGACAATATCAGATCTATGGTATCGGGTAATAATATCCCCACCAATAATATTGCCATATATATGGTCATGGGGTAAGGCAAGAGGTGATATTATTAGTGGGGATAATGTATGGGGTTATTGGGACCGGGGGTTGCGGCGGTGTCCCCAGCTCCATGAAAAAATGATGGGGGTTGCATGGGTGTCCCCCCGCAGGTTCCATGGCTTAATATTGCCGCAAAAATATGGCAATATTTTTGTATGCCGATATTAACACCTGGAACCACACCCATAGGGGCCCATATTCCTTTGACAAGCCTGCAAGCTTCAAAAGATCACTAGTCATACACTACTCCCTTTCAGAACAGCAAACCAGAGCCAGAGATCAGGAGGAGTCCTGGTCTCTTTACAAGCTCTCTGGGCCAGGCTTGGTGTTGCACATCCTCCCAGATTCTCAGCAGCTGTTCATTATGGCGGTTTGAACGTGAGAGCATGGGATGTCCCATTCCATTGCTTCACCTGGCTGTGATCTTCCAGATCAAGTTCTCTGGAGGTGCTTAGTGATGGTGCCCAAGGCGGAAATTAATCCCATCACGCCAAAGTTTGCGTTGAGGATTGGAATTTGTGTTTGAGTTTGAAGACTCTGCACGTTGTCTAGTTATTGGCCCGTGTAGACGCTCCAAGCTGGAAGGCGGATATAGGCAGTGAGAAACTGATAATGCCTAACATGACCTTCAGGAATGACAAGCTGTGTCCTGATTTATCTGTTCTGGTTGCTGTCTCATACTACAACTCCTGACCTAATACACTAAAAAGCCCATTGAATTATGCAGGGCTCATAAGACGGGAACCCCAAAACTGCACGATAGAACATGACAAACCGTTACCTTTGTATACATGTGTGCAACATAGACTGGTTCTTTTGGAACATACTAAGTGGCAATTTCATTTTCCTTTGATAAACTTGTTGGTAAGCTTATCTCCGGATGAGTGTTTCAAAATAACATAAATAAATTATCTGAATGGCCACACATGTTTTGGGGTCATGTGGGTCAAGGCAACACTTTGATCAAGGAGGTTAACCTGTGGGGCAGCAGTTCAGGGTTTAACAGTAGTGGCAGCAATCGCCTTTTTCATACTCCTTATCAAAGGCCTAGTTTCGAAGGGCTAAGCAAGGAAGACCCTACCTTTCTTCGCACGTTGCTGCACAGGGAATAAAAGTCAATACACTGTTCACAACACAATCCCCGAAATTCTAAAGGTGGTCCTTGCTATGTCATAAAACAGCTTCTTCTGTTTTTTTCAGAAAGGCTTCTTCTTTCACCTGCACGTGGAGTCTTTATACTGCTGATAAGTTTCTGGTGATATTTTAGCAGCATATCAGTGAGAAGTAAATTTGAACAAGTATGCTTCAGCGGCGGTGACAAGGGGTGCCCCATCAAATATTTGTAGGGATTTGGTCCAATTTTCCTGTTGATGGTGCAATGAATACTGAAAAGCACTATAAGTAAGGTATTTGGCCATTTTAGACCCATTTCATCAAAAATCTTTCTTTGCCTGAATCCAGTCTCTCCACTGTGCTTGCTGACTGCGTTGGGTGTGGTGTGAGCATTGTTGCTTCTGTTGTATTTTAGAACACTCTATGCAAGTCTTTGATGACATCGCCAGTGAAGTGAGTACCTCTGTCACTGTTCATACTCCCAGGCCCTTCAAACTGGGGCATACCATCCCAGAATAGAAATGTGGTCAATGTATCGGCCTTATGGTATAGGTATGTTTTACCTGCGAATGTGCTCACCACCGCTAAAACGCACTAGAATCCATTGAAGTTGAGTAAAGTCCACCTGCACATCATTCCCGAGGGGCCTCCTGAGCAGAGAATGGGCTACAAGAGTTTCCTTTACATACTTGCCTATGTTTTGTTGGCAGATGATGCAATACTTGCAACAGGCTTGGGGGGGGGGGGGGGGGAGATTTGCAGTCTAGTGCACACCAATCTTGATTAAGGTTCGCCATCACGACCCTCCTTTCCTTACATGGGTGAGTTCATGATAAATGAGATCCGGGTAGAATAACAGTACTTTTGGTGCAACTAGGTGGCCGTTCTTATCCCACAGATTGTCAGAGTGCAGGCAGCATCTCGTGCTAGTCCAGGACCATGTTTCTTATTCAGAGGCTGCCCCGACTAATACAGCTAGCCCTTGTAATGACTGGAAGAGTGGGGGTCTGCACCTAACTCGTTCATCTTAACACAAGCTCAGACTGAGAGCTGAAAAAATGGCCCCAATCTTGGCGTCTCTGTACAGGCATTCCCTTTTTAAAATGAGTCATGAAGGGCGAGATGGGCAGCCTGCTTCAGCGTCGCTATTTGTTTGGACGGCATGATGGAATCTAGCAGTTGTATGGGGAAACCTTATTCTAATAAGGAAGCACCTTTGCTTCCATAACTAACAAAATCATCTGCTACACCAAAGGCCTATCCCAGATCTGTGTATATTATCCTTGTTCATCAGCTAAAGTGCATGATTGAATTAGAGCTATCAAGTATGCAACCTAGGTGGGGGACACACTTTGTAATTTAACACTTTCCCCCACAGTTTAGGTAGAGCAAACCGCATTTCCTGGAACAAATTTCCCTTTGTCATCCCCACAAACAAGACCGATCAACAAAATAAACTAGACCACGCTTATGTAAGTGTACCTCAAGAAGGTCTTTTCTGGGTTGTTAAAAAATTCAACAGTTATGGCCACACATTGATGGGGCTCACAGAATGAACTAGGTAATGGAGAAACAGGATTCAAGACAGGACAGTGTGCAAGTGTCATGTCCAGAGTTCAGAAGCAACATCTATTTCGTTAAGCAGGAAAATGAAAGGTCTTGTCTCCCCCCTCCCCTCACCCCCCAGTAATAGCTCAGAGATGGCATGCTTGATGGCAGCATCAAGTGGGGAACCGAACACTGTACATTCCCTTCGTTTCAATGCTATTGCTGCTCCAGCAACAGATCTCAGAAGGAGGAACTCTGTAGCTACAGGATCAAGTGGATATATGTGATTACTGTGACCCCCTAAAATGTCGCCTTTATTTTTTTACCCCTTTTATACCGCATTTATATGTGGGGGCGACCCCCTGCAGTCCCCCTACATGTATTAAATACTATACCCAACCCGCCAACATATATATTGGGGGGGAAGGGGGGGATTCGGAATAAAAGATTCAACCTTTGGTGGTCGCAGTAATTGTGATTGCAGACATTGTATTAGCCCGATCAAGTGCTATACTTTAGTATGCAAGAGGGCACTGTTTCTCTCCATGTTTCTGTGGAAGGATTGCTACTGAAAACCCATTTCTCTCCTGCCAATATAAAACACAGTTCTTGTAATCCAGCAATCCTAGATCTGATGCTTTGGATAGTAAACTTCACTGCAGTGAAAACCTATCCAGTCTCTTCTGACCAGGAAAGTGTTTTGGTCTGTTCAATTTTGTTAATTCTTGTAATGGTTTAACTAGTGCTGCATAACCTCAGTCATTGTCGACATTTTCCTGCCGTCCGTAGGAAAGTCTGCAATTTCATTATCTTTGTGGGTCTGGGTACTTTTAGTATGGTTTCTGTGTCCATGTTAGTTAGAAACCAATATCCTGCTGCAATATCATGTTCCAAATAGTGCACATTTTCTCGACATGACTCCGGGCTTCTATTCGGAAGCTTTAACCCTTCTGAGCTTCTGCTGGTAGTACTAGTATATCCTGTTTGGAAGCGCCATAGGACAGTGAAGCTAAAAGGAGGTAATCTACACATTTAACCAGCACATTATTTCCAGGGAGGATTATACCACCTAAACCTTTCATCGGCAGCTGGGAAAACAAGGTGGGGCACTCTGTTCCCCTGGGGAAGGCGAATCAATGAATGTTGTAATGCACAGTACAAAATTGCCCCAGTTCCAGCTATCTGGGTGTACAGGGATTGGGAAGAAAGCAGAGCAAAGATAAATGATAGTGAAGGTGGAATGCACGAAAACATTGTTACAGAATTCAGGACCACTAGAAAGGATGGTGTAATGGCGGCAATCCCTCTGTTTTCGTGACTTCACTGGTACTGGGGTTTTCTACTTAATCGCTTAGAGGGTTCAACTCTTATTGAGACGGGTTGCGTGTTATGAATGTACCAAACTTCATTATCATGTGAGGACCACAGGCATTCAAGGGCCTGGGACAATAGTTGATCTCTGGGGACAAGTCCATTTCCTTGGAAGGCGGAGATGGAGCCTTTTGTAGTGTCAATACAGATTTAGTATTATTGGTGATCTCTAGAAATACTTCATCTGGTGTATAGTATGGTGCAATTCAGTTTACAAAAATCCAGCACTAACAAATTGACTGGGCACAAGGGCTAAACAAAGTTGGATGTTTGTTGGTGATGGGACTTTGTACAACAGATAGAGATTTGGGAACATGATGTGTTTTCAGGCGTATTGGAGATGCCTACAGTATTGATAGTGGTAGAACGACGAGGAATAGTGAGAAATCACTCAGACTTGCTAGCGCTTGTATAAATTGGACATGAAACAAGCTACCCTTCTATAGCACACACGACATAGGCACCTTCTGGATCAATAGGTATCTTGGAATTCATGCCAACATGTCTCCCTCAGGCTATCCAAAGGACAATCTTCATTTGGAACTCAAAGCGATGTATTTTTTTAAATTCTTTTTTACTGTGTTATAGTCAAAATTTGACTTTTCACAAAAGTAGTTTTACATGAAGACGAATTCTGTAACATTCAAACAATCAATATGGAAAAAGAAAAGAAAAAAATATGTTTAAAGAAAACAAGAGAAAAAGGAAAAAAAGAGAAAAAGAAAGGAAAATAAAAATTAGACAGTATATGAAACATTTACGAATGTACACATTTAAAAAGAAAAACTATCTAAAATCAAATAAAAAATATAACAATGTAAAAATTCTATCTCATTCGCCAATGCAGATATTTAAAATTGGGGTATGCATATCATTTTCCATCTCGTGACCCTCTTAAGTGTATATTTCGTAAGAATCTGAGTACGAAGGGTATGTGGTGCTTTTTGTTCTTCATATGTTATCATTTCTTTCAGACAATCTTATTTTTCTTTTTGACGGCGGCTTACTATTTCATTTTTTCCCATTGTGCACCAATCAGTTTCAATTCTTTCAAGATTTTGACGACTTCCGCTGCCAGGAAAGGTTCATTCCCTGAGGCTAGTCTTAACCAGAAGGTGTGAGTTGCTAAGAACCAATGATTGTGCACACATGTTTGGAGTCTTTTTGCCTTCAAGGCCAATGTCTCTCTGCATACAGATTACAAATGCTCAAGTGACTGTCGTTCAGCCCTGTCACATTTTTGACAGATGTTAAATGAGATCTCTAAACCATTTCTAATATGTTGAATTTCTAATGTTGACAGGAGGTTTAGGCAAAATCTTAGAAAATCAGATCTTATACTGGGATCTGGCAATTTCTCGAAGTATATAGGGAGAGAAGATCTTGTTTTATCAATCAGGGCCATAGATGCAAATATTTTTGCGGTCCTCATCCTCTCAATGGTCCTGATCCAATCCATTTTTTTCATGGAATATTTAACCTTGAAGGGATTATGGAGCAGTACTTTTAATGTTCTGTCCGATAGTCAGTATGTCAGTACACGTTTCCCTCAACTTATTAAGGAAGGTATTCATCGACCCATGTAGTAAGACCACCACGTCTTCATAAAAGGATGGCAATGGTGGGTCAATGATCAGTCTGTATAAGGATATCCACGTCCACTCTAGCCAAGCTCTGAGTCCAGTCAAACCCAGTTTGTAGCGTACGGCAGCTTTGGGAGCACAATTAGGGAGACCCAGTACTCTCCTCCATAGCTTTGCTTCGATTCTGTCCAAGTCTATATCAAATGATTGCATCCAAGACATAAAGAAAGGATGGAACTATTTTACCAACGTAAAACCTTATGATCGGGACTATTCAGAATTTGCAGAACCTGGAATCTATTTTTTTTTTCCATTTGTGAGCCCAAGTTGAGGATTTTTCCATCAAGGGTCGATATTAAATGGCCCTTTGTTGGAAATGCTCTAAACGATGTATTGTTTGGTATGAAAGATGGTGCACCTGAATTAGTGAATGGGTGGTTTTGGAAGTGTGGACTGAAAATTCAACGGGGTTGATTGTGGCATATTTAGTTTCATATTTAGTTTCCAGTGATTCTCCTGATTATAATAATTACCAGTGGCAGTGCTTCCAAACCAGTTCCCTGTGGGTTCCCCTCCCTCCCTCCATCCATCTCTCCCTCCTCCCCCAACCCCTCTGTGTCCCCAAAGAAACCCAGGTCTGAGATGTTTGATCTTGGAGGCCTTGTAGCTGCAGGGTCATGAGCTTGTTCTTAACATTCTTTTGTTTCTGACAAGCGAGACAGTGAGTTGCTACTGTAACCATTTTCGATAAGGGCTTATTGTACTATCCTACACATTTTCATTTGCCGTTTAGTGTTTTGGTTGCAGTCACTGGACAAAGGCATTAGCCACAGCATATTGTACATTGTCTGTAGGCTTTATTAGGCCTGAATGCAGAGTAAAAACTATCTTAAGCCAATTGTGGAAGGATTCTACTTTGTTCTGTTTCCAAATATGATTTTCCATAGTCTGTTGGGAGCAAACCCTCTTGGATTTGTACTTTGCCTGCTCAATGCCTCTTTGTAAAAATCAGAATAAGTACCCCATCATTTTGGGCAGACTTTGTTCTTTTTAGTTTCAAGAGCTTGTTTCATATTTAATCTTCTTTAGGCATCAAACGTACCCTCCAACGTGAATGGTATACCAATCTTTAAATATAAAAGCAGAACATTCATATCTTTAAGTGTTAATATAGTTTTCTGGAGTGCCCATGGGTTATATTGGCACCTCCTTGGCCTGACCTCTCCTCATTGTCCCTGCCACCGTTTGCACTACTCTCCACAGTCTTCAACTCAGAGAGCCCTTTTCTTGAATTACTCGATCCACGTGCATGCACACACACACAAAGCAAACCCTGCTAAGCAGCCCCGAGATAATTAATTGTACATGACAGCTCCACAAATGTGCAAGGGATAGAAGTTGGTCAGTCAGTGTTTTCCTCGGTTCCCCCTTGCATTTGATACACACTGCCACGGTGGGTCTTTGGTGTGGATGGCCCACTAAAGTGGATTTAACACTCGGCAGGCAGCCAAACGGCGAGGGGACCCCTGTGCCCTGCCTCACCGAGACACGCAGACCCAGCTCCACCTTTTCATTTCCTCCATTCCTGGGCCAGTGGAGAGCAGGTATGGTGGACATGTCTACGTCACCCGCTACATGCCTCCCACAAGGAAGAAGGAGCTGCCGTGGCCACCGGGCCTATAATTAGCAGGGTGCAGGTGGTCCTGGTCTGCACTCTGTAAATGTTCCACAAGGTGCGTGTATGCTGACGGCCTGGGAGACGTTTGTTTCTGCAGCATGGGATTTGATAGGCAGCCAGGAAAAACAAGTTTTACCCCTGTCTCTACCTACCTACCTGCCTGCCTGCTTGCATTGCACACTTCACCGACCCATGTTGCTGTGACCTGGGCCCACACACATCCCTTGAGGCCCTACCTTGATTTCCTGCCATTTCTTATCCTTTCTAGCCCCCGCTGCACCATTCCCCCTCGCCTTCTAGTTCAATGGGGCTGGGTCGATTAACTCATTCCCCTGGTGCCCTCTCCCCTTTTCTAGGCCTTTATGTACCACTCTGAAGCCTTCTCCAACCCCACTGTTCCCGAACTTGGGGGTTACTTTGGCGGGCCCCAGATTGTCTGGATTTTTCTGTCCAAGCTGCACTCCTTCACCATCCTTTCCCGGGCCTTGGGGACTTCCTTTCCCAGCCTTTGGTCCCCATGCTGTAAACCATCTTCTTCCTGCCCCTCCACCACATAGGGGGAGCCGCCCTCCTTTGACAAAATGATTTTGCAGGCCACTTTAGGCCCAATGGCACATCAGAATCAGTTTGTGGGGCACACAGTTGCCATCATACAAACATATCTCTTATGGTATAATTTGTGGCATAAGGCATTTAACCTATACACAGCACAGTGAAATAACACATTAGGACTCGTAATAATCTGAGGCACTGACTGTTAGATCTTTCTGTCGCCTGCTTGGGTTTTTGAAGGCTCTTAACAACAAAAGACATGCAAACTCCCTAATGCCTATGGTATTGCTTGACATGAGAAACACCACAGAAAATAGCATTACAAAAGTAACATTTATCTTCAGTACTCTATGGCATAGTTGGTATTAACATTAAAAGGTTTTAATGTGTAAGCCAAGAGGAGTTTGTTGCGCACTATATGAATCAACACTATATTGTTAATATGTAACAAGGTAGCTCAGTGAGTTCAGCGCTCCCTTAGGTGATGTGCATGTGATCTGCAGGACAAATACTCTAATCCTGGCAAGGCCAACATGGTCTTTCATCCTTCTGAGGTAGATAAATGAGGGCCAACTTTGGTTTGTATGTGAATATGTTCTATGTATAGTGGCTTGGCGAAAAGCGCTATTTAAATAACCAATAATTATCATTAACTAGAGATTACTGACTCTTGAGAGTAGATTGTATTTATTAGCAAAAGTTGCAAACTGAATTGCTTTTATGGGCTCCCAATGTTGGTAGATCAGGAACAATGTGATTGCATGATTTGCCGAGGATGACGCACTTTGTTTAAGTAGCGAAACCAGGATTGTGTCCCACCCGGGTATGTAAGAATTTTACCACATATCTTCCCAGGTATACATCATATCAGTATTTGTTAAGGTTTGGTAATTCAAAGGTTAAATCATTATTTGTCTAGTAATGCCTTGAAAAGTATACAAATCACATAATAAACTGACCTGACAATGTATATACATTATGGAAATGTGTCAAGCAAAAAGAATGTGATATGTTTATTTTTCCCATCCTGGATGCAGGGTTTTCATGTGTAAGCCAAGAGAAGTTTGTTGTGCACTAAATTAATGGACAGTATATTATTAAAATGTAACAAGGTAGCTCACTGGGTTGAGCGCTCACTTCTGCAATGTGTGTGTGATCTGCAAGTCGAAGACTCTAATACTGGCATGGCCATATCGGCCTTTCATCCTTCTGAGTGTCAAGGAGTTCCCCCCCTTCTCACCTGGGTCCGATGTTTGCCGGTGACTTCGATCGCTGCCTTCTTGCAAACGCTCCTGGTCTTGAACAGCGCTGCTCGAGATTCGTCTGGTTCCAGGTTGCGTTTAGTTCCGGGATCAAGGAGTCCAGAAATCCGGGAGACTGGAAAAGGCTAGAAAAGCTCGGAACCAGGAAGGGGGAAAGGAAAAGGAATGGGTAATAGCACTGGGACAAGGGAAACAATACCGCGAGCTACAAACACACGTCTGGGCTACTCTGCAGTAGCATTGAGATGCGCGGAGCCGCGGTCTATAAATAGACCACGCCGCGTTCAGCGCATGGAGCGAGCAAGGGCTTCAGCTCTGGACGGCCATATTGGAAGTAGTACGGAATGCAAGCCCCGTTGAGACAAGGACCAGGAGGTCCAAAAGGGGCGTGATCTGAAGTTCATGAGAGCATGCCTCCTCTGAAGGTCTTTCCCTCCAGGTTTGCCCAGGTGTATTAGGTGAAATCTTCTGAGCAACCGAGGAGCCTTGATATTTGAAATAGGTTTCCTGGTCCTTTCGCTAGGAGGATATCCTTTCCACTCCACTAGATATTGAAGATGGCCCCGCTTACAACTGGAGTCTAAAATCCGGGACACCTCATATTCCAGTTGGTTGTCAACCAGTAGAGGAGGTGGTCTACTGGGATTTCGAGAGGACTGGATGTAGGGTTTCAATAGGGATGTGTGAAAGACTGGATGAATTCTTTTCCAGGAGTCAGGTAGCTTGATTCGATATGAGACAGGATTGATAATCTCCTTGATGGGAAATGGACCATAGTAGCGGGGAGCAAGCTTGTTTGGTCGTAAGTGTCGGGGGAGTAGTTTTGATGACAACCACACTCGGTCACCGACCGTATAGGACGGACCTGGTCTTCTCTTGGAATCTGCATACCTCTTGGTCTGTAATCTGGCTTTCTCTAAGTGTTCTTTAGCCTCCCGGTGAATGTTGATAAGAGTTTCGATCCAGGAGTCAACAGTAGGTACTGGTGTAGGGTCAGGAAGAACCGAAGGTAAGACCGATGGATGGAACCCCTGACTACAATAAAAGGGGCTGGTCTGTAACGCTGAGTGTTCGGAGTTGTTGTAAGCGAATTCCGCAACGGGTATCAGGAGAGACCAGTCATCCTGGACCTTGGTAGCGAAACATCGGAGATATTGTTCCAGGGTCTGATTTGCATGTTCTGTGGCTCCGTTGGTTTGGGGGTGATATCCTGAAGAGAGGGCACGTTGGATTCCTAATACCCGACAGAGGTGTTTCCAGAATTGTGAAATGTATTGGGGACCCCGGTCAGATATGATCTTGGAAGGAAGCCCATGTAGTCGGAATATGTGTTCCAGAAATATTCCAGCTAGTTCTGAAGAGGAGGGTAGTTTCATCAGTGGCGTAAAATGGGCCATATGGGTAAACAAATCTATGGTGACCATGATGGTAGTATATCCTCGGGAAGGTGGTAACTCCACTATGAAGTCTGTAGCAATGATTTCCCATGGTTTAGAGGGTAGAGTGGGCTGCAGAAGAAGACCCGCCCGTCTCTTATCATCATGTTTATTTTGGGCACAGGTTATACAAGTCTGGATGTATTGCTGCATGTCAGACTTCATTTTAAGCCATCAGAACTGTCTCTGTATAAGACGGAGGGTGTTTTTGATACCTCGGTGCCCAGAATGGAGTGTGTCATGACAAAGGTTTATTATCTTTTGCTGTAGCTTCCGTGTAGGAATGAATAGTGCGTTGTCCTTGAATAAGTAGCCTTCCTTGGCTCTTAATTTCCAGAGATTTCGTGTTGAAATGTCCTTCCATAATTCCGAGGATTGGGTTTGCGATCAGACTTCTTCCAGGAGATTAACTGCTTGGGCTATGAATATTGTGGGAGAACATTTTAGGAAATGCTTTATCTTCAGTGGTCACGTAGTCAGGACGGCGAGACAAGGCGTCAGCGATCAGGTTCTGTGATCCAGGGACATGGGTAATGTGGAACTGATACTGGCCAAAAAAGTAGGCCCAACTGACAACTGTTCCTGCACTCCAGTGACTGTAGAATCTGTAGATTTCTGTGATCAGTACGGACTTGGACAGGATATCTGGCTCCTAGAAGTAGGTGTCGCCATTCAGTGAAAGCTTGGCGAATGGCTAAGAGTTCCTTTTCCAGGACGGAGTAGTGCGTTTCACTAGGAGTTAAGGTTCTTGACAGATAAGCAACGGGGTCTTCCAAATCGTCCTCCATCTTCTGCTTCAACACTGCTCCTATGGTGTAATTAGAGGCATCCGTTTCCACTAAAAAGGGTCGACTTGTATCGGGTTGAGCCAATATAGGAGCTTGTGTGAACTCAGTCTTTAAACGCTGGAATGCAGTTTCTTGTAAAGTTGACCAGACAAATGGGGTGTCCTTCTTTAGCAGAGCCACTATGGGTTGTACAATCTCGGAAAGGTGGCTATGAACTTCCGGTAGAAATTGGCTAGTCCTAGGAAGGATTGGATTTGTTTCACGGACGTGGGAGTAGGCCAGGCGAGAATGGCCTTTACTTTTGAAGGGTCCATGCCAATCCCCTCTGGACTAAGGATAAATCCCAGATAGTGCACAGAGGTAACGTGAAACAAACATTTTTCAGGCTTGTAAAAGGTGATGTTCCCGAAGTCTTTGTAGAACTGCCTTGACATGTCCTTCATGCTTCTGGGGGTCCTTGGAAAAAATCTGTATGTCGTCCAGATAGACAATGAAGAAGAGAAACAACATATCAGAGAGCACCCTATCCATAAAACGTTGGGAAACTGCTGAGGCATTGGCTAGTCCAAAGGGGATGACCAGGTACTCGCAGTGGCCAAAGATTGTTCTAAAGGCGGTCTTCCACTCGTCTCCTTCCCGGATACGGATCAAATGGTAGGCACCCCTGAGATCCAATTTGGTGAATATTACGGCTCCTCTCACAGCTTCCAGGATATCCGAGATCAGGGGCAGTGGGTACTGATCCTTGAGAGTGCATTGATTTAAGCCTCTATAGTCGAGGCAAGGTCTGAGTTCCTTGGTATCCTCCTTGGGAACGAAGAACAATGAAGCACCCGCTGGAGATTTCAAGGGTCTTATGGTGCCATTTTCAAGATTAGTGTCTAGGTATTCCCGAAGGGCCTTTTTCTCGGGGTTCGAAAAGAATGAACATTCTGCCGAAAGGAATTACAGCTGAGGGATCAGTATCTATGGCACAGTCTTCGGGCCTGTGAGGGGGTAAGGCCTGGACTATGGCAGTAGAGAATACATCAGCATATCCCTGATAGGCCTCTGGAACTTGTATGATATTGGAAACCATGAGTGGTGTTTCTTGGTCTCTTGGTGGTTCCTTAGGAGTTACCGAGGAGGGATCCAGGGACAGACAGTGGGACATACAGAACTCTGAGCCCAGGAATAATGATCCTGCTGTCCAATTTATATACGGATTGTGCTTTTGTAACCAGTGCATTCCCAAAACCATGGCGTAATGGGCTGACTTAATGATGTCGAATGTAATCCGCTCTTGATGATGGAAAGTTGGATCTCTTTAGTCTGCAGGCTTATGGGCCCTGAAGAGAGTGGTCTTCCGTCTATTGCTTCCACCGGCTGCATGGTGTTTCGGGTCTCGTACGGAATATGATGACTAAACACCCAGTCTTGATCAATGAAGATTCCCATAGCTCCGCAGTCCACCAAGGCCACAATGGAATAGGTTTTGTCTTTGGAGGGTGACAGGAAAGCCTGTAGTATCACCAAACTGTTTTGTCCAGGAGAGTTCAAGGATGGAATTGATGTGGAGCAAACATCTCTCTCCCGAATCTCTGCTCCATTTAAGATCGGGAGCTGGCGTTTCCCGAATGCCGAGGAGGTGCCAGAGGACATTCCCTGACTAAATGTTTGTCTGAAGCACAATACATACACAAACCCGTATGGATACTTCTCGATCTTTCTTGAGGTGATATGGGTCCACGAAAGGCTCCAATTTGCATGGGTTCAGGTTCTGGGGCTGGACTTGGGTTTGCGTCCGATCTGGCTGTGCTCTCAAAGGACGTCTTGGGTGGGTTTCCCTTGGATTTCTTTCTTTCAGCCTACCTTTCCTGGATGTGAAAGTCTATTTGCAAGGCCAGGTCCATTAGTGCTTGGAATGAATTTGGTCTGGCCACCCTGGCCAGTTCATCCTTGATCTCTTTGTTTAGGCCTCTCCTGAACAGGGTAAAACTAGCCTCAGGGGACCAGTCTGCTTCCTTGGCCAATTGTTTAAATCTGGTCACATAAGTGAGCATATCTTGGGAGCCTTGTTGAAAGTCCAGCAAGCGTTCCTGGGCAGTATAGACCTGCTCTGGACGGTCAAACATGCCTTTAAGGGCCTGAATGAACCCATCGTAGTCGTCTAAGAGGGCATCGCCGGAGTTGACAAGGGGTGTTGCCCAAGTTAAGGCCTTGCCGGAAAGGTGGGATATGATGAAACCCACCTTAGCCCTAGGAGTCGAGAAATAATAGGGCTTAAAGGTAAAGTGGACCAGGCATGAATCCAGGAATCCACGGAGTGTTTTTGCCGAACCATCATACTTGTCAACAATACCGCCCAACAGGGCACCCTCCTTTGTAGCAGAATCCCGGGATAAAACCAATTGTTTGAGCGCTGCGTTTTCCGCCTTAAGATTTTGAACCTCGGTTGATAGTTCTTGCATGCGTAGCATTAAGTCCTGCACGGCGGCTTCCATCTCGTTTTTAGGTTTGGTCGGGTGGCGTCTCAAACTGTCAAATAGACCACGCCGCGTTCAGCGCATGGAGCGAGCAAGGGCTTCAGCTCTGGACGGCCATGTTGGAAGTAGTACGGAATGCAAGCCCCGTTGAGACAAGGACCAGGAGGTCCAAAAGGGGCGTGATCTGAAGTCATGACACTGAGGTCGATAAATCAGTACCAACTTCGGTTGGGTGGTAATTGTATGTGAATATGTTCTTTGTGAAGTGGTTTGGAGAAAGCACTATTTAAAAAACAAATAATTATAATTAACTAGAGTTTAGTGATTCTTGAGAGTAGATTTTATTTCATAGCAAAAGTTGCAAACTGAATTTCTTTTATGGGCTCCCAATGTTGGTAGCTCAGGCATGATGGGATTGCATGATTTGCCAGGGATTACACACTTTGTTTAAGTAGCAAAACCAGTATTTTGTCCCAGGCGCAGATGTAATGACTTCACCACATATCTTCCCAGGTATAATTCATATCAGTGTTTGCTCAGGTTTGGGAGTAAAAAGGTTGAATAATGATTTGTAGCAATGCCTTGAAAGGTACACAAATGACATAATATAATAACCTGCCAGTATATAGATTGTTATAGAAACAGGTCAAGCAGACGAATGTGATTATACATTTATTTTGCCCATCTTGAATGCCAGGTTTTCCTGGGTAAATCAAAATAATGTTAGTGTGTGCAATGTATGAATGGACACTTTATTGTTAAAATGTAACAACTCTATAGTTTGGGTGCACGCCTTTAATCACATCTGTGATGTTTAATGATATTTCATGTGTGTGGGTTAAGGACACCGGGTCCATGCATAAAATGAATCTGCATGCTGTAGGAATTATCCTGTGATGTCATAGCCTGTGACTTCTCCCATTGCCCATGTTCATAAAGGGCCCATTTTTCTTTTCAAGACTTGCCCTGCCACGTGCCCATGTCTGTCAGTCATCAAACATTGGATCCAACTAACCTTCTAGAGCCATTGTTCTAGGAAATTGTGTGGTCTTGATAAACTATGAGTAATATTTATATTGCCATTAGCCTTCAAACATGTTAATTTCCAACCTCAGTTTCAGGCTTGATCACCCAATATTTCCATTGATCGCAATGGCTGCTGTGGAGGCCCAGCTGTTTCCAGTTGGTCAGACTCCTAAACAGAGGTAAATGTAATAAAGAGAACTTTAAAAAAAAAAAGAAAAAGAACTTTTGTTCCGAAAGTTCACCATTGTGCACTTTTGACCTCAATTAGCGCCACCCCCCCTAAACTCTGCCTCATCCATCCAGGGCCCTTAGTCAGGTGCTTCCCACTGGGCACTTTGACTTAAATCTGCCACTGCCCTGACCGACTCGCTCTACATAGGAACATTTCTTCTGAAACAGATTAGTGGTTAACAGGTATGAGGCGACTGTCGCTGTCTGTTCTTCCTTATGCAGCAGCAAGATTATTTAAACAAAAAAAATGCAAAGCAAATTAACAAGGCTTGGCATATAATATTTGCACGTTCATGTGCCTTTTTGTATTGGGAAAGGAATTGCTTCTCTGTAAACCTTCCCAATGGATTCACAATGTACCATCAGACTACGCCTAGAAACATGCAGAGTATCTGTAACTGCTTTTGCAGATAATCCAAGTATGTAAAATATCATACTAGATAACTCTGCCCCGTATCTGCAAGGTTGTAGTACACCGTTAGGGAAGAATTGACCTATTTAATCCACAATATTATTTCAGAAACATACCAGTAGGATCCCCTATTGTACCATTATCATATGATTTATTTTGTTCCATACATTCTTCCCTGTAAATGTGTATTACATTGCAGGGGATATAGAGGCCCATCACCCCCAGTCACCATCCAGATCAGTCTCAGATAGAATGCTTCCTTCATGCAGACATCAAGGAAAACCACACTTCCTCTATTCTTGCTCATCAGGTATCACTTGGTGTTGATTTGCTCATTCCTAAATATGAGATGCTTATTTCTAATTGTTAATTTCGAGTTGATCTCAAGAGGACACTACTCAAACGTTTGTGCGATGTTGTTTATCTATAGAGCCCGCCCGGAAGACGGACACACGGTCCGAAATGCATCGGCAAGGGTCTCTGCACGCCATAATTGGAAAATAAAACAGAAGATGTCTTTTTACATAACGAAGTGTCTACAACATTAATTGGAATTGACTGATTGTATGAAAAATGTCTATATGTTCTAATGTATAGTAGTATTTACTACACCCTTGGCTCCCCAGGTCTAGTGAATGTTTCACTAGACACTCTCCGTTCGTTTTCTGCATATTATTGTTCCAGCAGCCCGAATGGCCGAGGACTCATAATTTGCCAGTAGCCTTGACGGCTATGGTCTCATAATTGTGTTTGTTTTCGATCCATAAGGTGAATATGATGTCCCTGCAGAAATGTAAATGAAAAATATTAAACAAAGGAATATATTTGTGCTCTCACTGGCAGTGAAATGTGAGGGTTTTTTTGAAATTTAAATAACGGAGATCCAGTATGGTCTGATGCTATGAGCTTGACTGTCTCGCTAATTGTTGATATCAAATTTCGGACACTTTCATACCAAAAACCAACCCGTGCCCAGCCTCCATAATCAAAGAAAATAGATCCCCAGTAGAGTAACTATGCAATGCCTCATTTTCAACTGGCTTGTACCTCACAGAGCTCATAAAAAAGCAATAGTTGGACCAGTCCTGAAAAGACATTTTGATGCAACAAAAAAAAAATCAGACACAGACAACTATGGACCAATTTGGAATATATCGTTCCTAGGAGACATCATGAAGAACTTAGCATGCAACCAATTTACCCAAGTTGCATAAACTCACAACCTCCTCCACAACAACGAATCCAGTTTCAGACCCCACAGAAGAACTGAAAGCTCACTTCTGCACATGAGGAACACCTCTTACTGGCACTAGATGATCCTTCCAGACCTCTCTTTGCAGTTTGACACAGTCACTCACCTCTTACCTCATAAACAGCTGCATTTCCACCTAGTCATACAAGGCTCTGCCCTAAAATAGGTTGACTCCCAAACCGCACGACCACACTTAAGTCAGTGATTTCCTATCAATCCCTCTGGAAGTTACTCAAGGGGTGCCTCAGTGTAAAGTCTTGCATGAGCCCCTGCTTATCTGTACCTTCCTTTATGTGGGAGAAGATGACTGCTATTCTTTGAAAGCTTTTTCCCCGCTGTGATTTGATTCTGTGCTGAAGATCTAGCTCTTGTTTTTTCAAACTGATTCCAGCAGTCTGCAGCTTTGAGCCTTCTGTATGGTTTATGGCCTTTCAATGAAAAAAATCCATCGGATAAGTACTTTTAAATGTAAAAAATAGCATTTCGATGCATTTATTTTTCACGTTAAAACTACATGGAGCTGTCCAGTGCTGAAATCTTCAAAGTATTTCGGCACTGGCCAGCTTCATGTGACGTTTCAGTGTTTTTTATTTTTGGGGGGGGTCCCTCTTCCCCAACACCCCCAACCTCCAAAGGCACCCCCTAACCTAACCCAAATCCAACTAAATTTATTCAATGAAAGTGCATTTCGATGGATATGGCTTTCAATGAATCTAATTCGTTGGATATTAATATTATTAATTTGATGAATCTAATTTTGATGGATAGTCTAGATACCTTCTGTACAGGATGACAGTTCCACTTTTCAGGAAATGTGGGTAAAGACTAAACCAAGACCGCGTTCATCTGCATGAGGTAGCTTGCGGCCTATGCTAAAGATTGGTCGGGCAGGCAGAGGAGGCTGCTGGCTTTCTGCAGAAGCCTTAAGTTGAGGAAAAGCAGAATGACCCTACAGTTCGGACACATGCTTAAGGGGAGAAACACGTAATGGAGAAAACTCCCAGCACAGAAGGCGAACTAACCAATCACAAGCTCTTAAGGTCACTAAGAGGGCGGCTGCCAGTAACTCTGTCTCTAAGGTGAGCCTTCATCCATTTAAAAAAAAAAAAGGCAGTCGGAAAACAGTCCGCTGGGGTACTCGTTGTCATAGAAGACTGGTGTTGCTACCACAGTCGAAGGAAATGCATACATTTTAAGAAATCCGTATTTGTGGATCCCCCAATGCTTAGAGGATTGTAGAACACTATTGCAAAAACTACCATTGTGAGACAGTTATTCTCCAGTGTTATCCAACTTCACGTTCAACGTGAGCACTGCCATGTGCACTGTAACAACCGTCAATGCTCATTTTACAAAGTCCAGCTATTGCAGTTCATGATCCTGTCCTTTCTTATCACTGTCGATGCAGGTTGTTGTCACTGCAAAATCTGTGTGATTACCTAGGAAACAGTCGAAAAGAAACGTCCAATATTCCACCAAGTCTAATGGAAGAAATCGGAGACGAACCGTTTAACGCTTAAAATACCTATTCCTATTACAGTGCTTTGTATGCCAATTTGTTTCCAGCGTGCCCTCAGTCAGTTGAGTAGAAGAGGTACTCTGTTCATGATATAAAAGGTGTGGTGTTTCGTTGAAAATAGACTGCGGGGGTTGCGCGCAGGCACGCCGCAGGGCGCAGTATACAAAAAGAAGACACGGACACTGCCTTCACTGGTCCCCCGCTCGTGAATGCCTCTCTCCCTGCTGTCTGTCGTCTTCTTGCTGATAGATTTGATCCATCAGCGGTGATTTTTGGATACCGAGCGTGGGGCCATATTTATTTGTTTGTGCCTTGACGTAGTCACTGCGTGTATCCTCGTGACACCATACTCCTCTTTTTTTCATATAGCAACAAACGACCAGACAAAACAGTGTTAACAAGGTATAACAAACTGATCACCAACATCTCATTCCCATTTATGCTCACGCGTTCGTATCATCACGCCCACCGCGCCCCCCTGGTTAACAGGGGGCGGGATGGAAGGGGGCGGGGCCAGGATGGGCAACTTTCTTATTTTTTTTTTTTTTTTTTAACCTCCTCGCTCTGGCGAGGAGGTTAAATAGGTGCCGTTAGCACCCCATTGTCATTGAATGAGCCCGCCATCGCGGGTTCATCCAATGACAATGAGGCGCCTGCCACACCTTCTGCCACCACGCCAGCCCGGGGGAGCCTTTGAAAGACTCCCCGGGGATGGCGTGGTGGGGGGCCAATGGCGCCTTTTCTTGTGAAAAGTGTCCACGGCGGAGGGGCTCATTTAAATGTACCCACCGCCGCAGGCACCTTTTACAGTAAAAGGTCGCCTGCTGCGTCTTGTCCCACAACGCCAGCTCGGGGGAGCCCTTGAAAGACTTCCCTGAGCTGGCGTGGCAGGGGCAAAAGGCGCCCTGCGGGGCGTGGCGCCCTGGGCGGTTGCCCCGCTCGCCCCCCCTACCCCCCAAGGCCGGCTCTGCCTGGACTCATGCATGGGATATTATCTTCTCTCTCTTACCAGCTCGGCACTTCTCCCACCTGATCACCTGGAGCTTCTGTGTCCTCGTCATTCCTCCCGCCTTGCGGCAGCCAGCCAGGATCATCATCGTCACCATTACTTATATCTAGGCGTCGGGCCTCACCACATGATGTTCTCTGGCGCCATTCCTTTTTCTGGCTTGGGGATCCGGATAGCTTATGAAACAAACTACAGTTCCTGGTTACTTGTCCTTGTCCATCTTCCGCTGTCACTTGTGACCCTTGAACCCTCACAATACCGAGTGGTGTTGGTTTGTGGTTAAGTGACATCTTCCCTGCCGGGATCCGGGTACAGACCAGGACCATGTCGTTGACAGATCTGTCGTAGTTCTGTAGGCCTCTGCATACATTTTCCCACTCAATCAGCATCTGCCTAATCACATGCACAGCTTCATTGTCTATGTTGCTTTGGGAAATGTCTGTGGGCACTTCTGAAACAGAGCTTCCGCAGGGGCTACCTGTACTGCTCTCCCCCGAAAAGTGCACGAAACAACCACAAATCATCTACGCAATTATAGAGCAAGTACTTTAAACCATAAACAGACAGACGCAATAACTCACAACCACGCACTCTGAGAAGATGAATCAGCTCTTTACGGCTATTTATTCAAAGATTACAAATGCATAGAAATAACTCATAAAACTAATATGGATATAGATCACAGAAGAAATAAAGAAGTCAAAATGAAATACATCACCGTGAGCGTAATAGAAGTCCTCATCTCGTCCAGAAGTGGCTGGAAGACCCCGGGGACAGCCAGGCCGAGAGTACCACAGCTCACAGGAAGGCCAGACGTAAGCGTCCTTCTCTGGCTGAATTCTCACCTGACCCCCTCCGGGTTTCCGCATATATACACACTCCACAATGGGGAGTTAATTCTCGAACATTCTGGAAATTGCACCTGCGCAGTTGAGGAACAGCCGTCGGTTTGCCAGCTGGGTCAATCGAGAGCTCCCCTCAAGGAACGCAGGGCATCCCTGCTCTAAAAACACGCTCCACGGTGAACAGTAGCAAGCCATAACAACGTTAGCTTTCCCAGCAGAAATGTCCTTGACCGCATACCAGGTTTGGAAAAGCATGTTTGTCTCAGAACTGTGAATCTAACACTTCAGCAAAATGTGTGCAGCCTTTCACTGCGGTGTGAAGGAAATATCCAACATGGCTCCGAGCGCTCCCAGAATGCTTTGCGCGCCCGCGCCATTTTGAATCAAGCATAAATCAAGCATAACACTACCCCAGTTGGGCAGTGTGGGGTGGTGCGGTATTCAAGTAAGAATTGAAAAAGGGCCCTCTTTTCGCACAGTCCCTGGCAATGAGCGATCCTGAAAGTCTTGCTGAGGGGGCACAATAGTCACTCCACCTCCCCATTTGCCCGTGGCCACACCGGGGTAACCTTCATGTGTCCCGTCCACGAGCGACAGCTGTTTCCAGCTCCTGAAAGATGCCATGGTGACAGGACAATGGAAGACCGCCCTATAGAACCTCGGAAACAAAACACGAGAGGTGAAAACAACCTTAAAACAACTCTGGAAAGTGAAGCACAAGCTCACATTTACCAAGGACGGCCCTCTCCTGAGGGGCTCACGTATGGTGGTCCCCAACGCGTTAATAGAAAATGTGATCGTACTAGCCCACGATGGGCATCAAGGAGCAGCAAAGACAAAGAGTCGCCTCCGTTTGAAGTTTTGGCTTCCCGCCCTCGAACAAGAGGTTGAGGAATTCATAAAGGCGTGCATGTGGTGCCAGGCAACCACCCGAGGCATAAAGAACCCTTGATCCAATGCATGCCAAGGAGTGAAGAACCCTGTGACTGTGTACACATGGACTTTGGCTCGACACACCGAGCACCGAGAATAATGGTTTTGAATGTGTACCCTTTTCCTGGACAGTCCTTGCTGTGGGGGCATGGGGTTGGGGCCACGCTGTTCCACTGTTTTCTCTGTTGCCAGGGGCCTCTGCCACCAGAAGTTCTTGCTGGGCGTTTCTCTACAGCACATACTTCTTCTAGTTCAACAGATTTTAGTGCCAACTCCATTCTGGATGCCCTGACGTTGGCCAGTTTGTGGGAATGCCCCATTTCTAGGATCCTGGACAGCGTGATCCCGGGTTCATGGAGCATCTGTTGGCGCAGCTTGACTGAAAAACATCCAATAAGTATTTTCAGCCTCACTGCTTCTTCTTTGTTAGTCCACACGTAAGTAGATGCCAGTTGCTGTAGGCGGCTATGGAACGCATCCAAACTCTCGTCACTTTTTTGTAGTGCTGTTCTCATTACGAACTTCTCGCAGTCGGTGTTGAACATTGGTGCAAAGTACTCCGACAAGGCAACAACTGTAGCCCTGTATGATCCATCTGTCGGACGCAACGTCTTGAATATCATGCGGACGGTGGGGCCAGCTGAGCAGATTAGTGTGGATCTTTTTGCTTTGTCATCACGCTGTAAGGAAGGCATGGTATCAAATAGTAAAACAGACACAAATGATCACAGTTCAAGGGTGTTTATTGAACTTCAATTGGATTTGCAAAAATGCCTATCTGATCCTAAATCTGAAGATGGGAGCAAGCTATGACCATCAAATAATAATAACGCAGTCCTAGTCAAGTCTGTCAAAATAAAAGGGCCTATACTAATAAACCTATTGCCAATCCTTACTTCTAAATACAAATAGTGTGGGAAACAATGTTCTGCAAAAGAAAAGTGTTCAAGAAATGTCAGGATATTCAAGTCGGCTTCCCTTCCTCACGTTTTCAGCACAGAACAAGGGCAGCACAGCGAGCTAAGCACACACTCTGGCTTCTCTAGCACGATGATGCAGTCTAAAACTTCGACATCAGGGCCTTCCGTGCCAATGTCGGTCATTCAAAGTCTCTTATTTCAGAGGGCCTGAAGCGAAATGACAAACATTAAAGTTCCTTTTTTCTTAGGATTTCACATATGCAACTTCTTGGGTGATTTACCGTTCACCCTCGGGTCCCCCTCCGCTGGGCTCATACCCACTTTGATACAAAATCTTCAATTGGACTCCCTCTGCCGGGCTCGGACCAAATACGTTTTCAAACTTTCTCTACTTCATCAAAATCGAAGACTTTCGACTGTGCGCTGGATTTTGCTTGACCTGTCGCAGGACCACTTTGATTCACAATTATTCGTTCTCTTCTCGATATAAACTTTTTCTCACTTTCACTTTTGCCACTTCTCAGCTGTATACCTTAAAGAGACTTTTGATTGAGCACCCACACCTTGCCGGACCACTCAGTCAAAGGTATTATATCTTGCTTTAAAGTTCAGTCACTCAGCAGTTCAACTTTACTTGCGTCTCTCATCACACGTGTTTTAACAATGTTCGTTCCAGCACTCGCCATACAGTGTTGCTGCTTGCAACCTTGGCTTCAACACAGATCGTTATTGTATCGATCTCCTCATCTCACCTGCTGTGTTGATTTCACTGATGCTGATTTGTTCTTAGAGCCAAGGACGGTACCATGTCGGCTGGTGATTCTCCCCACCTTCATTATTGACGCAAAAGGGCCCCTGCTATCTCTGACACACTTGCATGATTCTTCAGCCTGGTTTCCTGGTCTTACACTTTCTATTCTCGAGGTTTTGGGAAAGTAACAGTTCCTTGTCAAAAAGGTCAAGGGAACTCCCCTCCAGCTTTGCCGTCTTTCCTCTCTTTCAGCTGCTGCTGCTGTTTCCTTGTGTGCTTTGCCTCGCTCCGAGTGAGCTCTCATGCTCCGCCTTTTATCCGTGTGGGAAGCTTAATGGAAGTCAGGTGTGTGTGATGGTCAGTAATTGCCTTACTTCGCCTGACCATTGTATTGGGACACATCAGGTATACTGCTCGGGTGTTACTCTGTTTTCTCTCATCGCGTACTGTCCGTGAGAAGGTGTTTGTGTTCTTAACAGGGGGAGGAGGGTGTTAGGAGTGCCTGTTCCCATGTAAATAGTTATCACAGGTTAGGTTACCTGATGACCTGCCATTGTTTGTCTGTAAATAGTTATGGGATTCCAGTTTGGGTAGAAGGTGGCTGCATTCTCAGGTGGAACTTGGACCCTGGTTGCATGGAGGGCTCTAGGTTCCACCCTAGTCAGTTTAAGGGGAGGTGCACTGGCTGGGGGTCACTTAATGTGGAGCTTGTGTTACCTTGCTGATACTTTGATGAATAAAGGACAGGTTCATCATCCCTCAAGTGTGTCTGTGTGTGTGTGTGTGTGTTGCCATTTTACACACTCAACAGGGGGATAGAGTTCCTAAATATCCTACCTGGTAGGATGGGGTAAAGGTGTTACAGGGAAGGGGATACCGCTTCTCACCACCTGGTGTCCCACTCCCCGAAGACCGCTCACCAAGGTGATCCGCCCGCACTGGTCCACCCCCAGGAACTGGATCCAAATGCGATGGCCGTGTCCTGGCCACTTTGATGACAGATCCCTGGGAGCTAGTGGGTGAGACACCTTCTGGTTTCTCACAGCGCTCACCAGTTGCATCAAAGTACATGTCTAGGCATTCTCGCCAAAGGTCCAAGCGTGGCCCAGGCTTGCCGGGACCCCGTCAATGTCACATTCACAGATTGGGGCCAAGGAGCCCTGTTGACAGGACATTCTCCCTATGGGTGGTGCTGGCGCACCGGCATCCTCCTCTGACATGACCACAGGTTATTGATTTGCCCAATGGTGAACAGCGTCAATGCACACTCACTCCGCAATGGTGGCTGCACGAGCACTCCTGAGAAGCCGCAACCCTTCCAAACCAGTGATGATTTTGGGCAGGGACCACTGGTGGGATATCTGTGTGCGTGGGTGAACGAGCACTCTCAAGGGAGTGCCGCGCCCGATGCCGCACAAGGTGCGGGACGGGTGGAGAGTAGTTCAGTGCAGGGCCTTATTGCAAGGTATCTGACGTGCGCATTGTGAATGTCACAAAAATTATGGCGGGTGCCTCTTACCAGTATGGTGTAGCATGGCCATGATGATGGCCCGGGGGCCTCTTACTGGTGTGATGCCGCTAGATGAGGACCTCCTCCGGGGTCAGCATGGCTGCTCGAGCATGAACGTTCCAATGCTGAATGGCCGCTTTATTATGCAGAATAACGTGTCCGCACCCGGATGATCCTTGTTGCCATTGTGGTGTTTCATCGAAAACACAGACAGCGGGGGTTGCGTGCAGGGACAGCACACAAAAAGAAAACACAAACACTGCTTGTGTCTTCACTGGTCCCCCGCTCTTGAATGCCTTTCTCCTGAGTGTGGGGCCGTATTTATTTGTTTGCGCAGTGACGCTACATGTCACTGCGTGTATCCACGTGACACCACAGAAGGGAGCGAGGAACCATGAGAGGGTGTAGTCACTGCAAAGGAAACACAAGCATCTTTCCACCTTTGCCATCTGGTAAAGTTGTGTATTTGTGACTGATGTCAAGGTTGGCTAATTATTTGTATTTAGATGTGCATTATTCTCTTTTGCAATTGGTACAAGTGTATTGAGATCATGTCTCTTCTGCCCTGCCACCTGATAATCTTTGAGTGCTCTTTTTCTTCTCCCCATCCCCCTTCATTTACCTTTTTAAGCTGCCTCCTATTCCTCTTCTTTTGCAGTTTGTCAGCTGGTACAAGTGGATTTAGATCACATGGCTTCTAACCGCCCACCTGCTAATCTTCTGGTACTATTTCATTTTCTCTGCCCCTTTCTCCCCCATCCCGCCCCCCGGACCTCCCAATCACTCTGTCTTAACTCTTAGATCCCAGGATATCTCTATTCCAGGCATCCAAAGTGAAGGCCAAATGAAGAAAAGGGCAAATGCTGTTCAGTTCTGACCTTGAAAAGGCCTGAACCCCCGCTTAATGCATCCCGAAAAGCAAGCAGTATTTTACTCGTTTATTCCCAACCCCACTCTCACCCACACACATAAACACTCTTCGCCACTCACATCACTGCCAAAACATCCATGCAACCTCATCAACACTTCACAGTACTACATGTAGCAGATATTGCGGACCTCATCAACGCTTGCAATCTATATACTTGCTTTATCACCCTGGATGGTCTGATCCCCAAAGATTATAACATCCAACGGAAGGGCATCCAAGAGAAGATTCACAGACACTTGCAATTATCCACAAGACTTCTTGTACATGAGCCCTTTAGGAACACACCACTCCTGCATTCATGGAAAGCATCACTTCAATCTCAGCCACCTTCCACGTGATCTTCCAACCACCCCAAACCAAAAGGGTATTTTGCGATGAAATTACAGACCTCATCAACAACATAACTAACATCTTCCTCTGGGCCCGCCACTTGCCCAGGAGCCAAGTGTGGTGGAAAAATGACCACCCACGATCCAAGTGGATTGGTGAACAGTTTATTTGTAAAAAGCAATAACAGGACGAAAACAAACCAACGGCAGTATGAGACTTTGGTGCAAGTGAGACCCCCTTGTGCACTGTTCTCCCAAAACCCAAAGGAACACATGCATTTCAATGGAAGGGGTGGTCCAGACAGGGCAAGGAATGACACTGAAACGGTATTTCACCAAAATCTCGAATTTTAAAAAAGTATGGTAGATTTGATCGAATTTTAGCTGTACAAAAATTCCGTACAGACCAAACTTTCGAGCAAGTCTACCATATGGGACCATTGTGGTGAACAAGGGGAGCGGGAGTGTCCCACGTACCCTTGTTTGTTACAGTTGTACCGGGAAAAGTGGGGGTGTCCCCCACACTTTCTGTACAATAAAGTCGTAAAAAAAGAAAAGAGGACCCTGCAGCGCCGGTTCCCATTGACGTAAGTGAAGGGAACTGACATTGCAGGGAGGTGGAGGAGTTGGCGGCATACAAGGTGTGCCGCCAACAGGTAAGTAGGGGACGGGTGGATGATCGGGTTGGGGGATGCGCCTGAAATCATGCGTGATTTTACTGCAGCACGTATTTCGAATTCGAAATTCTGCACTGCAGTGAAATCACGTAGACCCACTGAAACAGTGTTGCAAGCAGGAAAGAAAGCCCCACTATACAAGCCTTTGATACCAGCTGTGTTCTTACATGTTAGTCAGTGTTCTTAGGGAGGGCAGCATATTGTGATACAATTAGAGAAGGTGTATATACTCCTTAAATATTCACACAAGCTCTGAGGGAGGCGAGAACGCTTGTAATATAACTTCTGTCTGCTACTGCTGCTTTTCCTAAGAAAGCAGCAGCCTAAAATACGCTTTCATATGTCGGAAAGAAAACTCGTCAACAGCAATAGATGTAAAGGCAAGCAGTCCTACACACTGGGCGAAAAGCCTTCATTGCGAAGACATGTTAAGTAAAATCTAAAGCCTCAAACAAGCAAGAAACAGTTGTTTAAACATGCCTGTTTGCTGTATCTGCTCAACGTTATAATGCAGTAACATGCAAGAGGAGTATATACAATTTAAAATTCCCACTCCCCCCCCACAGTACCCTCCTATGAGATCATCACTCCAGTCTCATTACAAACATCTCTAGAGGAACAAACAGCACACCCTGGTCGGTTGTTGCAAATTATGTCTTCAGTAGCATGCCAGTAAAGCACTTGGGCAGTTTGAAAAACTTCAGAACATGTGTTGCAAAGCCAATAATAGAGGCACTTACAAACCATCAACAGACAAGACAAACTTAGAATTATGACTAGTTCTATAGGTAAAGTCTGACCAATAGATGCACCCAGGGATCCCAATAGTCCAATAATCCAAGACCTTAAGGTCCAAGAAGCCTCTGGACTAGTGTGACGAATGTGGGTGACAATGCCAGTAATGGCGCTTGAGTAACTTGATATAAACATACAGCACTCACGCTTCAAGACTGCACAGATGCCTCCTTGTAATGCCAGAACAATATCTAGAGCAATGCCATTTTGAAGCACAATAGTTTGGATTGCTACTTGTTCTCGGGATAACAGAGTCCAGCGGGACGCAGTGGCATTTACAATATCAATGAAAAAAGAATGTCAGGCGTGCACTGTAGTTCCCCGTCATAAATTCTTGATGCAAATAGTAACTGGTTTAAATCCCAACAATATGCAATAGTAACAGGGTTGAATCTCATGATGCAATAGTAACAGGGTTGAATCCCATGTGCTGCTGTTCAATTCCTCTGTTGCTTTTCTCCTCCAAGTACTTTCTTGTCTCAAACAATCTTCAGGGAGGCTGTGTACCTTTTCAGGTGTTGCTAATTAGTTTTCAATTAGTGTCTCTAAGGATTCTGGTATCTGTTGGGATGACAGTGCAGTCATTTCAGATGGCCAGGAACCAACACCCCTCCAAACACACAATTCTTACCCGTGATTGGAGGAGGGGGAAAAACCGGGCTCAAGAGGCAGCAGCACCGGGGTTACCATGCCCCACTGTGGAGGACCATAATGATGGTTTTATTACTAATTAGCAACACCTGAAAAGGTACACAGCCTCCCTGAAGATTGTTTGAGACAAGTAAGTACTTGGAGGAGAAAAGCAACAGAGGAATTGAACATCAGCACATAGGATTCAACCCTGTTACTATTGCATCATGGGATTCAACCCTGTTACTATTGCATCATGGGATTCAACCATGTTACTATTGCATATTGTTGGGATTTAACCCAGTTACTATTTGCATCAAGAATTTTTGACTGGGAACTAGAGTGCGCGCCTGACCTTCTTTTTTCATTTCTCTACGTGAGTTCCGGGCTCTAGAGGCAGCAGCACCGGGGTTACCATGCCCCACTGTGGAGGACCATAATGATGGTTTTATTACTAATTAGCAACACCTGAAAAGGTACACAGCCTCCCTGAAGATTGTTTGAGACAAATAAGTACTTGGAGGAGAAAAGCAACAGAGGAATTGAACATCAGCACATAGGATTCAACACTGTTACTATTGCATCATGGGATTCAACCCTGTTACTATTGCATATTGTTGGGATTTAACCCAGTTACTATTTGCATCAAGAAATTTTGACTGGGAACTAGAGTGCGCGCCTGACCTTCTTTTTTCATTTCTCTACGTGAGTTCCGGGCTCTAGAGGCAGCAGCACCGGGGTTACCATGCCCCACTGTGGAGGACCATAATAATGGTTTTCCCCCCTCCCCCAATCATGGGTAAGAATTGTGTGTTTGGGGGGGTGTTGCTTCCTGGCCATCTGAAATGACTGAACTGTGTCATCACTACAGATACCAGAATCCTTAGAGACTGTAATTGAAAACTAATTAGCAACACCTGAAAAGGTACACAGCCACCCTGAAGATTGTTTGAGACAAGAAAGTGCTTGGAGGAGAAAAGCAACAGAGGAATTGAACAGCAGCACATGGGATTCAACCCTGTTACTATTGCATCATGGGATTCAACCCTGTTACTATTGCATATTGTTGGGATTTAACCCAGTTACTATTTGCATCAAGAATTTTTGACTGGGAACTAGAGTGTGCGCCTGACCTTCTTTTTTTTTTTGCATTTACAATATCCTCTACTAACCTTGTCAATTTTGTCAGACGGTCTTTATTTATCTTACTCCCAAGGGTTGGTATCAGATATGCTACCCCTGCAGCAAAGTTTTCCCAGGTAGTGCTTCTCCTAAGACAGCACTCGGCGAGAAACATAGAGGTACGACCCACTCCAGGCAGAATATACCAAATGTACTCCCTCTCCAATTAATGGGTAACCAGGGATGAGCTTTGTCCCCACAGATAAAGTAATTTCTGGAATATGTAGCATGTCCAGACTGGGAAAATGAAAAATGGTGTTGAAAGGCAAATGCAACATTATTGATCAGTACACTAGAGTTGGTGGACAGATAATAATGACACTTGCTAGTTCAAATGACCAGGCGACCGGGATGGGTATAACATATAAGCCCAATTGCTGGAGAGGAATGATGGAGTGCTGCTGGTTTGGTGGGTACCTGATCCGGCGTGGGAACATTCGGAAGACCGGTAAACCCTAAGTCGGGATGAGCATACCTAGAGTGTCCCGGGTCTTGGCACTGGGTAACCAACTTAATATCCAAACAAGGCATGCCCCCACTGAAAGGGGCTGGGTGCAATAGGAACACAGAGGATAAGTCATGTGGCAAACGGGCACACACCCAGCAATCAGTAAGATTAAAAATGTAGGTATACTTCCAGGAAAGGTGCAAGTAAGTGTTTTCAATGTGGATCCAGGGATGTGCAGAAGGACCATCACTTTCATGTCAAGTGGTACGGAAAGTATCTGTCACAGTGAGGCAATAATACATAAATATTCTTACAATGACTGCAATAACAGAAATGTAGCCCGACATAATACACATTGGGTCCAATCCTCAAATGTTCAAGTTCAGGAATCGGGTCGTAACCCCAGTACAAAAGTTTGTGGCTTTCCGACAAAGTTCGATTTAGTTCATCAAAGCAGGTAGGATGCAGGACACGAGCAAAAGAAGTCTACCAGACCAAAGTTACAATTCTAAGTTTATAGGCTCCATGAAGATGCAACAAAGTACATATAAATCTTCAAATGTTCCACCAAGACTCAGGTGCTGGGTAAAGAAATATGTGGTCCAAAGTTTAAAATCAAGAGCTCCACCTAAAAGTCCAAACTACAAATATCCTAGGTAAAAAAGCCACACGCATATGAGGTACATTGTAACAAATAGAATGGCCAACAGATGATACCAGCATGGCCATAACTTGCAGACGTCAGTGAATCAACAGCATTGGCCTCTACTCTTTGCTAGCGCAACACCACCTCAGGGAGGGGGATTCATCAGTGTTGAGGGAACAAATCCAGGGGTGAGTGACTTGGCTAGTTGCCACTTTGTTCAGAACTATTGTCTCTCAAGTACTCTTCTGCACGATCGCACAGCGTACTGTGACAATTCACTACATGTCGTTGCTTATTCTCGAGAGGGAGCCCTTTTCCATGAGGCCAGAGAGTTGAAGCTGCTACCCGATAGTCCCCCTGCGGGTGGTATAATGTGGGAGGATCTCATGGGGAGGGACTTCTTCCCTGGGAGAAGGATGACCATCTAGGGTATAGCCCTTACAAGACCATCACACCCCCAAACACACTACCCGCTCTGTCCTCTACTAACGTCATAGTAGACAGTAGATCGATTGTACTGTTGTAAAGTAGAATACCTCAAGGTCCTAGAAATCACTGAGCCAAAGAAGAACATAAGGAAAATAGGTAATCCAAGTACTGGAACAAGGTGGAATACAGGAACAATGAATAGCAATACCAAGAAGGTACTGCAGCGGTATAGACTTTACCGGAGAGGCGTGGTTCCTTTTGCCTGATAAAAACCAAGGAAGGACTGCCTGTCGGAGGGTCACAGCCAACCAGGACATGAGACCAGGAAGCACGAAGGAGACACAGAGAAGGCCAGGACGGAGCTGAGAGCAGTCCTCTGCCGGAGTCAAGAGGACAACGTGACAGCTTTGCCTGCCGGCTTCCAGACGGCAATGCAGGGCTGGCCAACGTTGAAGTAAATGCAAGAGGCAGCTTCCAGACCTTTTTTCCAAGGAGATACGTGAGGTGAAGGCGCCGAGACACAGAGATGCCTGTGCAGCATACAGAGTACAAGAGTGACCCCATGAAGAACCGACTGCACATCCAGTTCGTGCCTCTCTTCAGGTGGAGTGGGCTGGAGGCCCCACCAGCTACACTGCCACCCTGACCAAGACCTGCAGCAACACCCAGCACCACGCCGATCCCATCTGCATCTGCAGCAACATCTACCACGACGATGATCCCATATGCATCCCTTGGTGAGCACACCCCATGCAGCCATCCGGCCCCTGCCAGGTTTGTACTCCTTCTTCCTCCCAACATGGCCGTACCAAGCTCCGTGCTAAGCACTAGCTTTCACGTCGTGGCACGTACTATAAATTGGTCACGCCCCTGTGGGTCCGCGCATCGCAACGCTATCTTCGGTAGTGACCCGACGTGTGCTTACTCTTTACATTGATTTCCTTGATCCTCTTGCTTCCTTCCTTGCCTTTATCCTGTTCCCGGATTTCCCCCCCTACTTACTCGTTCTTTGCTAACCTGGATACCCTGGAACCACGAACTTCCCGGAACTCTGAACACATCCTGCAACCTGACGAGGCTCGGGCGAGCCTATTCAAGACCCGAACCATCCACAGGAAGAGTCCTGCGGCCGAACAAGGGAGATCCCGATCACAGGTGAGACGGTGGGAGATTTACGACAGTTTGAGACGCCAAACGATCAATACGGATTCTACCATGGAGAATGCTATTCAGGACCTGATGCGCGGAATGCAAGAACTTTCTACAGAGATGCAGAATTTAAAATCCGAGAATGCGGCGCTAAGACAGCTTGTCTTGTCACGTGACTCCGCGAACAAGGACAGCGTACTATTGGGAGGAGTGGTTGATAAATACGACGGTTCGACAAAGACCTTAAGTGGATTCCTGGATTCTTGTTTGGTACATTTTACCTTCAAGCCCTACTATTTCTCAACTCCTAGGGCTAAGGTGGGCTTCATAATATCGCATCTTTCCGGTAATGCCCTTACTTGGGCCACTCCTTTACTCAATTCAGGGGATGCTCTCCTTGATGTATATGAAGGCTCCATCGCGGAGCTCAAGACCATGTTCGAACGTCCAGAGCTGGTCCACATTGCTCAAGAGAAGTTACTCGACTTCCAACAAGGATCTCAAGACATGTTGACCTATGTTACCAGATTCAAACAGCTAGCCAAAGAGGCGGACTGGCCCCTGGAAGCCAGTTTTACCTTATTTCGCAGAGGTCTAAATGAAGAGATTAAGGACGAATTGGCTAGAGTGGCACGTCCTAGTTCATTCCAGGCCCTCCTGGACTTGTCTATACAAATAGACTTCAGAATCCAAGAAAGAAAGGCCGAAAAGGAAAAGAATAAAGTCTCAATTCAAAGAAACTCCCCAGAGAATACTACAAGGACCGAATCTGCCAAGAATCCGAGCACTGATTCTGAACCCATGCAACTCAGAGCCTTTCGTGGACCAATTTCCCCGCAGGAAAGGTTAAGAAGGATACACACAGGCTTATGTATGTATTGTGCCTCAGATAAACATCTAGTTAAAGAGTGTCCTCTGGCTCCTCCCCGACGCTCGGGAAACGCCAGCTCCCGATCCTAAATGGAGCAAGGTTTCGAGAGAGCGATGTTTGCTCCACATCAATTCCATCCTTGAACTCTCCTGGACAAAACAAATTGGTGAAATTACAGGCCTTTTTATCGCCATCCAAGGACAAGGTCTACCCCATACTGGCCTTGGTGGATTGCGGAGCAATGGGAGTCTTCATTGATCAGGACCCATAAGTCTGCAAACAAGGGAGATCCATCTTTCCATAAATCATCATCAAGAAAGGATTGTGTTTGACATTATAAAATCAGCCCATTACCCCTTGGTTCTGGGCATGCCCTGGTTACAAAGGCACAATCCATATATTAACTGGACGGCCGGATCCTTATTCCTGGGCTCGGAGTTCTGTATGAACCATTGTTTAAACCTGGATACCTCAGTCACAGCTCCTATAAGTCTACCAAGGTGTCCAGAGACACCACTCATGGTTTCCAATATTGTACAAGTTCCAGAGATCTATCAAGGGTATGCTGATGTATTCTCTACTGCCATTGTTCAAGCCTTACCTCCACATAGACCCGAAGACTGTGCCATAGATACTGAACCCTCAGCAGTGATTCCCTTTGGCAGGATGTTTATCCTTTCAGAACCCGAAAAGAGAGCCCTCTGGGAATACCTAGACACTAATCTTGAGAACGGCACCATAAGACCTTCAAAATCACCAGTTGGTGCTTCATTGTTCTTTGTTCCGAAAAAGGATACTAAAGAGCTCAGACCTTGCCTGGACTATCGTGGCCTAAATCAATACACCCTGAAAGACAGATACCCTTTACCCCTGATCTCGGATATCCTTGAAGCTGTGAGAGGTGCAGTGATATTCACGAAACTGGATCTCCGAGGTGCTTACCATTTGATCCGTATCCGGGAAGGAGACGAATGGAAAACAGCCTTTAGAACACCCTTTGGTCACTTTGAATACCTAGTCATGCCCTTTGGTCTGACCAATGCTCCCGCAGTCTTCCAGTGTTTTATGGATAGGGTGTTCTCTGACATGTTATTTCTCAATGTTATCGTCTACTTGGATGACATATTGATCTTCTCCAAGGACTCCTTGAAACATGAAGAACATGTAAAAGCAGTACTTCAACGTCTCCGTGAAAATCAACTCTTAGCCAAACCAGAAAAATGTATGTTTCATGTCACATCAGTTCACTATCTGGGATTTGTCCTCAGTTCAGAAGGAATTAGTATGGACCCTTCAAAGGTGAAGGCCATACTGGCTTTGCCCGCCCCAACATCTGTTAAGCAAATACAATCCTTCCTGGGGCTTGCCAATTTCTACCGGAAATTTATTCCCACCTTTTCCGAGATTGTTCAACCCATTGTTAATCTCCTGAAGAAAGACGTTCCATTTAACTGGTCTATACCACAAGACAAGGCATTCCAACGCTTGAAAGAAGAATTCACCCAGGCCCCCATCCTGGCCCAAGCTGACATAAATCGTCCTTTTCTAGTGGAAACTGATGCTTCCAATTACGCCATAGGAGCAGTTTTAAAACAAGAATCCGATGATAAGTTGGAACATCCCATTGCTTATCTCTCACGGACCCTGACCACCAGCGAGACTCACTACTCAGTTCTGGAGAAGGAGTTATTGGCTATTCGTCATGCCTTCACCGAATGGAGACATTTACTCCTGGGTGCTAAATATCCAGTTCAAGTCCGTACTGATCACCAAAATCTTCAGGTCGTACAATCCATGGAGTGCAGGAACAGTAGACAAGCTTGATGGGCCTACTTCTTTGCTCAATATCAATTTCAAATTTCACATGTTCCTGGATCGCAAAACTTGATTGCCGATGCCCTTTCTCGGCGTCCCGACTATGTTCCCTTGGAGGATAAGATCTATCCAAAAATGTTTCCACCCACAATCTTTGTAGCTCAAGCGATCAATCTCCTGGAAGAAATCAGAGCACAGACTCAATTATCTGAACTCTGGAAGGACATATCGAAGAAAAATCCCTGGCGTCTAACAATCAAGGAAGGATATTTATTCAAGAACAATTCAGTAGTCATTCCGACAAAAGAACTTCAACAGAAGGTAATGAATCTATGCCATGATACTCTTCACTCCGGCCATCGAGGAGTAACCAACACCTTCCGTCTTATAGAAAGACAGTTCTGTTGGCCAGGGATGAAGTCCAGTGTAGTTCAATACATCAAGACATGTGCTATTTGTAGTCAGAACAAGTACGATAATCAGAGGCCGGCGGGTCTGCTTCTACAACCGACCTTGCCAACCCGACCCTGGGAAGTTATTGCCACTGACTTTATTGTTGAATTACCACCTTCCCGAGGATATACAACCATTATGGTAACCATTGACTTGTTCACTCATCTAGCTCATTTTACACCATTGTATAAACTACCATCTTCCTCGGAAATTGCTGGAATTTTCCTGGAACATATTTTTCGTCTTCATGGCCTTCCTTCCAAGATTATTTCGGATCGGGGACCTCAGTATATTTCACAATTCTGGAAACATCTCTGTCGTGTTCTAGGAATCCAACGTGCCCTTTCTTCAGGCTATCATCCACAAACCAATGGGGCAACGGAACGAGTAAATCAAACCCTGGAACAATATCTTCGTTGTTTTGCCACCAAGGTTCAAGACGATTGGTCTCTCCTTATACCCTTAGCTGAATTCTCCTACAATAACTCAGATCATTCAGCTCTCAAGATCAGCCCTTTCTATTGCAGTCAAGGTTATCACCCGTCTGTTTTACCATCAGTTCTTCCCGAATCTACTCCGGTACCTACCCTTGACTCTTGGATTCAGATGCTGATCGATTTACAAAGAGAGGCAAAGGATCAGTTAGAACAGGCCCAGACTCGAACCAAAAGATATGCAGACTCTAAGAGAAGACCATCACCTTCCTATTCAGTTGGCGATCAAGTCTGGTTAGCCTCGAAAATGTTACCTCGACATCTACGAAACTAGCTCCTCGCTATTATGGTCCATTTTCTATAAAGGAGGTCATCAATCCTGTCTCCTTCCGACTTAAGCTCCCGGATTCCTGGAAAAAGATACATCCAGTCTTCCATACTTCCCTGTTGAAACCCTACATTAGTTCTACTCGAAAACCCTTCAAACCCACACCTGTGGTTGTGGACGACCAGTTGAAATATGAAGTGTCCAGGATATGTGATTCCAGGTATAGGAGGGGTCGACTAAAATATCTGGTCGAGTGGAAAGGCTACCCCCCTAGCGCAAGAACATGGGAACCAGTTTCTAATTTAAAGACCCCTCGTTTGCTCAGAAGATTCCATCTTATTCACCCAGGCAAGCCTGGAGGAACCAGTCTTCGGAGGGGGCATGCGGTCATGACCCGGCGAAATTGCCCCTTCTGGACCTCATGGTCATTGTCACGAAGGGCTTGTACTCCTTCTTCCTCCCAACATGGCCGTACCAAGCTCCGTGCTGCGCACTAGCTTTCACGTCGTGGCACGTACTATAAATTGGTCACGCCCCTGCGGGTCCGCGCGTCTCAATGCTATCTTCGGTAGTGACCCGACGTGTGCTTACTCTTTACATTGATTTCCTTGATCCTCTTGCTTCCTTCCTTGCCTTTATCCTGTTCCCGGATTTCCCCCCCTACTTACTCGTTCTTCGCTATCCTGGATACCCTGGAACCACGAACTTCCCGGAACTCTGAACGCGTCCTGCAACCTGACGAGGCTCGGGCGAGCCTATTCAAGACCCGAACCATCCACAGGAAGAGTCCTGCGGCCGAACAAGGGAGATCCCGATCACAGGTGAGACGGGGGGAGATTTACGACAGACCGAGACCTGCACCAACACCCAGCACCACGCCGATTCCATCTGCAGCAACATCTACCACGACAACGATCCCATCTGCATCCCTTGGGGAGCACACCCTATGCAGCCATCCAGCCCCTGCCTGAGCCCTGATCCATAGCCATATTCAAAAAATCTCCATTTATGATCATACAAAGCCATTTCCATTGCATTGCACCGACTTGCCCTTTTTACAAAATGTCGAGCGTGATACAGCCCCAATGCGAGGCTTGGCTTCCTATCCGTTGCTAGGCAACGTGAGGAAAAAGATTTGGAAACATCCACCGGCAGGCAGAAGCCGGCTTCAGCTAAGGCCAGCATAAGGCCTGTTAGCTGGTGCCCAGTATCCAGTTTGTGCCTCTTTTCAGCTGGAGTGGGCTGGAGCCCCCACCAGCTACCCTGCCACCCTGACCGAGACCTGCAGCAACACCCAGCACCACGCCGATCCCATCTGCATCTGCAGCAACATCTACCACGACGACAATCCCATCTGCATCCCTTGGTGAGCACACCCCATGCAGCCATCCGGCCCCTGCCTGGGCCCTGATCCATAGCCATATTCAAAAAATGTCCAATCATTATCATACAAAGCCATTTCCATTGCATCACGCCGACTTGCCCGTTTTACAAAATGTCGGGTGCGATGCGGCCCCAGAACGAGGCATGGTTCCTCTCCGTTGCTAGGCAACGTGAGGAATAAGATTTGGGAACATCCGCCGGCAGGCGGAAGCCAGCTTCAGCTAAGGCCAGTGTTGTGTTTCCGCCCTGCGTCCTGCTACGCGGTGATGCAGGGCAAGTGAATAAAAGCCCCGCCCCTTAGTGAAGGAGGCAGTTCCGGGGCACAAAGCAACCTCCGTGTGTGCTTCTTTTCTTGTCAGCTCCTGCTGGAGCGACGCCAGAGCGGCCTACACACACGGCCACTCACGTTCGGGCCCAAGCCGGCACTACGCGAGGCCCGAACGCAACATTGGCGACGAGGGACGGGATCCGAACACGTGTGCCACACATCGTCGGACGTGCGCTTTGAAGCGACGCACATAATTTTTGAACACCCGGTGGGGGTGGGCAACACGACAAACCCCCCACCCAAAAAAAAATAATAATTTTTTTTTTTTCTCTTTCATGTGCAGCCATCACGCGCGCACGCTGTGCTTTGCCAAATGGTGATCAAGTCAACTCTGTAAACCCAGCAAGCCCGGGACATTGATGGGCCAACACACAGGTACAAGGAAAGCAGTGAGCAGGTCCACATAAACTGATGGTGTCAGGAACACTGGAAAACAAACAACAAAGCCCAGTCCAATTGAGACCAGCTGGAAATTATCGCCCGCAGGAGGAGCCACAGTCAATGCTCTGAGGTGAGGAGAAATTCCCTGGCAGGGGAGAGGGAGGCCACGCCATGGCCACTGGAACGTCCACCCCCAGGCCGAGCACACCATCTAGACTTGCCGCCAACCTATCTGTGTCAACGCCACAAACTCGATCACAGGGCAGCTCATCCATAATGATACAGCCATTTGACCCTTTCACGGATCCTTCATCGGTTGGCCCCCGATGGCAGTTATGGATTCAAAAATTTGAAATGGCTATGGATTGTAAAGATATTACTACTGCCAGGAAGATGAGATCACATTTGTTGTTAAATGTCGGGGATGAAGTACTGCGAATCTTCAACTCACTAACCATTGACGATGGCCAGGACATTTACCAACAGGCCAAATATGCCCTAACGGCCCATTTTCTCCCACAACTCAACCCGGATTATGAGACTTTCATATTCTGTACAACAATTCAAGCAGAGGAGGAGACCCTTGATGCATATCACACCCGGCTCAGAAAATTAGCCATTTAATGTGAATTCACAGACACTGAGAAAGAAATCAGGAGACAAATAATTAATGGCATCCAATCGGAAAAGTTGAGAAGGATGGTATTAAGTGAAAGAGGTATCACGCTAACACGCATTCTGGAATTGGGTCGCCAGAGAGAATTAGCACATGCCAGAGCAGCCCACATGGGCACAACGCTTCAAAAACTACAACCTGCCCTCACAACAACCATAGTGGCTCATGTCACCAATCGTCACTCAACAAAAGAAGAGGTTGGGGGAAACACTATACATACCCGATGGCAACCGCGAATTCCAGGGCCAATGGAGTGTGGATGGTGTGGTGGTCCTCGACATGGACGGCAAAACTGCCCGGCACAAGGGACCACGTGTGGTGCATGTGGTAGGATGGACCACTATGCAAAAGTATGCCGGTCATCAGGAGCTCAACCATCAACAAACAAACCACGCCACGCCAATGAGAAAAGTGGGAACAAGAAAAAGAAACAAGCTGGAGCCCGACAAATAGAGGCCACAAACTCATCCACTGAGGACGAAGGAGATGACATGAATGCAGCACCTCAAGAGGCGATCAAGGAAAATTGGAGAAAAGGGAGGAAAGTATATATGGTCTCAGCCCTTAATCACCAACAAACCACGTCAAGAAAAGGCCGCAGGAGACGAAAATGCCAAGTCATGATCCAGGACCAGCACGTGTGGATGACCATCGACACGGGGGCATCAGTCAATGTTATGCCCATAAGCACTTTCCGGTTACTACAGCCTCAGCCAGACCTCAAAAACACGGACACGCTACTATTTGCATATGGATGTAAGAAACCCTTACCTGTGGTGGGCAGATTCTGCACCACTCTTAAGCATGGCGAAAACAGTTTAACATCCAAAATATATGTAGTAAATGCCGGCATCGAGTGCCTTTTGAGTGGTGACGCAGCAGAAGATCTGGGGTTGGTGAGATTCATTTGCAAAGTGAATGAAGCACAAGAGGTTGAAAAACTCCTGGGAACGTACCCCAACCTGTTGAAAGGAATCGGGTGTTTAAAAGGAAAATCCATTAAACTCCACATAGATGAATCCATACAACCAAAGGCTGTCAGACACCGAAGAACACCATTCCATATGCGTGAGCAAGTGGAAAAAGAACTAAGAACGCTTGAGAAGGCCGGGATAATCGAAGAGGTAACAGGACCTACACCTTGGGTTTCTCCAATGGTTGTCACAAAAAAACCAAAACAGCCAGGGAAGGTCCGCATCTGCATAGATATGAGGTTACCCAACGCTGCAATCAAGAGGGAGCGACACATAACGCCAACACTGGATGAGATCGTGGCTGATCTCACGGGATCAAAAGTATTCTCCAAAATAGATTTGAAGGCTGGATATCACCAACTACGATTACATAAGGAATCCCGGTACATAACAACGTTTTCAACACATATTGGTCTGCGACGATACAAACGTTTAAGTTTTGGGATCTCCTCAGCAGCAGAAGTTTTTCAGCAGACTATTCAAGAGCTCATAAGGGACATACCGGGTGTGTTAAATGTGAGCGATGATATTTTAATCCATGCAGCTGACAGAGACAAACACCTGAAAAGACTGCATATGCTCCTCGGCAGATTGGAAAGTGTTGGACTAACCACCGTGAAAAATGTGAATTTTTCAAAACAGAGTTGTCTTTTTTCGGCTATACATTCAGTAGTACGGGCATCTCGCCGGACCCACAGAAGGTTGCTGACATTCAAACAGCCAGTCCCCCTACATCGCCGACGGAAGTGCGCAGTTTCCTAGGGATGGCCACATACTGTGGAAGATTTATCAAGAATCTAGCTACACTGTCGGAACCACTGCGTGAGCTCACTAAAACCAACACAAAGTGGGAATGGGGGCTACCGTGTCAAGAAGCATTTGAAAACATTAAAGAATCCTTATCAACGGACACCAAAATGGCCTATTATGACACCACACTTCCTACAGAGCTGTATGTTGATGCCAGTCCCGTAGGTCTGGGAGCCATACTGACTCAGGTGACAAGAGAAGGGGTACAAAGGCCGATAGCATATGCATCACGAGCTCTCACTATGACTGAACAACGATACTCTCATATTGAGAAGGAGGCCATTGCTGTGTTATGGGGCTGTAGACACTTTCACCTATACTTGTATGGCAGGAAATCCACAACATATACCGATCATAAGCCTTTATTACCCATATTCATGGGCACCTCCTCCCATCCTCCGGCCAGGATTGCAAAATGGCTTTTGCATCTGCAACAATATGACTTTGAACTAAAATATCAACCAGGAACTGGAAATCCAGCAGATTTTCTGTCAAGGCATCCCAGAGAAGCAACCACTCTGGAGGTCCAAGTGGCAGCAGAAACAGAAGAACACATAAGCCATGTGGTGTGTGAAATGAGACCAAAAGCGGTCAGTAGCGAGGAGATTGCAGAGGAAACACGCAAGGACCAATGTTGCGACTTGGTGAAAAACACAATTTTATCAGGTGAATGGAATTCTTTTCTGAAGAACATTCATAACAAGACACAAGAAGCCAAAACATTTCTTGAAGGGATGTTCACAGTACGGCAAGACTTATCTCTTACAGAACAGGGCCTGATCCTTAGAGGAGACCGCATTATCATCCCCATGAGTCTTCAAGAAAGAATAGTAGCGTTGGCACACGAAGGCCACCAAGGAATGGCACGAACAAAAGCTTGCATCAGATACCGAGTGTGGTTTCCACAAATCGATGCCATGGTCGAAGAACTCATCAACACTTGCTTACCTTGCCAAATTACTGGTGCCCCACCACACCCGATGCCGATTCAGTCACCAGTGCGAGGATGTGGAAGATGGGACGCTATCAGCATTGATTTTTGCAAAATACAGGAAAACTTATATCTCCTAGTGGCTATTGATGACTATTCGCGCTACCCTGAAGTAGAGATAGTGAACTCAACAGCCGCGGAAGTGGTAATTCCAGTGATTGAAAAAATGTTCACGACACACGGTTTACCCACAAGAATAAAAAGTGACAATGGCCCTCCATTCCAAGGGGAAGAATTCAAACGTTACTTACAGGATCTAAACATACGATATCACCACATAATGCCAAGATGGCCCCAAGCAAATGGAGATGTGGAACGTTTTATGCGGACACTAAATAAAGTGCTGAGGATATCGAGGGAAAATGCCAGCTCTTGGAAACTTGATCTGTATCGGTTTCTACGAAACTATATGGTGACTCCACACAGCACGACTGGAATTCCCCCAGCAGACTTAATGTTTGGTGTGCTGGTCAACTCTTCCATACCGCACCTCCCTAACAGAAGTCCGGATAAGTTTGACACTGAACGAACAGAAAGAAGAAGAACAGAAGCCAATGAGCACATGAGCACCATGAGAAGGGCCAAGCAGTCAAATCTTCAAGTGGGTGACCACGTGATAATGTTGCGTAATCCTACCAGATCCAAGTTGAACTCTCGGTATGAGCCATCCCCATGGATCATCAAGGAAAGAAAAGGCACCATGCTTACAGCACAAAAAGGACACCAAAGTGTAACACGTAATGCAGCATGGTTTAAAGCTGTGCCCTGTAATCTGTGGACTGATGGTGAACAGCCCCAAGAAGCTGACACCTCTACGCCGGATGGCGGAGGGACAGTATATCCACACGAAGAAGAAAGAGCCGATGATGGAGCATGGGAGCTGTGGAGTGAGCCTGAGATGGGTGAGCAGGACACTAAAGGTGAGGCACCATGTGAGACAGTGGGACCCCGGTCACAGAGCGGGGGCTATAGCCTGAGAGGAGCCACCCGGCCTCCAGCTCATTTAAAAGACTATGTATGTCCAGTGTGGGCCCCCAAGGACTAGAATGTGGGAGGCACTTTTCTGCTGTAAATGTTTATTCATCTATATCTAATGTTGATCCACTAATGCAACGGTGGGCTGTCATTTGAACAGATCTATAGTTGATGCATGTTTGTGTTTGGTTTTATTCATTTTGGAATAAAGGAGGAATGTTGTGTTTCCGCCCTGCATCCCGCTACGCGGTGACGCAGGGCAAGTGAATAAAAGCCCCGCCCCTTAGTGAAAGAGGCAGTTCCGGGGCACAAAGAAACCTCCGTGCGTGCTTCTTTTCTTGTCAGCTCCTGCTGGAGCGACGCCAGAGCGGCCTACACACACAGCCACTCACATTCGGGCCCAAGCCGGCACTACGCGAGGCCCGAACGCAACAGCCAGCATAAGGCCTGTTAGCTTCCTGTTAGCGCTCTGGATGCGCGTGTGTTTGCCTTAGCACACCCCAGGAAAAATGGGGAAAGTCCGGCGCAACGCCCGGCAGTGCCCCTCAAGAACATGGGCCTGCCACGCCAAAAAAAAAAAAAAGGGAAAAACGAAGATGCAGGCCCATATCCACCGGGGCCTGCAAAAGTAACAAAAGGAGAGAACTGCCAGCCCCATCTCCCGCCGAATCTCCCCACTCAGGGAAGCAAGGTGCTGCCCCCCGCCTGCCAACAAAGAAGCCTTGCTCCGCCCATGAGCCGCGGAACGGAAAGCAGCGATGGGTGCCACGAAGGAGAGAGTGGGGCGGGCCCACCTCCAACTGGCCCCGCAACAACAACGAGAGGCAAAGTGGAGCCCGGGGCCGCCTATCAACTGACACGGCCCCGAGCATGGACTGCATCCTGCGGGGGCAGTGTGGGGTGCTGCTGCCCCCCTGGGGGGGGAGAATTCCTGCGATGGGGAGGGAATGGGCACCCGGCCCAGGGGGGGGGACATGAAGTGGCTGTGGCCGCAAGGAAGGATGTGCATTTCTACAGAACAATAACCACGATCATACCCTTCGGATCTAGAACGCCAGCCTAGCCACCTTTGCCCACACGAGGCACGATAATCGCTCAGCCAGCTACAGCAATTTTACAATCCACTTGCTGTAACTGTATCTCTACTGGCATCGTTCGCGCGCAGAGACTGCGCTTCAGCAATTACCCACATTGACTCCCGCTACGGTTAATACCAAAACTCATATATATTGATGTGATGTTCAATTGTGCTCCCAAACCTACCATATTGCATACAGCATTTACAAAACTCGCACTGTCAGGATATGACATACTTCTGAACTGCAATAAGCTGTTCCAGTCGCTCTTCTGATGAAACTGCACTCTGTACATGATTCACGTCTCTGCAATCTTGAACTTGCCTACGTTACATTAGCATTGTGTATTAGACTATTCCTGATGTGCGCCTTGCTGCCCTGTGCTAACACGAAACAGTCAATTATTGATGTGCGCCCTGCCCCTGAAACGTGCTAATGCGAATTAGCCCATTCTTGACTCGTGTATTGGCCTATTCCTGATGTGTGCCCTGCTGCCCTGGAACGTGCCAGTGTAATTAGTCTATTCCTGATTCTCAATGTGAATTTGCCACCGTGTGGCAATCTGAATTAGCCTACCTTGTCAAACTAGCACCTGGCTTCACAACATGCTACTCTTAACTGTCATCTTGGCACCTAGCTATCGCTTTTTGTCCACACCATCAACTGTTTACATGCTCGCTCATATACGCTTGATCTCACAACTGCCTTTATCAATAGTATCGGCTATCACAAGGTGTGTTACCCATGATTGTCACTGGCCCTGTGCCTCTACCCCCCATTGGCAAACGATTCTGTGATACTGTGTAGCCCATTACAACTCGAAAGCTAGCCACTCTGCTCATTCTAGCCCCAGCATGCTTGACACTGCATTCCAAATGTATTGACCAATTGCCTATTACTTATTCTCAAACTGCATTTTATGTTTACTTAATAATTTTATTACTGCTAACCTGAACGTCGCACCTTCCTTTTGTCACGGATGTGTCTGTTAATGTACCTTATGTACCTTGCAATCTTTGTCTTATGCCTGCCACGTTCTGTTCCCCTGACACATTGCTAGCATATGCTAATTATCTATAGCAGTGCCTCCTATCGACCCATGCAAATTGTACTTCGTCCGACCTAACCGTTTGGACACATTTGCGGGCACAGTCATTATGAACGGGCAACGCCTATCTTCTGTGGCCAATCACCTCGCTCTGTGTCTCCTCTTCAAGTTATCAGTATTGACTGAGGTATCCTCTTTTTATTTTAACTCCCTACCTGGAGCCCTATCACACACTGGGACGCACGTACCTTCATTGCCCCATTACACCGCGCAACTAACGTTCTTCACGCCTCCCACCTTACATGCACAAAGCCTTAGCATTACTTTGCTGACCAACCTGCATCACCACCCTATCTCAGCTATGGCCACCCTTACTCATTCTACCAACCTATACATTGATTCACCAGCCCTCTGGCTCAAACACTTTGCCACTAGACCTACACCTAACCAACCATTCACACTACCCTCGAGGAACTTCAGACTTGGCTCTAGACTCCCTCATGCCTCCCGCCACCGCACAAACTCTATCCGGCATACTAACCCTTCACCTCCAACTGTAACAGCTCACACCACCGCTCTACCATCCCGCTCCTTAATAACGCATAATTGGATGCAAATATACCAACCAATTACAGGCCCATCACTACGGTGACATTCTTGCAAAAAAATTCTCGATCGAGCTGCCTATTTGCAGATCCAAGATTACTTGGAATCCAACAAACTCCTTGGACTGAGGCAATCTGAGTTCCGTCCGTGACACTGTACTGAAACTGCTCTTATTGATCTTAAAACACAGATTAAAGACCTAAAAGATAAGGGTAAACTGGCCCTACTACTCCTACTAGATCCATCTGCGGCGTTTGACCTTGTAAATCACCAAATACTTTGTCGACACCTCAAACTAGTTGCACACTTTTCTGACAGAGCATCGGCCTGGATCAGCTCATTCCTGGATAACCGATCCATGAGGGTTTTCTCCCCTTCTGCGGCCGCGGAACCCTCACCATTCACTTGCTGGGTTCCACAAGGATCGTGTGTTTCCCCTACACTCTATAACATGTTTACGAAGCCACTATTCGATATCCTGGATTATCTGGGCGTCACCTACACTATTTATGCAGATGACACCCAGATACTCATCCCCATTACAGGTGATCACACAACCAACACTCTTGCCGTTAACTCCATCTACCAAGTAATCCATGCCTGGATGGCGCAACATGAACTTTGTCTGAATGCCGAAAAGACAGAGCTTCTCATCCTGGCTCTCATCAAAGACTCAACAAACTAGACCCCTCGTTTAAATTTTTCATTATTGATGGTAATATCATTAAGGTCACAAATGATACCAAAACGTTAGGCATCCAAATCGACTCCACCCTCTCTCTTGCCAGACAAACTAACGCAGTATCCTTCGCTGCAGCATACACATGTAAGCTCATCACAACATTGCCGTCCTTTCCTATCACCAGCTAACCACACTAGCCAGGACACTGGTTATGTCCAAAATGTACTACTGCAATGCCCTCCATCTTGGAACCAACCTTTGCAATATTAATAAGTTGCAGATGATCCAAAATAATGCCATTAGAGCTGCATTAAATATCCCCAGGAACCAACACATTTCTGACACCAGACGGAGCATCCGATGGCTCTCAGTAACTCAAAGAATCTCTCTAAAAGCACTGGCTCTAACTCATAAATGCCTCGCCAACCCAGCGCCCAGATATCTTGCCAATAGACTCTCTATCCACACATCCAACAGATCCCTCAGAAGTGCTCAGACTAACTGCCTCTCCATACCCCGTTTCAACCTTCAGAGATCTGGCGGGATCAGTTTCCCAGTCTTGGGGGTGAAACTTTGGAACTCGCTCCCCAACCCACTTAGAGCCAAACCCTACTTCCTGGCATTTAAGAGCAAGGCCAAAACCTGGCGGTCTGCCCAAGACCTGCCCTTGAATCAGACCGCTTGCTAAGCGACCTCTCATGCTCCTGCCTACGGCTTACTCTTGTGTAAATATGTAATTAACTGTCCTTACAATCTGTATCTCTATACAATTCTGTAAATGCTCTCTTGTTTTATGCTTATACCTTGTTGTAACCCAAGTGATGCGCCCGGATGCCCGTGGATCTGGTACGCTATATAAATAAATAAAATACAAATACAAATACATCCCAGGAACATAAAAGGTAATGGTAGAGGTGCAGGGACCGGTAGAGGCTGGAAGGTACAGGAGGCAAACACCCTGTTCAAATAAAACGTACAGAACTATCTTCCTCGTGTCATACTTGGTAAGCAAGGCAGCCAAGGTGACATAAATGGAAGGGGAGAGGAATAAGGGTTGAGGACACAAACCAAGAGAGTCATACGAGTCATCATCCTCGTGGCAGTACTTGGCAGGGAAGTGAACTAAGTGGGCCAAACCAAAGAAGGGGAAGAGAATCCAGGGTCAGGGACCCAAAACAAGAGAGTCATATGCGTTATATTCCTTGTGGCAGTACTTTGCAGGGAAGTGAACCAGGTGTGCCAAACCAAAGAAGAAAAACCCGGGTCTGGGACCCAAAACCAAGAGAACGATACGGGTTATCTTCCTCGTGGCAGTACTTGGCAGGGAAGTGGACCAAACCAAATAAGGAAACAAAAGGCAGGAGTGTGGACCCTCATAACACTAAGAGCAGGTTGTTGCAAGTGTGAAACTGAAGGAGGAGAAGACCAGGTCAAGGGAGTCAATCCCCATGGTTGTAAGAAATTGTGCTACAGAAACCAGGAGAAGGGAGTCATTTTCCTGGTAACTTGGACCAGGGGAACTGAGTCATTCCCCTGGGTCTTTTTGAGACTGAGACCACACACCAGGAGAAGGAAGGCATGCTGCTGGCTTATCAGAGAAAGTAAATATTATTTAGAACTTTGTGACCTGGGGAAGGGAGTCATTTCCCCCATGCTGTTTGGAATATTATTTGGAACTTTGTGATCTGGGGAAGGGAGTCATTCTCCCAGGTCGTTTGAGACTGAACATCAGGAGAAGGGAGGCATTCTCCTGGCTGTAATGATTTTGATTTGAACATAGCGCATATGTGCGCTTTCTACTAAAATATTGCGCTTGTGTGCAGTTGTCGTGATCTGGTGAAGGTAACAATAAGTTCCCCACAAGAAGGCTGTTCAGGATCGTACCCGTAGAACAGTAGACCATAGACAGTAAACCCTTCCCCCCAAGAGCGCAGTCTGCAGGGTATAAATAAACCTGACAGACCAGGGGCTTGGGTGAAAAGTCAGGAGCAGCAACAGAGCTAAGGGAGAAAAACAAATAACACAAATGCAATGAACAATAATTGTGCCAGCAATCCCAGTTGCACCACCCTCAGCAACCACACTCTTACCTGCTGTGATAGGCGTGAAAGAAAAGCAGAGCATCTACTTGGTGTGAGGAGTGGAGATGTGACCAAGGAATGTTGTCAAACCATGTTCCAGGAAGCTGATAGCAAAAGGGTGCCACTAATGTTCCTTAGAAACAATCCAAGGTAGATCAGCAGAGCGTCCCCAAGTGTCCAAATTATAAAAAATGCACCAGCAGCGGAGCGTCCCCAAGTGTTAATCCACAATCAGCAAAGCTTCCGAAAACAAATCCACCTAAACAGTAAATAGTCTCCAAACAAAATCCTCTTTGTGAGTGTAAAGAACCAGTGACCCAGAAGTAAGCAGCAGAGGGTCCAGGTGTCACCTGAGGCATAGAGTGCCCAATGCCAAGGTGACTGTTGTTGACTGAAAGTGATGTAAGAACACGGCCAATACCGGAGTACTGTGTTCTGCGGAATGAGGCTTTGTTCTTCATGCAGCGGCTGTACACGGAAAAAGAACAGCTAAGTATGCCAACGCACTGCGGTCAGACTCGATTCGAGGAAAGGAAGAACAATGCGGTACCAATGAGGGTTAAGGCAGAAGCAGAGCTGGATAGCGTTCCAGGGGTCTGTTAAACAAGGGCGGGTGCACGAAGGAGGAGCTGGGCGTCGGGATGTAGAAAGGGTAATCCAAGGAGTAGCGTAGCCAGTAGAACAATCCGAGATCAGGAAACCAAGAACACAGACGGTAACAATAACGCCACTCAACCCGAAGGCACTTCCAATGGTTAAGGAGCGTTGGAACACTGTTCTACTGCCATTCAAATAACCGCGGATCGCTGAGAACGGGGAATACGTTACGTGCAAGTCACGTGATCGCTCTGCATTCAGTGATGCCGGGAACTGTAGTTACTGTGACCTTGACGTTGCAATAAACACCAAGGCCCACCCAGAAGTGTACAGGAACGATTCCTCCAAAACAGATGTAAAAGGCGGTGGGCATGTATATTGGAGGCGGGCTCCCAGGTCCTCTCCTCCGAGCCGTAACCCTTCCAGTCCACCAGATAGAACCGCCTGCCACGGCGGTCTCGAGTGTCAAGGATAGCAGAAACCTCATACTCGTCCTCACCATGAACCGTGACAGAAGCGGGGACGACAAGGATCTGGGTACCGGGTAAACAAGGGTGAAGCAAGGAAACATGGAACACCGGGTGAACCCGCCAGCGGGCCGGAATGTTCAACTGAACAGCAACAGGGTTGAGGCATTGTACGATCTCATAAGGACCCACATAACATGGCAATAGTTTACGTTTGCCATGTATAGACACATGTTTGGTGGAAAGCCAAACACGGTCCCCACATTGATACGAGGGAGCCGGGGACCGGTGTTTATCCGCCTGTTGTTTTGTCCGGGATTGGGCAGCTTGTAGATGATGGGAAACAGCTAGGCGAACAGCCAGTAAGGAATCTCTTATGTGTCTGGCTGCAGGGACCCGTTCCAGGGTAGGCAGAATCGTCGGTGGGATAACTCGAGGATGTTGGCTGTATAACGCATAGAACGGCGAACAACCCACTGAGGAATGCTTGAAATTATTGTATGCAAACTCTGCGGCTCCCAAAATCGGCAACCAGTTAGTTTGGTGTTGCAGACACAAACAACGGAGAAACTGCTCCCTGGTGGCGTTGGTGCACTCAGTTTGTCCCTCGGTTCAGGGATGGTAAGCCAAAGAGAGACGTGCATTAATACCCAAAGAACTGGTCAAGGCACGCCAACAGCGTGAAGCAAATTGCGAGCCACGGTCCGATATCATTACCGTGGGAAGACCAAAAAAGCGCACAACATGCTAAAAAAAATGGTTGCCAGTTGGGTAGCCGAGGGTATACCTAGACATGGGATTAAACGCGCCATTTTTGTAAACATGTCCACTACTACCAGAATGACTAACATGTTCTTAACCACTGGTAATTCTACCACAAAGTCAAGGGAAACCGTATGCCGCGAAAGTGGGGGCAATGGCATTCTCATCAGGAAACCCACTGGTTTACGTGATTGTCTCTTGCATTGAACCCAGGTGGCACATCGAGAGATGTATTTGTTGACATCGTCTTTCATACCTGGCCACCAACACCAGCGATGCAAAAGGTCATAGGTTTTGGCTTGACCCGGTTGTGCGGCCAGTCGTGTATCATTGGACCATTCCAAAGCCATAATTCTAGAATAGTTATCAGGCAGATATAACAACCCTCATACGTAGGGAAGGCCTGAAACGACCTTGGCACTTAAGCGCTCAAGAGAAGAGACATGGTCTTTGGTCCATCGTTTTAGCCTGTTCAAGAGAGAGGAGGAGACAGAACAGACACAGATCACCGATCCAGACGGTAGTATAGACAGGTTGATTTATGGTGTATCAAGATCACTGCCAATTGTCACGTCTCCCGTTGCTCGCCCCATTAAGAACCGCACAACCACAAGCCCCACACCACACCTAACAACAAGAGCAGTCCCTGCACATAGAAAGAACCAGCAGTTTGCCTGGTGTAGGAGGACACCAGCCTGTAGCCCCGGCGTCTACCGTCCTTTGTTTCGCTGGCAGTTACCATGGAGGCGCGCTGAGGGCTGGTCACGCCCACGGAGTCTCCCACGGCAACGAACATCCAGCGTCCCGTGACCACGTGATCACGTCACGTCTCACACGTCCGTGAGACACATCACGTGGTTACTGAATCAGTTTAAAAGCATCTTGGCAACGTGGTTACAGCGCTTCACAGCTGATCTCTTGAGGATTGTGTAGCGCTTTGGTTTTCCTGTTTCTGATTACGGATTTTGCGACCTCGGACTGTTCTTTGGATTTGTCTTGCCTGCCCCTCGGATTTCTGTTTCTTGGATTACATCTTGTTTCCCCGGCACCTTGACCTTGGAACTCTCTTGGACTGCCTTTGGATTATCCTCTCTGAATCTAGTATCTTGGAACTTGGTTTTGATCTTCTTGCCTTGCTGGTCCATTAACATCAGACCCAGGTGTGTCCCACCTTCTAACCGTGCAGAACGCCTATTTCACCACCACCAACAATCTGTGGCTCTTACCACATTTAGGACCCTACTTGCAACACTCCTGGGTAAGCCTTGTCAATACTGATTGTTACCAGTTACCCGTATCAATTGCACTGCTCCTGTTTAACCATTAACCATTGCCTTGCAGCGGTCAGGGGTCCTTCCGGCGTTCCTGCTATCTGATTGACGGCTCAACACACCTGTGGCCTCAAAGATTGCACAGACAGTGTATCTTTTCTGTCTGTGCGGGACTTGGGGACGGAGGTTCAATAATCTGCACGACCATCAAGATCAGAACAGACTGTGAAGCCTTCCTGGTCGTCCAGAGTATGGATACCTCCTCCGGGGACCCTGTGGCCGCTTTAATGCAAGCGGTTGCGGCCCTTAGGACCGACATGGCCGCAGCCACAACGGCTATCCACCATAGACTCGATGCCCTTCAAAGCACACGTGCCCCTTTACCCGCAGATGCCGAGTTCGACGACCCCACACCCCCAGATCCGCCTGCACATCCGTCCACAGCAACCACAGTCCCCACTCCAGTGGTTCTTCCAACCTCCTTTCCTCTTGCTGCCCCCGAACGTTATCAGGGGGATCTGTTCTGACTTGAGTGTTGTTTAGACCGTTGAAACCTCCGTCCTCAAGTGACACACAGGGGAACTAAAAGAAACCCGCTGTGCGACCTTTGGGGCCACAAGTGGGAGATGTTACTTCCCGGATCCACGGAACCTCTGGAACACCGATGCTGCTGTCAAAAAGAACGAGGTTAAGTACAGGCAATTACAATATAACACAAGAACCAAAGGATCTGAATAGTCTTACCTATCCGGTGTTTTGGAAAACCCAGGAAACCTAGGAGGGAGGTTGAGACTCAGATGAGGCGGTCCCTAGAACAAGAGGACCGCAGACAAGCGTGGATGCAGGATAAGCCACCTGTAAGACTGAAGGTGTGACTTGAACCCAAAAGGTAAATGACGTAGAAGTTCAACAAGGTACCAAGGGATGATCCGAAGACAAGTTAGGGTCGTGTCAGAAGTCCAGCAATAGGTAAGCAGTTCCAAGCAAAGGTACAAAAGGGTAATCCGAAGGAGTCCAAGAGAGAGTTCCAAGATCAAGGTAAACCAGTAGTGTTATCCAAACGTAGCGCCAAACAGGGTCTGAAGACAGCTGAGAAGCAATGAGTATTCCGTGCATCAAGCCTTATATACTGTGCGTTTCAGGGTCATGTGACGTCCACCAAGGTCACGTGGGAAACGCCACTATGGATCACGTGAGCAAGTGAACGATCGGCGTGGAGGTGTAACGCCGCCCCTTCTGCTGTATGTTCTCCATGGCAACTGCCAGTGCAGGAAGGGCTGCAATCGAGCCCGTAAATCGTACCTGGTACGGAGCTTTCGGTCCCTTGGGTAAACCGAATCACATGAGCCTCGAACCCTGGAGGGAGGTGTTGGGGAAATGTGAGCAGTGTTCTGGTGTGCAGTGGATCGGTGTGCAGAGGATCGCCTAACATAGCCCCCCCCAACGGCCCACGACCCCGTGGGCAGGACGGGTGATCCTTATGGAACCGGGCTACCAACCGAGGAGCGTCAAGATCCAAAGCGAAAACCCAAGAACGCTCCTCCGGTCCATAACGCTTCCAATCCACTAAATACTGGAGCCTACCCCTAAACCAACGGGAACCCAAAATGGCCGACAGTTCAAAAACATCAGGGGAGGCCAGGGACACCGGGGCTGCAGGGGCCCGAAGGCGGGAAGAATCAGGACAAGGCTTGAGGAGAGAGACATGAAAAACAGGATGGATTCGCCAAGAACTCGGGAGAACCAGATGAAAAGCCACTGGATTCACAACCTGAGAGATCACATACAGGCCAACGAAACGAGTCAGAAGTTTCCGACAACCCACCAGGCGAAGGTGACGGGAAGACAACCACACCCTAGAACCCACCACAAGGGGAGGAGCAGCCAGGCGCTTGCCGTCAACACGAGCTTTCATAGAAGCCTTTGCTTCAGTAAGATGGACCAAAGTACTAGCATGAACAGCAGACGGATCCCTAAAACAAGCCGTGGCCGCAGGATTCAAAGAGACAGAGGCGTCAGGGACAGGCAAGACCTTGGGGTGTTGGCCATGGAGGGCGTAGAAAGGAGAAAAACCTGTAGCAGAATGAGCCGCGTTATTGTATGCGAACTCGGCAAGCCGTAAAGCACTCAACCAGGAGGCCTGTTGCTGCAAGATAAGACACCGAAGATACTGCTCCATAGATTGATTCGTCCTTTAAGTCTGCCCATCAGTCTCAGGGTGATAGGCCGAAGAATACCTGGTATCGATGCCAAGTAATTTAGTCAATGATCTCCAAAAACGAGAGGTGAACTGTGACCCACGATCGGAAATAATGACCGAAGGGAGCCCAAATAACATGAACACATATTCAAAAAACAAGTCCGCCAAGACTGGGGCCGAAGGAATCCCCTTACAAGGAACAAAACGAGCCATTTTTGTGAACGTGTCTACCACCACCCAGATGGTGTCAAAACCTCGTACCTTGGGGAGATCGGTCACGAAATCCATCGTCAGTGTATGCCAAGGTCTTGGAGGTACCGGAAGCGGAAGCAGCAGCCCAACTGGACGTCCTCTTCGATGTTTGGCCTGAGCACAAATAGCGCATGAATTGACATAGCATTCCACATCGCGCTTCATAGAGGGCCACCAGCACCAGCGCTTTAGGAGATCCATAGTGCGCTCTTGACCGGGATGGGCATTAAAGGGAGCATCATGAGACCACTCAAGGGCCAGGTTACGAGTGTCAGGCGTGGGAAGAAACAGACGTTCATGCACGAAAGGCAAACCATCACAATAAACGGGATCCCAATCCCGCAGTTGGTCGGAATGATTGCTCGTCCAGGCTCGTACAGAATCCAACAATGACAGAGAGGGAGTGCAGAGACAAATCACATGACTCTTACCAAGAACAGTATCGGGGAAGGTTGGCAACTCGACCCCACCCGGAGAACGCGACAAGGCGTCCACTTTTCCATGAGAGTTTCCAGGACGATGCATAATGTGGAAATCAAAAGCGGAAAAGAAAAGATGCCACGGACCTGTCTGCTATTGATGCACTTTAAGGAGGCCAGATCCTGTAGATTTCGATGATCTGAGTATACAGTGATTGGATGCTTAGCCCCCAGAAGATGATGGCGCCAGACACGAAAGGCGTCCATGACAGCCAGAAGTTCCTTCTCCGTTACAGTATAATGGGTCTCAGTATTGGAAAACTGACGGGAGTGGTATGCCACCGGGTGCAACTTGCCTTTTGTAGGACATGTCTGAGACAACACCGCACCGAGGGCAAAAGAAGAGGCATCCGCCTCAACTATGAATGGAAGATCGGGATTAGGGTGCTGGAGCACTGGTGCGGTGGTGAAAGCGGTTTTCAAAGCCTCAAAGATTCTTGATGTTCCTTCTGCCACCGATAGGGTACCTGAGGGCTGGTCAGGGCCGTAAGTGGGGCTACAATCGTGGAAAAGGACGAAATAAAGCGTCTATAAAAGTTGGCGAAGCCCAAAAAGGCCTGCAAGGACTTGAGTGTCTGAGGAACTGGCCAATCTAGGACTGCTTTAACCTTGGATTTGTTCATGGATAGTGCCCCAGGGGTAATGTGGAAGCCCAGAAACTCAACAGACGTTTTATGGAATTGACATTTCTCGGGTTTGACAAATAGGGAATGTTCCCTCAAACGGGATAAGACCTCCCGGACATGCTTTACATGGTCATCAAGATTCTGTGAAAAGATCAAGATGTCGTCCAAATAAACAACCATGTATACATCCAGAATGTCCCTGAATATGTCATTCATAAAACGCTGGAATGTTGCCGGGGCGTTACATAGACCGAAGGGCATGACTAGGTATTCATACAAGCCGTAACGGGTGCAAAAGGCAGTTTTCCACTCATCGCCTTCGCGAACGCGCACTAGGTTGTATGCGCAGCGAAGATCCAGCTTGGTGAAAACAGAGGCATGGGATAAGTGGTCCAGAAGAGGTGTGATCAAAGGAATTGGATACCTATCCTTTTTCGTGATAGCGTTAAGACGCCGATAATCCACACAAGGACGTAAGTCCCCCTCTTTCTAAGGTACAAAAAATATGGGACTTGCAGCTGGTGAAGTAGAGGGGCGGATATGTCCTAGTCGTAGGGCGTTCTGTACATACTGTTTCAATGCTTGTTCTTCCGAGGGGGACAGAGAATAAATCCTGCCCGAAGGAATGGTAGAATTCGGGATTAATTCAATCGGGCAGTCATATGGTCTGTGTGGAGGAAGTACCTCGGAAGAACCGCGATCGAAAACTGATTCGAATGCTTTATACTCAGATGGAATCCCGGAAACCACCCCTTCAACGGTGTGGGAATTCACAACCTCTGATCCATCATCATTCAGCGTGAGTTGAGCTAGAGCACCCAAAGCCCGAGAAGGAGTATCTGTTGCTTGATGGGTTGGGAGACAATAGTTCTGACAAATATCAGACTCGAAGAGCACCGTGCCTGATTGCCAATTAATCAGAGGATTGTGTTCACGTAACCATGGTATTCCTAATATGATACCGAATTGAGGTGTGGTGATCAAGTCAAAATTTAGCGTCTCTGTGTGAATATCTTGTATGGTCAATAATAGAGGAGCAGTTTGGTGTCTAACGGGACCAGAGACTAGTGCAGTGCCATCTACGGCCTGAACAGGTTCAGGTCGGGTTTTTACCACTAAAGGTAGATTGAGAGAATGGGCTAACGCAATGTCTATGTAGTTCCCAGTGGCACCTGAGTCAATGATGATCGTGACTGCATGAGAGATACCCGTAGAGGGACAAAGAGTGGCCTGTACAAAGATGGGCTGGACACGAGCAAAAGCAAGAGTGGTACCCGGAGATGAAGACTGGACACTCGACCTGGTCTCCGGATCTAAGGTCGAGCTGTCCGAAAAACCTGAGACTTCTTGGGAAGTCGAGGGCATTCCTTCACATAATGTCCCGTGGTGCCACAATAGAAGCATGCATTATCCACCCTCCTACGTTCTCTCTCAAATGTTGTGATAGGGCTACGTAAACCTCCTACTTGCATAGGTTCTTCAGTACTAGAAGCAGGGGTACTAACAACTGTAGGATGGGAAGAAACCCCCAACTCAGCTCTGCGCTCTGATCGACGTGCATCTACCTGCAGGGCAAGATCCACTAGTTCCTGATACTGAGTGGGCATGGAAGGAATCACTGCTAAGGCATCTTTCATTGCGTTATTCAACCCCCTATAAAATATAACCGCCCGCTTGCTTTCTGGCCATGATGTCTCGGCGGCCAATTGGTTGAACCGGGTGATGTAATCTATCAAGGTCCCTCTGCCCTGGGTTAGTTCTAACAACTCCAAATCCCTAGACTGTGCCTTGTGTCTGGTATCGAAGACTCGAGACATCTCTAGAACTAACAAATCAAAATCATAGAGAACCGGGCTATTGTTCTCCAATAAAGGGTTAGCCCAAGCGGCAGCTGTCCCGGCCAGATGGGAAAGGGCAAAGGCGGCTTTAGCAGTGGAATTAGGAAAGGCCAGAGGTCTGCACAAGAAATGTAACTTGCACTGATTGATGAAGGTCCTGAACTTCTTGGGGTCACCTTGATAACGTTCAGGAGCGGCCAAAGGGGAAGGGGTTGGGAGGACCAGCGGAGTTGGAGCTGGGGTACTTGCCAACGGAGGAGGTGTGGTTGAAGTGCTAGCATCCCCGAATTCAGGGTCTGCAGGAAGAGAATGCTGAACACTCTGTATGGAATCTAATCTTTGGTGAATCACTGTATTAGCGGCGGCCATATCTGCCCTTAATACTGTAATCGCCTGAACTAAAGCAGCTATGGGTTCTTCCGTGGATCCCTGCATTGTCTAACACGACTATACGGCTTCTCAGTCTGTTCTGACTTGAGTGTCGTGTAGACCGTTGAAACCTCTGTCCTCAAGTGACACACAGGGGAACTAAAAGAAACCCACTGTGCGACCTTTGGGGCCACAGGTGGGAGATATTACTTCCCGGATCCCCGGAACCTCTGGAACACCGATGCTGCTGTCAAAAAGAACGAGGTTAAGTACCAGGCAATTACAATATAACACAAGAACCAAAGGATCTGAATAGTCTTACCTATCCGGTGTTTTGGAAAACCCAGGAAACCTAGGAGGGAGGTTCGAGACTCAGATGAGGCGGTCCCTAGAACAAGAGGACCGCAGACAAGCGTGGATGCAGGATAAGCCACCTGTAGGACTGAAGGTGTGACTTGAACCCAAAAGGGAAATGACGTAGAAGTTCAACAAGGTACCAAGGGATGATCCGAAGACAAGTTAGGGTCGTGTCAGAAATCCAGCAATAGGTAAGCAGTTCCAAGCAAAGGTACAAAAGGGTAATCCGAAGAAGTCCAAGAGAGAGTTCCAAGATCAAGGTAAACCAGTAGTGTTATCCAAACGTAGCGCCAAACAGGGTCTGAAGACAGCTGAGAAGCAATGAGTGTTCCGTGCATCAAGCCTTATATACTGTGCGTTTCGGGGTCATGTGACGTCCACCAAGGTCATGTGGGAAACGCCACTCTGGATCACGTGAGCAAGTGAACGATTGGCGTGGAGGTGTAACGCCGCCCCTTCTGCTGTATGTTCTCCATGGCAACTGCCAGTGCTGGAAGGGCTGCAATCGAGCCCGTAAATCGTACCTGGTACGGAGCTTTCGGTCCCTTGGGTAAACCGAATCACATGAGCCTCGAACCCTGGAGGGAGGTGTTGGGGAAATGTGAGCAGTGTTCTGGTGTGCAGTGGATCGGTGTGCAGAGGATCGCCTAACAGGATCCCAGGAAATATCTTACCTTTCTCAACCAGTGCAAACTTCACTTCTTGTGTAGACCCCAGCTTTTTCCTGACTCTGTTACCAAGGCAGCTTTCCTTCTTTCTCACCTGTCAGGTGTAGCGGCCATTTGGGCGAACCCATTATTAGAGAGTGATCACCCTGCTCTATACAATTTCGATCTACTGGTGACAGAAATGGCAAAAGTGTTTGACACCAGGTATAAGGCACAATCCCGAGACCTGGAATTGCTTGATCTTACACAGGGAAAACAAACTCTGATTGATTACATCACCCGTTTCAATCAACTGGCTGCAGAGACCTCGTGGCCTGAAGAAAAGAAAGCCATAGTGTTCTACCGTGGTCTCTGTAGCCACATGAAAGACACTCTTTCTGTAGTGCCGGCTCTTCCCTCAGTCTTCCCTGAGTTAGTGGATCTGGCCCTACAGGTGGACGCTCGCAGGTCTGAGAGGAAAGCAGAGACAGCTTTTTCCAATCAGATACCCCCAGCCCCATCCGCCTCTGCTCTAGAACCCATGCAAATTGGCGGGATCCGGAGTCCCATCACTCAGGCGGAACAGGAACGTCGGAGAACTGATAACGCCTGTTTCTACTGTGGTACTTTAGGGCACTATGTTAAAGAATGTCCTCGCCGCCCTAAAAATAAAACATCGGGTTTTCAGAAGGCTCGCCCCTAGGCATGGGGGTACGGGCAAGTCCTTCTCTGACCTCCAATGAACCTGTATTTGGTCCCATCAGACCGATTACGGTCCAGGCCCAGCTGAAGCCAGCCGGAGATTTGGTACACTCAGTACAGATTGTGATTGACTCTGGGGCCACTGGCTGCTTTATTGATATTTCGCTGGCTCACGACCTTAATCTACCCTTGATCAAGAAAAAGTATCCAGAGCCGGTAAAAGCGGTCGATGGTACCTCACTTGTCTCTGGTCCCATTGAGTACCAGACCGCTCCCATGTTAGTGGTGATTCAGGGCACGCACCAAGAGACACTAGCGTTTGACCTCATTTCCACGCCGCAGTTCGGTATCATTTTAGGCATTCCATGGCTCAAACAACACAATCCCTTGATTAACTGGGGCAATGGACAGGTCACCTTTGAATCTGAAGTTTGCCAACACTTCTGTTTGATCGAGTCTGCTACGATTTCATCCCCGGCCACTGTCCTTGGGGCTATAGCGTCCGCCAGCCTTGAGGAGACAGATCCATCTATGAACGTCCCACATACTGTGGGGGCCATTACAGCTGGGATTCCCACTGTCTATCATGAATTCCGAGAGGTTTTTGACAAAGTCACGGCAGAAGGCCTACCACCACATCGACCCTATGATTGCCCCATTGATTTGGTTCCTGGGGCAACTATGCCAAAGGGCAGAATATACTCCTTATCTCCATCGGAAGAGTTAGTACTCAAGGAATACATCCAACGAGCCCTATGCTTAGGTCACATACGACCCTCTAGCTCTCCAGCTGCTAGTCCGATTTTTTTTGTGCCCAAGAAATACGTCCCTGTGTTGATTACAGACGATTGAACACCGTTACCATCAAGAATCGGTATCCCTTACCCCTCATCTCCACGCTATTAGACCGATTGACAAAGGCATCCATCTTTACTAAGTTGGATCTTCGGGGGGCGTACAACTTGGTTCGTATGCGTAGCGGAGACGAGTGGAAGATGGCATTTTGTACTCGACAAGGGCTGTTCGAGTATACTGTAATGCCTTTCGGTCTCTGCAATGCCCCCGCTACGTTTCAACGTTTTGTTAATGAGGTATTCTCTGACGTTTTAGACGTTTTTGTTGTGGCCTACCTAGACGATATATTGATATTTTCGTCCTCACTGGAGGAACACATAGGCCATGTCACAGAAGTCCTAACTCGGCTAAAAAGACATTCCTTGTACGCCAAACCCGAGAAATGTGTGTTTCATACTAGGGAAGTAGAATTCCTAGGCTTTCTTATTACACCTGGAGGTCTATCCATGAACATGTCCAAAGTCCGTGCCATCATCGACTGGCCCGCTCTGACCTGTCTCAAACAGCTTCAGACGTTTTTGGGCTTTGCCAACTTTTATCGGCGTTTCATTGCCGGTTTTTCATCCATTGTTTCACCACTGACTGCATTGACCAGTCCTCGGGTCCAGTTTTGTTGGACCTCAGAACATCAGCGTTCTTTTGAAACACTCAAAGCTAGGTTCACCACAGCTCCTGTACTACAGCATCCCGACCCCGAACTTCCGTTTGTTGTGGAGGCCGATGCCTCTTCCTTTGCATTAGGCGCAGTGCTCTCCCAACCCCGTCCCTCCACGGGTCAGTTGCATCCCGCAGCATTCCACTCAAGGAAATTTACACCTTCCGAGTCCCATTACACAGTCACCGAGAAGGAGCTACTGGCCATTAAGGATGCATTACTGACCTGGCGACACCATCTCATTGGGGCCAAACATCAAACAGTGGTTTACACAGATCACAAAAACCTGCAAGACCTGGCCTCCCTTAAATGTTTGAACAGCAGACAAGTGCGTTGGCACCTGTTTTTTGCCGCCTATGACTTTGTGGTAAAACATAGACCAGGGCTTTCACATGGTAAGGCCGATGCTTTATCTCGCTCGCCCGGAGGGGATTCTTTGCCCCTATACCCAGATACCCTTCTGAACGAAGGTCATGTCGTATGCATGTGCACTCCTTCTCCCTCCATGCTAACTCTCATCCGACAGTGGGTTTCACATCATCCACAAGCACTAACAGAATGGGATTTGGTTCTTCAGGAAGGGTTGCCCTTCATACATGATAAGTTATTCCTCCCCACTAGCGATGAACGTAACCAGGCACTTGCTTGGTCTCACGACGCGGCTATCAATGGACACCCTGGACAGCATCGCACTTTGGAGTTACTAAAGCGATGGTGTTGGTGGCCATCTATGAGACGCGATGTGCAACATTATGTAAACACTTGCTCCATCTGTGCACAGTGCAAGACACGCAGGGGTCGTCCCGTGGGTCTCCTTCAACCCCTACCTATTCCTCCCAGACCATGGCATACGGTCTCTATGGACCTCATTACAGATTTGCCTCGCAGACAAGGGTACGATTCCATCTGGGTGGTAGTCGATTCCTATACTAAGATGGCTCGTTTCATTCCTTGTCACGGGATTCCCTCAGCCCCTGTACTGGCCCAACTATTTTTCAAGTCGATCTTCTGTCTCTTTGGTCTTCCACAAGTCATTGTATCCGATCGCGGTACGCAGTTCGCATCCCGTTTTTGGCAGGCCCTTACCAAGATCCTTGGCATTGATGCCCGCTTCTCCTCAGCCTACCACCCGGAGAGCGATGGCCAGACCGAGAGGGTAAACCAGGCTCTCGAGCAGTACCTGCGATGACTGACCCTTCAGTATCAGGATACATGGTTGAACCTGCTCCATTTGGCCGAATTCGCATACAACAATGCCTGGCATTCGTCCACCGGGTTCTCCCCCTTCTATTCGCTCTATGGGCAGCATCCTCGTTCTCTCCCTCTCCCCGATTTCTCTTCCTCCTCCACTCCCGCCGCCAATTTCTGTGCTCGGGATCTGCAATCTATCCATGCCCAGACACTGGTTCATTTGCGGGAAGCCCAAGCCTCTATGAAAACCAAGGCCGACAAGAAACGGGTGGCGGCTCCTTTTTATCAGGTTGGGGACCGTGTTTGGTTGTCGACTCGCCATTTGCGGATCCCTGGTTGCCGGAAACTGTTACCCCGGTTTGTCGGTCCTTACAAGATTTCACATGTTCTGAACCCGGCAGCCCTACGGCTCTCAATTCCCTCTTCCTGGCATATCCACCCGGTGTTCCACACTTCCCTACTCAAGCCCTGTCTTTCTGCCACCCGGTTGGTTCAATCTCCTGCCCCTGTTTCTGTGTCCTCCCCGGATACGTATGAGATCAGTGCTATTCTGGGTTCTCATCTCTGCAGGGGTCGCCTCCAGTATCTGGTTGACTGGTTGGGGTATGGCCCTGAGGAACGCTCCTGGGTTCCCTCCCGGGACGTCCATGCCCCACGTCTGGTTGCTCGCTTTCATCGGGATAACCCGTCCAGCCCACGTGGTCGTGGGCCTTTGAGGGGGGGCTCTGTCACGTCTCCCGTTGCTCGCCCCATTAAGAACCACACAACCACAAGCCCCACACCACACCTAACAACAAGAGCAGTCCCTGCACATAGAAAGAACCAGGAGTTTGCCTGGCGTAGGAGGACACCAGCCTGTAGCCCCGGCGTCTACCGTCCTTTGTTTCGCTGGCAGTTACCATGGAGGCGCGCTCACTGCTGGTCACGCCCACGGAGACTCCCACGGCAACAAACATCCAGCGTCCCGTGACCACGTGATCACGTCACGTCTCACACGTCCGTGAGACACATCACATGGTTACTGAATCAGTTTAAAAGCATCTTGGCAACGTGGTTACAGCACTTCACAGCTGATCTCTTGAGGATTGTGTAGCGCTTTGGTTTTCCTGTTTCTGATTACGGATTTTGTGACCTCGAACTGTTCTTTGGATTTTTCTTGCCTGCCCCTCGGATTTCTGTTTCTTGGATTACACCTTGTTTCCCCGGCACCTTGACCTTGGAACTCTCTTGGACTGCCTTTGGATTGTCCTCTCTGAATCTAGTATCTTGGAACTTGGTTTTGATCTTCTTGCCTTGCTGGTCCATCTACATCAGACCCATGTGTGTCCCACCTTCTAGCCGTGCAGAACGCCTATTTCACCACCACCAACAATCTGTGGCTCTTACCACATTTAGGACCCTACTTGCAACACTCCTGGGTAAGCCTGGCCAATACTGATTGTTACCAGTTACCCGTATCAATTGCACTGCTCCTGTTTAACCATTAACCATTGCCTTGCATCGGTCAGGGGTCCTTCCGGCGTTCCTGCTATCTGATTGACGGCTCAACACACCTGTGGCCTCAAAGATTGCACAGACAGTGTATCTTTTCTGTCTGTGCGGTACTTGGGGACGGAGGTTCAATAATCTGCACGACCATCAAGATCAGAACACCAATACGGGTTAATGCATCGGCTTTGCCGTGTAATGGACCAGGCCGATAGGTGACTGTAAAGTCGAACAAGGTAAAAAGCAAATGGCAGCGTATCTGTCTGGCATTAGTGCACTTGGCGTGGGACAGCGCCTGGATATTGCAGTGATCGGTATAGACCACGACTGGGTGCCCAAAAGGTGGTGCCTCCATTCCTTAAAAGCCGCTCTGATGGCCAGCAGCTCCCTCTCCATGATGGCATAATTGCGTTCAGCCGGTGTTAAAGACCGATAATAATAGGCCACCGGATGTAGACGTCAAGTGGCAGGACATACATGAGAAAGTATGGCCCCAACCGCAATAGCAGAGGCGTCCACTTCCACAATGAAGGGGAGGGAAGGATTGGGGTGTTGCAGGACAGGAGCAGAGGTGAAGGCTTCTTTCAGTGTCTGAAAAGCCAATTGGGTTTGCTGATCCCAATGATAAGGGACCGAAGGACTAGTGAGGCGAGTGAGAGGAGCAACAATTTCAGAAAAGGAGGTGATAAAACGCCTGTAGAAATTCGAGAATCCCAGAAATGACTGTAAAGCCTTTACTGAAGTCGGAATGGGCCAGTCCAAAACCTCTTTCACTTTAGTGGAGCACATATGCACCACGTCAGCAGAAATACTAAAACCAAGGAAGTGTCAACCTCTGCAGCCTTAGAAGGCGTATCAGTTATATCCACTACCTCCTCCCCTTCCTCCTCACCTGAATCCTCTGAAGAAGTTTCACGGCGGTTAGCCTTCTTTCTGATCTTCTTCTTCTTTGAGAAGAGGTAGGGCCGTCCGCGGTGGGAAGCCACCCTGATTCCCTGCCAAGCAGGGAAGCAAGAGGCTTCCTTCCCGCAGGGACCGAATAGACGAGGGAAAAAAGCGAATGCTTAAAAAAACACTCGGTGAACAAGATAACAGTCCAACAGGTCCGGAGAGTGAAGCAATGAAAACCTGCAGATCTGATGTCAGAAGGAGGACGTCTGATGCAAGGATCCTGGACAGGGGTCTGAAGGCAAAGTAAGTCCTTAGAGGTTTCCAGGAGAGGTGGACGAGGGAAACAATGAAGGAACAGAAGCGAACCTTGGTACCAGCCGGAGAGGGTAAGCGGCATAGAGAGAAAAGGAAAGAAAGACAGGAGAACCAGAACGGCGAAGGAGAGCCGCGGGCGAGAAAGAGGAGAGAAAGAACGGCGAAGAGACGCCGACTGGAGGCCCAAGAGTCAGCAAGGTAAGCACGGAGGAAAAAAGCACACGGAGCAAGCAACAAGGAAAAGAAACAAAGTTGCAATGCGCCGAACCCAGAAGTGGGCGGTGCTTAAGGAGCAAGACCAGGGAGACAGAGAAAGACTAGAGCGGGGAGAACCCGGAAATGGACAGGAAAACAATGGACGACCTAATAGCGCCGCCAACGCCAGGCGTTCCATAGCCCCCACCGGCGACTAGACGCCGGCGGCATGACAGTATGCCCCCTTCCAATGGAGAACCCCCCCCGGCTTGCCCGGAAAGAGACGATGAAACCTCTGAACCAAAGACGGGGCATGGACATGGGAGACAGGTTCCCAGGAGTCCTCAGAATGGGGGTACCCCTTCCAATGGATGAGATATTCCAGGCGACCACCCCGCAAGCGGGAGTCCAAAACGGAGGCCACCTCATACTCCTCCGGGGGAAAGCAACCGGGGGCGGTACAGCCGGAAAGGAGCGGTGATAGGGATCTGGCCTAAACTCCCTCAAAAGAGAGGAATGAAAAACAGGGTGCAGGCGGTGCATGTGTTTCAGTAAAGAAAGGCGATAGGCAACAGGGTTGATCCTGCGCAATATGGAAAAAGGTCCCAGGAATCTGGGAGACAATTTAGAGGGGTGAAGCCAACGCGGGAGGTATTTGGTGGATAACCATACCTTAGTCCCCTTCTGCCAAGCGGGGGAGGGCAAGCGCTTGGGGTTACTCTGAGTACAATAGCGCCGGCTACTATCCCGTAGACTATCGATGGCAGTCTTATGGGCCTCTTGCAAAGTGAGGAGAAGAGAGTCCACAGAAGGAACAGTAGAAGGAGCAAGAGACAAGGAAGGAGTAAAGCTGGGATGATATCCATAAGAGCAGTAGAAAGGACTAAGACCAGTGGCACTGTGAACAGAATTATTGTAGGCAAACTCCGCAGTCGGGAGAAGGCTAACCCAATTGTCCTGCTGGTTGTTGGTGAAGCAACGTAGATATTGCTCAAGAGTGGCATTTGTCCTTTCTGTCTGTCCATTGGTTTGGGGATGGAAACCTGACGATAAGGCACGGTCAATGCCCAGCCTCTTACAAAGTTCCCTCCAGAAGCGTGACGTATATTGTGAACCCCTGTCCGAGATAATTTTACTGGGAGTGCCATGTAGGCGGAAGATCTCTCTGGCAAACACGGTTGCCATCTCCGCTGCCGTGGGTAACCCAGCCAAGGGTGTGAAATGGGCCATTTTAGAGAAACAGTCAACCGTGACCATAATACAGGAACATCCCTCTGAAGCAGGCAGTTCCACGATGAAGTCCTTCGAGATGATACTCCAGGGTCTCTTTGGTACCTCACTCTGCTGTAGGTAACCAATGGGTTGTTGGGTAGAATGCTTAGATCTACAGCATATAGGGCAGGAGCGAACATACAAGTCCACCTCTTTAGACATTTCTGGCCACCAAAAACTCTGTCGAAGAAGTTCCAGGGTATTCTTCGCCCCCCTGTGACCAGCCACAAGATCGTCGTGGCACCATCTTAGTGCGGTGCGTCGAGTCTGGGAATCGGGCAGGTAGAGACGTTGTTGCTTGAATCCCAGGCCATTCTGGATGGTGATGTCATCTGAGTGGAGAACGGTAAGAGGAAGACCCTCAGACTGTGTGCCTTTACGTACCCTCTCCAAGAAGGCATCTACAGTATATATGAATTTTACGTCCGTGAGAAGCAAACTGGGAAGTTCTCTGGTTGTACCACCGGAACATGGCCTTCGAGAAAGGGCATCTGCTAGGATATTCTTAGATCCCGGTAGATAGGTCAGGAGAAAGTCATATTGAGAGAAAGAATGGGCCCACCGGGCCTGGCGTGAATTGACGCACTCCATATTCTGCAGGACCTTAATGTTTTTGTGATCCGTTCTTATCTCGAATGGATGAATGCCCCCCTGCAGAATATGTCACCATTCTTCACAAGCAGTCTTCTTGGCCAGTAGCTCCTTCTCAATGACGGAGTAATGTGATTGACTGACATTCAAGGTCTTGGAAAGATAGGCTATTGGGTATTCGAGTCCAGCATGCTCCTGTAAGAGAACTGCACCCAAAGCAGCTGACGAGGCATCGGTCTCCACAATGAATCTTAATCCTTGGTCCGGTTGCCGGAGGATGGGGGCAGAGCAAAACTTCTCCTTTAACAGTAAGAAGGCTAGATCAGCTTCTTGAGTCCAGGAAAAAGGATTGGAAGTCTTCTTAAGTAGCCTGGTAATGGGGAGAACCGTCTCCGAGAATCCCTGAATGAATTTGCGATAAAAATTCGCAAGACCAAGGAACCTTTGGATATCCTTCACTGATTCCGGAGTAGGCCAATGCAAAATAGCTTCGGTCTTAGCTGGGTCCATGCGGATGCTTTCCGCGGACAGGATAAAACCAAGGTAGGTTACCTGAGGAACTCCAAAGACACACTTCTCTACATTGGCCTTGAGGTGGTGGTCCTGTAGCCTTTTAAGAACTTGGATGAGATGAGTACTATGGATCTGTGCGGACTTCGAGTATATCAGGATATCATCGAGGTAGATTATGACACAATGAAAAAGAAGATCAGAGAATGTTCTGTCCATAAAGCGCTGGAAGATAGACGGCGCATTGACCAAGCCGAACGGCATTACGCAGTACTCGTAATGACCGAACGGAGTCCGGAATGCAGTCTTCCATTCGTCCCCAGGATGGATGCGCAGAAGATGGTAGGCTCTTCGAAGGTCGATCTTTGAAAAGACCTGTGCTCCCTGCACCGCCTCTAGAATATCCTTTATGAGAGGCATGGGGTAACGGTCTCTTACTGTCACTTGATTGAGGCCCCGGTAGTCGATGCACGGTCTTAATTCATCCAAACCTTTTTTTGGAACAAAAAACAGAGATGCCCCTGCATGAGAGTGGGAATGTTGGATGAGACCGTGTTGTAAATTGGAGTCCAGGTAGTCCTTGAGAACTCTCTTCTCCTTGAGGGAAAGAGAAAACATACGGCCAAACGGTACCACCGCATTGGGCACCAGGGTGATATGGCAATCCTCAGGCCGATGTGGAGGTAGTTCTTGAGGACCTTCACCATGAAAAACTTCCTGATAACGAAGACACTCCTTAGGAATATTGTTCACAGATAGAACATCCGTCAGGGTAGGAGGATCCGGAAGAGTGTGGATCGTTGCAGCCAAGGGTTATATCGAGCAGAACTTCTTACAAAAACTAGAAGAAAAAGACAGTTGGGTCTTGGTCCAATCAATAGTACGGTTATGCTTCCAAAGCCAGGAAACCCCCAGGATGATGGGAAAATGAGCTGCTCGGATCAAGTCGAATTGGATGGTCTCAGTATGATGGAGAACCTTCATAATCATGGGAGAGGTAGCATGAGTGATGAGCCCGGAGCTTAGGGTGTACCATCAACGCCCTCAACCTTTTGGTCTTCCTCCTTCTCCAGACGACTGATGTCAGTCTTGTCAGCCCAGACGACATCCATAAAGCATCCAGCTGCCCCGCAGTCCAGTAGCGCTAGGACTTCGAATGTCTGTTGTAAGTGGTTCAACTGGACTGCAATAACCATGAGGCGATTATCTTCGATGGGGTTGATGGTAGGTGTGATAGACAGAGCCCGACCTGCGGGGAGGTACATCTGGACAGTCCCTTAAGACATGGGTGTTGGAACCGGAGTACATGCATAGATTGAGGTCTCTGTGCCGCTTCCGTTCTTCGGGGGTAAGAGATCCCCTGGTGGTTCCGATCTGCATGGGCTCATCTTTAGCTGAACCCGAGGGAACGGAGCAGGATGGAGCTGGGTTAGCAGAAATGGGGAACCCACGTTGTCTCCGCCGCTCAGACCGTCTTTCGGATAACCGAAAATCGAGCTGGAGGACAGTAGCCCAGAGCTCCGAGAGTGTGGAAGGGCGGCTAACCCTAGCAAGTTCATCCTTAAGGTCTTCTCTCAGACCTCGACGAAAAATAGTGTACTGAGCATTCTCTTGCCAACCCGCATCAGCGGCCACCCTTTTAAAGCGGGAGATATAGGACCGAAGGTCCATGCTTCCCTGACGGATATCTAGTAGCTGTTCACTGGCTACTAATGTAGTCTCTTGTTGTTCAAACGCCAGTTTGAACTGGGCGGTGAACCCAGCATAATCCTGAAGGAGAGGACTGGCGCTGGTTACCAAAGGGGCTGCCCATGACAGGGCATTTCCGGTCAAATTAGAGATGAGGAACCCTATGCGGGCTTGGTCTGTAGCATAAAACTGAGGTCTAAATGTGAAATAAATCACGCAAGCCTCCATGAATTCCTTAAATTTGTTGGTTGATCCATCGTATTTGCCGCAGGATAAAGGCATGGGAGGAAGGTCACTGCGGGACTGCTCGAAGCGGTCCAACCTTTGTCTGAGGGTAATGTTTTCCATTTTTACTGCCTGTAATTCTTGAATGAGATTATGGACAGCTGTTAGCAGTTCTTGCACCTGCTCGGGAGAGGCCATGGTTCTTAACTGTTGGCGTTGCAAACTGTCAACTTCCGCAGCCTTAGAAGGCGTATCAGTTATATCCACTACCTCCTCCCCTTCCTCCTCACCTGAATCCTCTGAAGAAGTTTTGCGGCGGTTAGCCTTCTTTCCGATCTTCTTCTTTGAGAAGAGGTAGGGCCGTCCGCGGTGGGAAGCCACCCTGATTCCCTGCCAAGCAGGGAAGCAAGAGGCTTCCTTCCCGCAGGGACCGAATAGACGAGGGAAAAAAACGAATGCTTAAAAAAACCCTCGGTGAACAAGATAACAGTCCAACAGGTCCGGAGAGTGAAGCGATGAAAACCTGCAGATCCGATGTCAGAAGGAGGACGTCTGATGCAAGGATCCTGGACAGGGGTCTGGAGGCAAAGTAAGTCCTTAGAAGTTTCCAGGAGAGGTGGACGAGGGAAACAATGAAGGAACAGAAGCGAACCTTGGTACCAGCCGGAGAGGATAAGCGGCATAGAGAGAAAAGGAAAGAAAGACAGGAGAACCAGAACGGCGAAGGAGAGCCGCGGGCGAGAAAGAGGAGAGAAAGAACGGCAAAGAGACGCCGACTGGAGGCCCAAGGGTCAGCAAGGTAAGCACGGAGGAAAAAAGCACACGGAGCAAGCAACAAGGAAAAGAAACAAAGTTGCAACGCGCCGAACCCGGAAGTGGGCGGTGCTTAAGTAGCGAGACCAGGGAGACCGAGAAAGACTAGAGCGGGGAGAACCCGGAAATGGACAGGAAAACAATGGACGACCTAATGGCGCCGCCAACGCCAGGAGTTCCATGGCCCCCACCGGCGACTAGACGCCGACGGCATGACAGGAACTCAACTGAAGTGGCGTGAAAAACGCACTTTTCCAGTTTAGCAAACAGTGTGTTTCCCCGGAGACGTTGCAAGACGTAAGTGACATGTTGCACATGATGTTGCAGAGTGTCGGAAAAAATTAAAATGTCATCCAGGTATGCCACCACATAACAATCTAGCATATCATGGAATATATTGTTAATGAAATGCTGAAAAGTGGCCGGGACGTTGCAAAGCCCGAAAGGCATGACACAGTATTCGTAAAGACCAAACCCGGTCTTAAAAGCGGTTTTCCACTCGTCCCCCTGCCGGACTCTCACAAGGTTATATGCCCCCCTCAAATACAGTTTGGTGAAGACAGTCGAGGAAGACAACTTGTCTAAGAGCTCCGAAATAAGCGGCTGTGGGTATTGATTTTTTTATTGTTATTTTGTTAAGGGCTCAAATCCCACGCACGGGCACAAATCCCCTTCCTTTTTCAGCACAAAGAATATCGGAGAGGCCGCAGCAGGGGAACGTGAAGGCCGAATATGACCCAGACGTAAGGCTTTCTCAACATACACTCGGAGATGACCCTCCTCTTTTTGGGTAAGTGAGTATATGCAACCATGGGGAATGACCGCTCCAGGCACTAAATCAATAGGATGATCATAACTGCGATGAGGAGGGAGTTTTTCCGGATAAGCCTATGTCAAAGACGTCAGCATAGACTGCATATTCCGAAGGTATTTCAGAAACCGGAGTTTGGAGCATGGCACTGATCGAAGGTGCATTAGTCACCATGGCTAGACAGGGCGATAAGACTACCGCAGACCGGGTATGAAGACATTGCTTGATACAATATTCGGAAGACAATTGGACCGACTGTTCTACCCAATCAATGATAGGGTTGTGGAGTGCCAACCAAGACAGCCCGAGTATAACACCAAATTGAGGAGTCGAAATAAGATCAAAAGTGATCCATTCAGAATGTCCATCCATAGTGGACATAAGCGTAGGACTAGTGTGCTTGGTAACTCGCCCAGAGATTAGGCATGAACCATCCACGGCCTGCACCTCTTCGGGCTTACCTTTTGGTAATATAAGCAAACTTTGTTGTTTAGCCAATTGTATGTCCATATAATTGCCGCTAGCACCAGAGTCTAGCATAACTGGACAAGAAAAGGAGATATTGTCTGAAGTATAAAAACGCATGTGCAAATAAATGTGAGAGGGCAGGAAAGACCCACCCGAACCGTCCATAGGCAGACTCATCCTCCCGGTTCGGTTCAAGGACGAGTCTTGGCGTTTCCCGCAGGCTTGACTGGCCTTTTGGGACATACACAAATGAAATGTCCGGACTGGCTGCAATACAAGCACAAATGGTTGGTCATTCGCCTTTCCTGTTCTGCTTTAGTCAGAGGGCCTCTCGTGGCCCCGATTTGCATCAGCTCAGGATCCCCTGACGAATAAGGAGAGGGTGAGTCGGACTTAAAAGAACGTATCTCCAGTACTCAACGCTCTCCTCATCGTTGGCAAAGCCGGGCATCCACCTGCAAGACTAAATCCATCAACTCAGGGAACCCTGATGGGATGGCAGGTACCACTGACAGTGCGTCTTTTAACTCCTCTGATAAGCCTTTGTAGAATACTGCGGCTTCTTGTTTTCTGGCCAGATAGTCTCTGCAGCTAGCTGGTTAAAACGGGCAAGAAAAGGTAGGAGTTCCTGCTTACCTTGGTTTATGGTGAGGAACTCCAAATCGGAAGCCTGAGCCTTATAATGGGCATCAAAGACAGCGTTCATCGCTTGTATCAAGGTGTCAAAATCGTATAAAGCTGGGTCATTGGCTTCCAACAACAGGTTGGCCCAAGCTGCTGCTGTCCCGCCTAAATGGGACAGAACAAAATCCGCTTTCGTAGTCGCATCAGGGAATGCCAAAGGGCGGCATAGAAAGTGTAGGCGACATTGATTTATGAATGTCCGGTAGGATTTGGGATCTCCCAGAAAACGCTCTGGAGGGGCCAGCGGAAACGGACCCGGAAGAACCACTGGCGTGGGAGCTGGGGTTTGCTGGACAGGAGGTGGTGCAACTGCTGCAGCATCACTGAACTCCTCATCAGGAGGTAGGGGCTGCACAAAGCTCTGTAACACGTCCATGCGTTGAAGTGTAGCATGGGCTAATGCCTTATACGTAAAGCAGAAAAAGCCTGCATGAGCGCGGCCATAGGATCCGCCCCGGGTTTCATACCTATAAGCAATATGTAGGCTCCTTAATCTGTCGTGATCAGGTGAAGGTAACAATAAGTTCCCCACAAGAAGGCTGTTCAGGATCGTAACCATAGAACAGTAGACCGTAGACAGTAAAACCTTCCCTCCAAGAGCGCAGTCTGCAGGGTATAAATAAACCTGACAGACCAGGGGCTTAGGTGGAAAGTCAGGAGCAGCAACAGAGCTAAGGGAGGAAAACAACACAAATGCAATGAACAATAATTCTGCCAGCAATCCCCGTTGCACCACCCTCAGCAACCACACTCTTACCTGCTGTGATAGGTGTGAAAAGCAGAGAACCTACTTGGTGTGAGGAGTGGGGATGTGACCAAGGAATGTTGTCAAACCAAGTTCCAGGAAGCTGATAGCACAAGGGTGCCACTAATGTTCATTAGAAACAATACAGGTTAGAGCAGCAGAGCATCCCAAAGTGTCCAAATTATAAAAAATCCACAAGCAGCAAAGCGTGCCCAAGTGTTAATCCACAAACAGCAAAGCGTCCCAAAGTGGTGATCCACAATCAGCAAAGCGTCCTAAAGCAAATCCACCTAAACAGTAAATAGTCTCCAAACAAAATCCTCTTTGTGCGTGTAAAGAACCAGTGACCTAGAAGTAAGCAGCAGAGGGTCCAGGTGTCACCTGAGGCATAGAGTGCTGACTGTTGTTGACTGAAAGTGATGTAAGAACATGGCCAATACCGGAGTACTGTATTCTGCGGAACAAGTCTTTGTTCTTCACGCAGTGGCTGCATACAGAAAAAGAACAGCTAAGTGTGGCAAAGCGCTGTGGTCAGACTGGATTCAAGGAAAGGAAGAACAATGCGGTACCGATGAGGGGCAAGGCAGAAGCAGAGTCGGATAGCGTTCCAGGTGTCTGGTAACCAAGGGGGGGGATTCACGAAGGAGGAGCCGGCGTCGGGTGTCATGGGTATCAGGCAGGTAGTTGGGGCAAGCTGGGTGGAGGCTTGGCAGGCCTAGCATAGGCACACAAAGAACCCATAACAAATCCCTCCTTCCATTCCTTCCTAGTGTTTGTAGTAACGTCCTGGTTACCACTTCCTGTTGCCAAACAGGAAGTGCATGATCATTCATGAGCTCTCTAGTGTTTGGGTGTGGCTGGCTGTATAAGCCACACCCAAGATTCTTCCAGTGCTTCGTGTTGCTTACTGTGAGCTGTATCAGCAACACACTTCCGTGCTCTGGATCAGCCAGTATCTGCTTACCTGCTCCGGATCATCCTGCTTCTGCTTACATGCTCCAGATCATGCTACTTCTGCTCACCTGCTCCGGATCATCCTACTTCTGCTCACCTGCTCCGGATCATCCTGCTTCTGCTTACCTGCTCCGGATCATCCTGCTTCTGCTTACCTGCTCCAGATCATCCTACTTCTGCTTACCTGCTCCGGAACATCCTGCTTCTGCTTACCCACTCCGGATCATTCTGCTTCAGCTTACCTGCTCCGGAAGAACCTCTGTTCGTACTCCACACCACAGCTATCTCCAGTCAAGAGGGGACTTCTACACCGGCACCTGTAAGAACAAAGAAGAACTGCGTTAACACGTGCACATCAGTAACACTGCGCATACTCACCGAACCTTCCTGCAATGCTGGAATCCAGGTCAGTTGTACAAGCGCACAAACCCCTGCAAAAGAAAAAAGAGACCTTATTCATTGCGCTCGCCCCAATAACGCAGACACTAATTTCACTGCGCTCTCTCTCTCTACTCGTTGCATACTTACCAAAAGCCTCTGTGCAAACCTACCTAACCACCAAGCCTCCAGTAGCGCTGAACCCGGACTTGAGGCGCTAATACCACATAATTCCTCCTCCAAGGGAAAGGGAGAGACATTACCAGGCGCGTTCGAAATTGAAGGCGCAGCGCAAACCTACCAGCAGCTAGCTTCTGCACGCAGCGCTACTCACCCACAAAAATACCGGCAAACAAAGACAATACAGACAATTTTGGACACTCAACATTCTCCGCGCAACGTTCCCTTGTGGGAAGGACTTTCTAGCCAATAAAGAAACTGGCGCCTTGAAAACTCGGCCTCACTGTGAAGGCATAAAACAGCGTTTGGCATCTGAACTCAGCCTACATACATTGGCACCAATCACATGAGTGAATCGTGCCCCTGCGAATGCAGGATGGAGTGCACACCCTACTAAAGATCAAGGTAAGCCCATAGGGGGACATCACAGCACACAGTAAAGAGAAGGGAAGGGCCCAGGGGAATCGGGTGAATTCAGGTCTGAGTGTACACCTTGTATTTGACAGGTATTCCTCCGGGTGAAACAGGGGATGTGAAGACTCAGGGTCAAGGGAGGCTCGTCCATCGCTCCTGCAGAGACACAGATGAGTGTGACAAAACATGAATCCATCCTCAATACCTCTGCCTGAGCGATAGAAACCTCTGAGGTAGACCAGCTTTCCCTATTGTTAGGTGAACTACGGGCCGAAGTGCATGCAGCCCGCTCAGAGACAAATGCCTTAAGGTGCAAACTGGTAGTCAACAGGGACAAAACAGACGATTTGGCAAGACAGCTCCTACAGACCCAAGCTGGTCAAGCACCTCTACCAGGTGGAGTTCCACAGGGGCACCTGTAGCCACACCCGTTCAGGTATTGCTTCCAGGTAACATCCCTTTAGCACCCCCGGAACGCTTCTCTGGGGATCCCAAGAAATTTGGAGCGTTCATGAATCAATGCCGGCTACATTTCATATGCAAACCAGACACCTTCCTGAACAACTAAGCTAAAGTAGCTTTTGTCCTCTCCTATTTAGGAGGGCACGCGGCGGACTGGTCTGTCCCGTTAGTGCTTAGGGACGACCCTTTACTGAGAAATTACCCAGGTTTTCAGCGTCAACTGGAAAAACTATTTGCCCATCGGACTCGAGGTCAGGCCCTGGATGATGAGCTACTCTCTCTGCGACAGGGTGGCCAGGATCTTATCTCATATGTCGCCACATTCAATCGCTTAATAGCCGAATCAGGTTGGCCAGAGGAGAAACAAATAACCTTATTTTATCGAGGACTGAGAGGAGAATTAAAAAATGTCTTGGTGCAAGTAGTTAATCCTCCCGAAGATTGCAGTGAATACATCGACCTAACTATGCAACTAGACCACCGGTTACAGGATCGCAAGGCCGACCGAACCAGATCAGAGCATAGACCAGTGTATGTCTGACCAAAGGAAGCGTCCCATCGACAAGCCTCAGAAACACACTCAGAACCCATGCAATTGGGTGTTCTCAGGGGACCACTCACCAAGGCAGAGAGAGAACGGAGGCATCAGGAAAAACGTTGCTTATATTGCAGCCAATCTGCTCACTTCCTCCGGAACTGCACGGTTAAACCCCCACGAAAGACAATGGGGGTACTAGATAACACAGGGGAAGACATAGGTGCGGTAGCGGAAAACTCCAATGCCCGGCAGATGTAGAGGTCGGTCTGTCGAGCCAGGAACGTAGCACTCAGATCTCACATTTCAGTATTCCTGCGGTTTTGGTAGTCCCTTCACAGCCCACCCACATGCATGCCCTCAAGGCTTTCATAGACAGTGGGGCTATTGGGAACTACCTGGACATAAACACCGCAAAGACCTTGGGATTGGCATTCCACCGTAAGGACACCGTAGAAAGCGTGACAGCTGTGGATGGCACACAACTCCCTTTGGGACCAGTAACACAGTGTACTTCCTTCATCACCTTAATCTGCCAATATGGCCACAGAGAAAGTATTAGGTTTGACCTTATCGCTGCACCCCAATTCCAGCTGATTCTTGGGATACCGTGGCTAGAGACGCATAACCCAAAGATAGATTAGCAAGCTCGAACCTTACTCCTTTCCACGGAATGCGTCTCTTGTTACGACAACAAAGGGATCAAAGGAAGCCCATTGTTAGCTTCACAGGAAAAGATAGCAGGTTTAGGCTTGGTGGGCACTTTACCAGGAGAATACCAGGAGTTCCAGGATGTGTTTGCGAAGGAGCAAGCTAAAACACTACCACCACATCGAGTTTACGACTGCCAGATCGACCTGCAACCAGGGGCACAAGTACTGTGCAGCCGCATTTATGCATTAACCGAGGAAGAAAACACTCATCTACGGACCTACTTAGATCATTACCTGGCCAATGGCTTCATTAGACCATGTAAGTCACCAGCCACCTCCCCACTCTTCTTCGTACCGAAGAAAGAGGGGGACTTAAGAACGTGTATTGATTACCGGGCCCTAAATCAAGTCACCATAAAAAATAAGTACGCGTTATCTCTGATACCTGTACTCATAGACCAGGTGAGACAAGTGAAGATTTTCAGCAAGCTAGACTTACGCAGTGCATATCACCTGGTACACATGAAGAAAGGGGACAAGTGGAAGCCTGCGTTCCGTACCCACTATGGCTTGTACGAATACCAGGTCATGCCCTTTGGGCTTTGCAATGCCCCAGCTGCGTTCCAGCATTTTAAGAATGATGTGTTACGGAAACTCCTCGATGTCTGCCCAGTCGTCTACATCAATGACATTCTGATCTACTCCACCACTCCCCAAGAGCACATATACCACGTGCGAGCTTTACTCTACAAACTGCGTGAAAACCAACTGTACGCAAAGCTAGAAAAATGCTCCTTCCACGTCACTGAGGTGGAGTGTCTGGGATATGTACTGACACCGCAGGGGATCAAGATGGAGAATAGAAAAGTGGAGGCAATCCTCACTTGGTCCTCACCCACGTCTGTATAGGGAGTATAGAGTTTCCTAGGGTTTGCAAAATTTTATCGACGCTTCATACCAGGATTCTCACATATTGTACATCCAATAATGTCCTTTCTGCACAAACACCGAAAGTTCGAATGGACACCAGCGGCGGAAGAAGTTTTTCGAGCTCTCAAGGAAAAATTCACCTCAGCCCCAATACTGCAACACCCACAGCCCGATTTACCATACATCGTGGAGACAGACGCTTCAAGCATTGCCATGGGGGCCGTATTGTCTCAACAAAATCCTGAAACCGGATGCCTTCATCCCATTGCCTTTTGGTCAAGAAAATTTTCCCCAGCAGAATTAAACTATGCAATTTCTGAGAAAGAACTCCTAGCAATCAAAAGCACACTGTGTGAATGGCAACATTACTTACTAGGAGCAAAACACACCATCACAATAATAACAGATCATCGGAACTTGCAATACTTACGCTCAGCAAAGGCTCAGTCTTCTAGGCAGCTCCGTTGGTCCCTATCCTTAATGGAATGCGACTTTGTAATCACCTACCGCCCCGGAGTTAAGAACAGGAAAGCAGATGCGTTATCCCGCATTGGCACAGGAGAGGAAGTCTACAATGCCTCTAACCCGGTGGAGATCATACCCAGACATAAAATTGTCGGCCTCTGCATCGGCCCATCTTCGTTAAATACACTGCAGGAAGCAATAAAAGAAAATATTTCTGAAGAAGACCTACTGGCTTGGGACACGAAGGGAGATCAATTCACCATTCAAGGCAAACTACCATACTACCAAAAACGCCTCTACGTTCCAACTAAGGATCTGCAACAAGCTTTCAGACTACCATGACTCGCCGTTAGAAGCCCATCCGGGTATAGCCAAAACCATGAAGAAAGTAAGCAAATCTTATTGGTGGCCAACTTGGCGAGAGGATATTGCCACCCAGATAGGCACCTGTGAGGTGTGTGCACAATACAAACTAAACAGAGAGGATGCCCTATGTGCTGAAAAATTCAATAAATGTGTTTCAGAAAGCGCATGCTGAGGACCAGAGAGTGTGTTCTTATTAAAATGATGTCATTTTATTCTGTTACAATTTCATAAAATACATTTTTGAACAATTATAAGACAACAATTAATTTCCAATCAACATATATTTTTTCTGAACAAGTTTTTTGTGTGCAAATAGCGCATTTTTGTGTAGACATTTCTCCTATGTGTATATCACTAACACACCATTCTACCATTCATCTTCACAATCAAATTCAGTTTGTATAGAGACATTCTAAATAACTTTTACAGTAGTAATATTTCTACTTTGACAGTCCACCATTATGTATCAACTATAAGTATCCAAGATTATTCTAGTAGTATTCCTCTCATCATTGGATTTCCTTTTGTGTAGTTTCGACTTGACATCAATTGGCCAGATTTTACAGAACCATTGGTCAACGTCTTCTTCAGGATTAGTAGACTTATTCAAAGGCTTTATCAGTGCTTCAATACGTTTCTACCGAGCTGGGGCACACTTGCTTCCCTGCTACTGAATTCGCTCAACAGAAAATAAAATTTACACTTGCTTCCCCGCTGTCAAATTCACCCACCAGTATTAGACTTGAATGCTGGCTTCAAAAAGAAGGGCCTCGCCTACTCAGGAACACACGAAAACCGGCAGAGAAACAGAACCACGGCAGTCAGCTGTTCCACAAATGTCTACACAAAAATGCACTATTTGCACAAAAAAACTTGTTCACAAAAAATATATGTTGATTGGAAATTAATTGTTCTCTTATAATAAAATGTATTTTATGAAATTGTAACAGAATAAAATGACATTATTTTAATAAGAACACACTCTCTGGTCCTCAGCATGCGCTTTCTGAAACACATTTATTGAATTTTTCAGAACATAGGGCATCCTCTCTGTTTAGTATATATTGAACTCACCCCAGATGCCCATGTAGGGGTCCCCACCTTTGTTTTTGGTGTGCACAAAACTAAACATCCAGGTAAAAACCAGCCAGTCCCCTTCAGTCAATCACCATTCCGCCCGCGCCTTGGCACACAGTATCAATGGACTTCGTCACTGATCTGCCTCCTAACTCAGGTTATAATACCATCCTCGTAGTAGTGGATCTCTTCTCCAAAATGGCACATTTCATAGCTCTAGAAGGTATTCCCTCAGCTCAGACCCTGGCATAGGTTTTTCTAGACCGAATCGTCAAGTTACATGGATTCCCTACCATAATCGTTTCTGACAGAGGCAGCCAATTTGTATCTCGTTTTTGGAAAGAATGTTCTGCCCTGGCAAGAGTAGAAATCCATCTGTCTTCTGGTCACCACCCTCAAACGGACGGCCAAACCGAGCGCACAAACCAGACCAACAGTATTTGCGCTGTCTTTTACACCAAACAAGCCAAAACTGGACAGAAATTCTATGGATGGCAGAGTATGCCTACAACAACTCAACACATTCATCAACCCAAGCAACACCCTTCTTTACTATATATGATAGAAACCCCAGAACGTCGGTCTACGATCCGCCAGAAAACATTGAAATGCCCGTAGTAAAGAATCTACATGCCAGCATCATGAAAGCAGCCAGAGAAGCCAGCAGGAACCTACAGCAAGACAAAGAAACACAAAAAAGAAACGCTTATCGCCATCGACGAAAGGCCCCAGATTATCAAGTGGGATACTCGGTCTGGCTGGCAACTAGACACATTGCTTTAAAGGGTCCCAGAAAATGTCAGCCTAGATACATCGGCTCGTATACAATAGAAAAAGTAATTAATCCAGCAGCCATGAGACTGGCGTTACCTCAACATATGCTTATACATCCTATTTTTCACGTGTCGCTATTAAAACCAGCACACCCAGGAACCCAAACTTCCACACCTCCCGCACCCATACAAGTGGGTGAAGAAGCACCAGCATCTGCTTACCTGCTCCAGATCATCCTGCTTCTGCTTACCTGCTCCGGATCATCCTGCTTCTGCTTACCTGCTCCGGATCATCCTACTTCTGCTTATCTGCTCCGGAACATCCTGCTTCTGCTTACCCGCTCTGTATCATTCTGCTTCAGTTTACCTGCTCCGGAAGAACCTCCGTTCTTACTCCACGCCGCAGCTATCTGCAGTCAAGAGGGGACTTCTACACCAGCACCTGTAAGAACAAAGAAGAGCTGTGTTAACACGCGCACATCAGTAATGCTGCGCATACTCACAGAATCTTTCCGCGACGCTGGAATCCAGGTCAGTTGTAAGAGCGCACAAACCCCCGTAAAAGAAAAAAGACATTATTCATTGTGCTCGCCCCAATAACGCGGAAACTAATTTCACTGCGCTCTCTCTCTCTACACGGTGCATACTTACCAAAAGCCTCCGTTCAAACTTACCTAACCGCCAAGTCTCCAGTAATGCTGAACCCGGACTCGAGGCGCTAATACCACATAATTCCTCCTGCAAGGGAAAGGGAGAGACATTACCAGGCGCGTTCGAATTGAAGGCGCTGCGCAAACCTACCAGCAGCTAGCTTCTACATGCAGTGCTACTCACCCACAAAAATACCGGCAAACAAAGACAATACAGACAATTTAGGACACTCAACATTCTCCGTGCAACGTTCACTTATTGGAAGGACTTTCTAGCCAGTGAAGAAACTGGCGCCTTGAAAACTCGGCCTCACTGTGAAGGCATAAAACAGCGTTTGGCATCTGAACTCAGCCTACAGACATTGGCACCAATCACATGAGTGAATCGCGCCCCTGCGAATGCAGGATGGAGTGCACACCCTACTAAAGATCAAGGTAAGCCCATAGGGGGACATCACAGCACACAGTAAAGAGAAGGGAAGGGCCCAAGGGAATCGGGTGAATTCAGGTCTGGGTGCACAACTTGTATTTGACAGGTATTCCTCCGGGTGAAACAGGGGAAGTGAAGACTCGGGGTCACGGGAGGCTCATCCATTGCTCCTGCAGAGACACAGGTGAGTGTGACATCGGGATACAGAAAGGGTAATCACAGGAGTAGCGTAGCCATTAGAACAATCCAAGATCAGGAAACCAAGAACACAGGCGGTAACAATAACGTGACTCAACCCAAAGACACTTGCAACGGTTAAGGAGCGTTGGAACACTGTTCTACTGCCATTCAAATAACCACGGATCGCCGAGAACGGGGAATACGTTACGTGTGAGTCACGTGATCGCTCTGCATTCAGGGACGCCGGGAACTGTAGTTACTGGGACCTTGGCATTGCAATAAACCCCAAGGCAGCCTCCAAGCCTTCCGCAAAGCAAAATGAAGCGGAGGCGAGCGGGCTCGGGTCACGACTGTAGTGCACCCAAAGCTATAATGGACATTTGCTTCGGGTCTCAGTGGAAGCTGTAGTTGATGCAAACTCTTTTCGTTTTATTCAATTGGTAAACATGTTTTCAGTGCAGTCTAGTGCTTATGTTATTTTGCAATGCTTCAAGGACACGTTGGAGAGAAGTATAAGAAAGGCATGGTATCAAACAGTAAGTGACCACAGTTCAAGGGTGTTTGTTGAACTTCAATTGGGTTTGAAAAATGCCTATCTAATCCTAAATCTAAAAATGGGAGCAAGCTACGACCATCAAATAATAATAACGCAGTCCTAGTGGTGTCTTGTCAAAATAAAAGGGCCCATACTAATAAACCCCTTGCCAATCCTTACTTCTAAATACAAATAGTGTGGGAAACAATGTTTATGCAAAAGGAAAGTGTTCAAGAAATGATATGTCAGGATATTCAAGTCGTTGGCTTCCCTTCCCCATGTTTTCAGCACGGTACAAGGCGGCGCACTTGAGCTTAGCACACTCTCTGGCCTCTCCAGCATGAGGATGCAGTTCAAGACTTCAACATCAGGACCTTCTGTGCTAAAGTCTCTTTGCCATTCAAAGTCTCTTATTTCAGAGGGCCTGTGATGCAACACGACAAACATCTAAGTTTCTTTCCTCTTAGAATTTCACATATACAAATTCTCAGGTGATTTTCTGTTCACCCCAGATCCCCCCCCCCTGCCTGCTCAAACCCACTTCAACATAAAACCTTCAATTGGTCTACCTCTGCCTGGCTCGGATCAAAGTCACATACTTTTCCAAACGTTCTCTCTTTCATCAAAATCAAACACTTTCGAATGTGTGTGCAGGATTTTGCTTGGCCCGTCGCATGATTACTTCGATTCACATTTATTTGTTCTCTTTCAATTGGTCTCCCTACGATGGGCTCAGTCCAAATGTGTCTACTGTTATTACTTCTCAGCTGGATAACTTACAGAGACCTCGATTGAGCACCCACGCGGTGCCGGACCACTCAGTCAAAGATATAGTAGCTTGTTTTAAAGTTAGATCACTCCTCAGCAGTTTAACTTCACTCACATCTCTTATCACATGTGTTTTAACAATGTTTGTTCCAGCGCTCGCCATACCATGTTGCTGCTTGCAACCTTGGCTTCAACACGGACTGGTCTTGTGTCGGTCTCCCCAACTCACTGGCTGTGTTGACTTCACTGATGCTGCTTTGTTCTTGGAGCCAAGCACGGTACCACAGTGGTTGGTGATTCTCCATGCCTTTATTACTGACACAGGAGGACCCCGGGTATCTCCAACACACAATGCAGGATTCTTCAACCTTGTTCCTGGTCTTACGCTTTTTATTCTCGAGGTCTCTGGAAAGTAATGGTTCCTTGTTGAAAAGGTCAAGAAAATTGACCTCCTCCCTCTCCACCCCCTTTCATTCACTTTCCTCCCTCCAATCTCCCTATCTCTCCCCAGGCTCGGAATTTAGGCGTTCTATTTGACTCCTCTCTCACCTTCTCCCAAAAGATTTCACTCACCTCTCGCACCTGCCGATTCTACCTCTACAATATTCGCAAAATCCACCCCTCCCTCACATTCCACGCTACCAAACTCCTCATTTCCTCTCTCATCTTTTCCCACCTCTTCTATTGCTCTTCTCTACTCTTTGGACTTCCTGCATCTCATCTCGCCCCTCTTAAATCCATCTACCACTCTGCTGTTCGCACCCTTTGTCTCCTTACCTCCTGTGACTCCATCTCTTCCTCACTCTCTTACCTTGGTTGGCTACCATTTCACTTACAGCTAAAATGTTACTTTCTCTGCCTTGTCTTCAAATCCCTCCATGGTCTTTCTCCTCCTTATCTCTCCTCCCTTCTCTCCTTCTACTCCCCCTCCCGTTCCCTTCGTTCCACTGATCATTTCCTTCTCACTGTACCTCCATCCCCCTGCGCTTCCTTCCGTTTCCGTTCCTTCCAACTCCTTGCACCTCTGCACTGGAGCTCACTCCCTCTCACAATCCGCTCTACCACGACCTTCACCTCATTTCGCACTTCCCTTAAATCCCTCCTCCTCCACTCTCCTCCTTGAAAACTCCCCCTCTGCCTGTCACACCGCTTCCTAGACCACGGACACACCTTTCCGCTCGCCCCTCCTTGTCTATCCATTCCCGCACTCCCCGACACTCGTGCATTATGCTCCCCACTCACGTCGCACACATCAGGGCACGGCATGGCATGTTTGGGGGAGCGGGTGTTTATCGCCCTTTACGGCGGTGGCAGATCAACTGGAGGCTCCGTCATTTCAGGAACTCACATCCCTTGCGGAGACCGGCGCCTCCCGGCGCTACACGGATCACGTGACTTTGGTTGCCTAGCAGCATTGCAACGCTTTCGGTTCGCATTACACGTGACTCTACGTGCGTCCCTTCCAAGGATAAAAGGAGTCTGCGAACCGAAGGCGTTGCTTCACAGCTGTTTCGTTTTCGTTCTCTCTTCGGTCAAGGATTTGCCTGTTACTGACCCTCGCTTGCTCCACGGATTACTCTTGCTTAACCCATCAAGTACTTTTGGATTTGCCTGATACCGACCCACGCTTGCTCCACGGATTGCTCTTGATTAACCCTTCAAGTACTCTTGGATTTGCCTGTTACTGACCCTCGCTTGCTCCACGGATTGCTCTTGCTCAACCCATCAAGTACTTTTGGATTTTGCCTGTTACTGACCCACGCTTGCTCCACGGTTTGCTCTTGATTAACCCTTCAAGTACTCTTGGATTTGCCTGTTACTGACCCTCGCTTGCTCCACGGATTGCTCTTGATTAACCCTTCAAGTACTCTTGGATTTGCCTGTTACTGACCCTCGATTGCTCCACGGATTGCTCTTGCTTAAAGTACTTTTGGATTTTGCCTATTACGACTCTCGCTTGCTCCACGGATTGTTCTTGTTTAACCCTTCACTGGCTAGGACCTCGGTCCTGCAAATAGGTGGTTGCCTGTTCTACCCTATAGCTTGTTCCAGCTACAGCTAGGAGACCCACGCCTTGACCCAAGACTTCACAGGTATTCTGGTATTTTGGGTTTATGCACACGGAGGCATTCGGGCCCTGTTTCTTTACTTAACCACTGTACCTTGCCTTACAGCGCTCAAGGGGTTCTTCCGGCTGTTCCCGCGTCCTGGTTTTCTGGACTTCCACCTGTGGCCTTAATATTCACACTGACAATATATCTATTATCGTCAGGGTGTTTCTTGGGGACAGAGGGGTTGTTCATACTCTACACGACCAACGAACTTCGTAACAGACTGTGAAGCCTTTTTTTTGGTCATCCAGAGTATGGATCCCTCCGCCGGGGATTCAGTGACCGCTTTGTTACAAGCAGTGGCGGCTCTTAGGACCGACATGACTACCGCCACGGCAGCAATACACCACCGTCTGGATGCCCTGCAAAGCACACGTTTTCCTTTACCCACGGATGCTGAATTCGGTGACACAGTCCCCTCAGACCAACCAGCCCCGGTCATGGCCCCTGCACCCACTCCTATACTGCTTCCTACGCCTGTTCCCCTTGCTGCCCCCGAACGTTATCAGGGGGATCCTCGGAAGTATCGTACTTTCATCAATCAATGTAGGTTACACTTCTTGTGCAAACCCTTAGCGTTCCCCGATTCTGTTACAAAGGCCGCATTTCTTCTGTCCCATTTGTCTGGGGTAGCGGCCACCTGGGCCAATCCGATGCTAGAGAACGACCATCCCGCTCTCTATGACTTCGATCTTCTTGTATCAGAAATGGCCAAAGTCTTTGATACACGATATAAAGCCCACTCTAGAGATCTCGAACTCCTGGATCTAACACAAGGCAAACAAACTTTGATAGAATACATTACTAAGTATAACCAACTCGCTGCTGAGACATCCTGGCCAGAGGAGAAAAAAGCAATCGTATTCTATCGGGGCCTATGCAACTCCATGAAAGATGCTCTCTCAGTGGTTCCTGCCCTTCCCTCAGTGTTCTCGGATTTGGTGGATCTTGCTTTACAAGTAGACGCAAGGAGATCCGAGAGAAGGGCCGAAATACCTTTCTCTGCCCACTCTGGACATCCCGTATCCACCGCCCCTGTTGAACCCATGCAAATAGGAGGTATCCCTAGTCCAATAACCCCATCCGAACGAGAACGCCGGAGAAACGACAAGGCCTGCTTTTATTGCGGGTTAAACGGACACTTTGTAAGGGAATGCCCCAGATGCCCCAAGAACAAAACATCAGGTTTTCCGAAGGCTCGCCCATGACACAGGGGGCACCGGCGAGCCTGTCTTCGACCCCCTCCGAACCTGCCTTTGGCCCTGTTAGACCGATAGTGGTCCATGCCCTGCTAGAACCCACTGGGGAGATCAAACACATAGTCCATATTGTGATCGATTCTGGGGCCACTGGTTGTTTCATCGATATTACCCTGGCCCGTCGTCTCAATCTGCCCCTGGTTAGGAAGGAACATCCGGAACCAGTGCATGCTGTGGACGGTACTTCGCTATCTTCCAGCCCGATCAGGTTCCAAACTGCTCCTATGGAAGTGGTGATTCAAAACATCCATAGAGAAACCCTGGCGTTTGATTTGATTAATACACCACTGTTCGGCATCATACTGGGAATACCATGGTTACGACAACATAACCCATTGATCAATTGGGGCAACGGACAGGTCACGTTTGAGTCGGATGTGTGTCAACATTACTGTCTCATCGACACAGATTCACTGTCCTCTCCTGCCACGATTCTTGGTGCCATGGCTGCCACCCATATCGACGACAGTGTTTCGGACCCTGTGCCTTCACACACTGTGGGGGCTGTCACAGCCAACATACCTGCGGCCTACCACGATTTTCACATGGTGTTCGATAAGGTCACTGCTGAGGGCCTTCCCCCTCATAGACCGTACGATTGTCCGATTGACCTGGTTCCGGATGCTCCTATACCCAGGGGTAGGATTTATTTGTTGTCACGGTCAGAGGAGCAAGCCCTTAAGGATTACATACAAAAGGCTCTGGAGTTGGGTCATATACGTCCTTCTTGTTCCCCGGCTGCTAGTCCGATATTCTTTGTGCCAAAAAAAGGAGGGCGATCTCCGTCCATGTGTGGACTACAGACGGTTAAATGCCATCACCATAAAAAACAGGTACCCTCTTCCGCTCATATCCACGTTACTGGACAGGTTGACTTCAGCATCTGTTTTTACCAAGCTGGATCTCAGAGGGGCGTACAATCTAATTCGTATGCGGCTTGGGGATGAGTGGAAGACGGCGTTTTGCTCCCGACAGGGTTTATTCAAATACACTGTAATGCCCTTCGGGCTTTGTAATGCTCCTGCCACGTTCCAACGTTTTGTCAACGACGTATTCTCAGACATCCTGGATACGTTCGTGGTGGTTTATCTGGACGATATTCTGATCTATTCATCCTCCCTGGAGGAACACGTCGGGCATGTTAGGGAAGGGCTCTCTCGCCTTAAGGCTAATGCCTTGTTTGCCAAACCTGAAAAATGTCTATTTCATTCCAAGGAAGTGGAGTTTCTGGGTTTTCACATATCCCCTGGAGGCCTGTCCATGAATTTATCTAAGGTCCATGCCGTCACGGAATGGCCGACTCCCGTTAATCTGAAACAACTTCAATCCTTTCTCGGCTTCGCAAATTTTTACCGGCGATTCATCGTCGGTTTCTCCTCTATTGTTTCTCCACTGACCGCTCTGACCAGCCCCCTTGTCCCGTTCACTTGGACCTCCGCTCATCAGAAGGCTTTTGAGGAACTCAAGGCCAGGTTCGTGTCCGCCCCTGTTTTGCAGCATCCTGATCCCGATCTCCCCTACGTTTTGGAGGCAGATGCCTCCTCGTTTGCTTTAGGCGCAGTATTGTCTCAACCGTGCCCGACCACAGGTTGTCTACATCCAGTGGCCTATCACTCACGAAAGTTCTCGGTGGCCGAATCACATTATACAGTAACCGAAAAAGAACTATTGGCCATCAAGGATGCTTTACAAACGTGGCGTCATCATCTCATGGGAGCAAAACATCAGACAGTGGTATATACAGACCACAAAAACCTACAGGACCTGGCCTCTCTAAAATGTGCAAACAGCAGACAGGTGCGTTGGCATTTGTTTTTTGCCGCGTTTGATTTTGTGGTCAAACACAGACCAGGTCGCATTCATGGCAAGGCTGATGCCTTATCCCGTTCTCCCGGAGGGGAGTCCTTGTCCGTGTACCCCGACACACTGCTAGGAGAGGGCCATGTCATCTGTACTTGTACTCCATCCCCCACCATGCTTACTGACATCAGGCGTTGGGTTTCCCAGAATCCTCAGGCACTCAACGAATGGGACATTGCCCTTCACGAGGGGTTACCTTTTATCCACGACAAATTGTTCCTTCCTACGTGTGACGTACGCAACCAGACGTTAACATGGTCACACAATGCTGCTGTAAACGGCCATCCCGGGCAACAGCGTACTCTGGACCTGTTGCAACTCTGGTGCTGGTGGCCGTCCATGAGAAAAGATGTTGAACATTATGTTAACACTTGTTCCATATGTGCCCAATGCAAACCACGCAAAGGACGGCCTTTAGGGCTACTCTTACCGCTACCCGTACCTCCCAGACCATGGCACACCGTCTCGATGGATCTCATCACTGACCTACCCCGTAAACAGGGCTACGATACCATATGGGTTATTGTCGATTCGTACACCAAAATGGCCCGCTTTATCCCCTGTACTGGTATACCATCTGCTCCAACCCTGGCTCGCTTGTTCTTCAGATCTGTCTTCTGCCTCTTTGGTTTACCGCAGGTCATCATATCAGACCGTGGGTCACAATTCACGTCCTGTTTCTGGCGCGCTCTCACCAAACTTCTGGGGATCGATGCTCGCTTCTCTTCGGCTTATCACCCCGAAAGGGACGGGCAGACCGAGCGGGTGAATCAGGCTCTGGAGCAGTACTTGCGGTGTTTGTCCCTCCAGTACCAGGACTCCTGGGCCAAACTGCTATATATTGCTGAATTTGCGTATAATAACTCCCGGCATTCGACCACTGGTTTCTCGCCCTTTTATGCTCTATACGGGCAGCACCCACATGCCCTTCCGCTTCCTGATTTCCCCTCTACTACTCCCGCTGCTAATGCCTGTGTTCGTGATCTGGCCGGTGTCCATGCCCAGACCTTGGTCCATCTCCGTGAGGCCCAAACAGTTATGAAGACAAAGGCTGACCGCAAATGGCTGCAGCCCCGGAGTATCAGGTGGGCGACCGGGTGTGGCTTTCGACCAGGCATTTGCGGATCCCTGGATGTCGCAAGTTGTTGCCTCGTTTTGTGGGCCCTTATAGGATCTCCAGGGTCTTGAATCCCGTGGCTCTCAAGCTTTCGGTTCCCCTTTCTTGGAGGATTCACCCGGTCTTCCATACTTCTCTCCTGAAACCTTACCTTGCTCCTACCCGTGTCCTGGTCCCGCCCGCTCCTGTCTCGGTGGCTTCCCAGGATGTTTATGAGGTCAGTGCCATCCTTGGGTCCCGTTTCCATCGGGGTCGGCTTCAATACCTGGTGGACTGGCTGGGCTATGGTCCCGAGGATCGCTCTTGGGTTCTCTCCCGGGATGTCCGGGCTCCGCTTCTGGTTTCTCGGTTTCATAGGGACAATCCTACTAGCCCACGGGGTCGTGGGCCTTTGAGGGGGGATTCTGTCACACCGCTTCCTAGACCACGGACACACCTTTCCGCTCACCCCTCCTTGTCTATCCATTCCCGCACTCCCCGACACTCGTGCATTATGCTCCCCACTCACGTCGCACACATCAGGGCACGGCATGGCATGTTTGGGGGAGCGGGTGTTTATCGCCCTTTACGGCGGTGGCAGATCAACTGGAGGTTCCGTCATTTCAGGAACTCACATCCCTTGCGGAGACCGGCGCCTCCCGGCGCTACACGGATCACGTGACTTTGGTTGCCTAGCAGCATTGCAACGCTTTCGGTTCGCATTACACGTGACTCTACGTGCGTCCCTTCCAAGGATAAAAGGAGTCTGCGAACCGAAGGCGTTGCTTCACAGCTGTTTCGTTTTGGATCACGTGACGTTCTCTCTTCGGTCAAGGATTTCCCTGTTACTGACCCTCGCTTGCTCCACGGATTACTCTTGCTTAACCCATCAAGTACTTTTGGATTTGCCTGTTACCGACCCACGCTTGCTCCACGGATTGCTCTTGATTAACCCTTCAAGTACTCTTGGATTTGCCTGTTACTGACCCTCGCTTGCTCCACGGATTGCTCTTGCTCAACCCATCAAGTACTTTTGGATTTTGCCTGTTACCGACCCACGCTTGCTCCACGGATTGCTCTTGATTAACCCTTCAAGTACTCTTGGATTTGCCTGTTACTGACCCTCGCTTGCTCCACGGATTGCTCTTGATTAACCCTTCAAGTACTCTTGGATTTGCCTGTTACTGACCCTAGCTTGCTCCACGGATTGCTCTTGCTTAAAGTACTTTTGGATTTTGCCTATTACGACTCTCGCTTGCTCCACGGATTGCTCTTGTTTAACCCTTCACTGGCTAGGACCTCGGTCCTGCAAATAGGTGGTTGCCTGTTCTACCCTACAGCTCGTTCCAGCTACAGCTAGGAGACCCACGCCTTGACCCAAGACTTCACAGGTATTCTGGTATTTTGGGTTTATGCACACGGAGGCATTCGGGCCCTGTTTCTTTACTTAACCACTGTACCTTGCCTTACAGCGCTCAAGGGGTTCTTCCGGCTGTTCCCACGTCCTGGTTTTCCGGACTTCCACCTGTGGCCTTAATATTCACACTGACAATATATCTATTATCATCAGGGTGTTTCTTGGGGACAGAGGGGTTGTTCATACTCTACACGACCAACGAACTTCGTAACACTGCCCTCGCTACTTACCCTCACCTCCCACCCCCTCCCTTCCCTTTGATATTCTCTCTTCCCTCTCCTCCTCTTTCTCTCTCTCCCATCCATTTCCCTCGTCCAACTCATCTCCACCCCCCCACACCTAATCCCATTCCCCTTGCCCCCCACCTTCAGTTAATCGCTCCTTGCACTGTTTTGTCGAATGATTCATGATGTCATTTTGCTCGCACTGTTATCTTGTTGTTATCTTGTATTATGTTGTTCCATTGTACAGCGCCTTGGTGTAAAGCGCTCTATAAATAAATAAATCAAATCAAATTTCACTCCTAGCTATCCCCTTCTGTTTTGCCTTCTTTCCCCTCCTGTTCAGCTGCCATCTCGAAACTGCTTTTCCCTCGTGAGCTTTGCCTCACTCAGAGCGTGTTCTCATGCCCTGCCTTTTATTCATGTGGGGATGTCTAATGGAAGTCAGGTGTGAATGATTGTCGATAATTGCCTGACCTCGTCTTGCGACATGTCAGGTACACGGCTCAAGTGTTAGTCTGTTTTCCCCTATAGCGGGCTGTCCGTGAGAAAGTGTTTGTGTTGTGAAATGGGGGATGGGGGGGTAGAGTTCCTAAATATCCTACCTGATAGGATGAGGTAAAGGTGTTACGAGGAAGGGGATACCGCATCTCACCATCCGGTGTCCTGCTCCCCGAAGACCCCTTACCCAGGTGATCCTCCCGCACTGGTCCACCCCCAGGAACTCAATCCAAAAGCGATGGCTGTGTCCTGGCCTCCTGGATGACAGTTCCCTGGGCACTAGTGGATGAGACACCTTCTGGTTTCTCACAACTGCAAGCCTTATCCTTGGCCTCAAGCTCAGGGACCGCATCTCTGCAGCCCTAAAATCTCTCCACTGGCTCCGGGTGTCATGAATAAAGCTTCAGGCTCAAGAAGATTTGTGGCCCCCTTTGTTGTTCGCAAGAGAAGCCGTGCTCCGACAGGTTCTGGCCCTTTAAGACGAGAATTACCAGGCGCATGGAAGTTGGCTTGGCAACGCTGGCGTCCTCTCATTTCTTCATTGCCCCGCCTCCGGCGTGCTGCTAGCGTGTTCACGTGATCACTATGCACTCACGTGATTATTTAAATAGCGCCGCCGGGAATCACTCAGTGCTTCTGAACTTCCTGGTTTCCAGTGGCATTACTTTGTATCATTGAATCTTGTGTACCTTCCCTCCCTTTCCCCGCCCATCTTGGAACTGCCTTCCTGTGTATCGGATTTCGGACTGTCCCTGGATATTGCCTGTCTCCTGCCTCCTTGGTGTTTGAACTTTGTTTGATCTATTCATTGTACTGCTCTGACCTCGGAACGTCCACGGATTTCGAACTAGCCTACGTTTGTTTGCCTTCTGGATTGCTACGGACTGCCTTTGAACTGCCTTGGTTTACGGATACTTTGGATTTTGGTTCTGGATCTTCCTTTTGGATTTGAAACTTTGTGTGGACTTTGAACTTAAGACTGCCAGTGAGTCCTGCTTAGGCGTCCTCGTTCCGTTGGGGTAGTTTCTGTTTGGATTCTCTGCATTCCTCTACGGACCCTCGAATCATCATTGCCTCAACTGCTCCAGTACAGCTTCCTTCATGGGGTAAACTGGTAGATTGGCTGGTTCATTTCTTTGGGTTTGACAGTGTTTAACTCAAAGTCGCTTCCAGTCTACCTATACTCCTGTGTCATCGCACCTTATCCTGAGTACTGCAGTCATCCTGGTCTTCGTTTGGCATACTATCTTTTGGCTACTAGATCGCACTGGTTGTTCACTTTCAGCCAGCGGGGTATAATAGTCAGAAGAATTCTTCGGCTACACTACGAGGGCAATATTCCCCTGACAGATTCAGAAGCCATTAATAATGGATGCCAACGATTCCTTGACAGCTATTCTCCAGCTTGTGGCTGAATTACGTACTGATATGGCTGCTGCCCACTCCGCCACTGAAAGGCGTATTGATCAGCTTCAAGCTGGTTTACAACCCGGTGGTGCTTTGATACCCCCTCCTGCGATGCCCTCGGGTTCCGGTTTGTCTCAGCCGCAGCAGGAGGCGGGCCCGATATATATGACGGCCCAATTTCCATTGGCTCCACCGGAGCGGTTTATGGGGGATCCAAAATCTTATAGGACTTTCCTAAACCAGTGTGGGTTGCATTTTCTTTGCAGGCCTGCTTCATTTCCAGACTCCACAACAAAAGCGGCCTTTTTGTTGTCACACTTGGGTGGTACTGCAGCAGCTTGGGCTAATCCCTTGCTTGAGGAAGGGAGTCATTTGTTATACAATTGTGACGCATTAATAGAGGCAATGAGTCGTGTATTTGACACGCGGTATGCCACACAGGCCACCGATTTGGAATTGCTTGGATTACAACAAGGGAATACACCCCTCCTGACTTACGTAGCTAAGTTTAACCAGCTTATAGCAGAAACTGGTTGGCCAGAGGACAAGAAAGCCTCCCTGTTTTATAAGGGACTTTCCGATCCCCTAAAGGACACGCTAGCTACTGTCCCAGTGATACCTACAGCCTTTCCCGAGTTATTGGACCTTGTCTTACAGGTTGACTCCCGACAGGCAGAAAGGAGAGGGGAGAAGAGACTAGTCCAACCCACCTCTTCCTCTGTTCATGTCTCTGCTCCCAGTACGGTAGAACCTATGCAGATTGGAGCCGTTCGGGGGCCAATATCACCTGAGACAAGGGAACACCGGAGAAAGAATGGACTCTGTTTCTACTGTGGGGCTTCTAATCACTTGCTCCGCTCATGCCCCAAGAAACTCAACAAGGAACAGGGAAACGCGAAAGCCCAACGATAATTGGAGTCCAGTTGTCGGGTGGTGTTTCTCGAGACTCTAACGGTCAGGTTCACTATGGTGTGTCGTGGCTCTTTCCGCTGAGGACGGTGAGGAATGGTTACGGTGGTTCTGGATTCTGGGGCGACAGGTAACTATGTGGATGATGCGCTGGCTAGAAGACTGGGGTTACCAGTTGTCCTGAAATCATGTCCGGAGATCGTGAAGGCGGTCGATGGTTCATCCCTATTGTCTGGCATGGTAACGGAAAGCACTGCCATCTTGATTTTGAAGACGGAAGACGGGCATACCGAAACTATCACATTCGACCTGATAGCCGCCCCCCAGTTCGGATTTATCCTTGGCCTTCCCTGGTTACAGTTGCATAACCCAGTGGTGGATTGGCAGTCCGGGGTGGTGTGCTTTCCTTCAGAATTCTGTGCTAAGAACTGCCAAGTGATAAATCAGGAGTCCGTAACAATAAGTTGTGCGCTTTTGGACACGGCTTCTGTTGTAGGTGCGGTAGGTAAAACACAGCTTCCTGACGAGTATGTGGACTACCAGGATGTCTTTGATGAAGGGGGTGCTGATGTTTTGCCACCACACAGACCATATGACTGCCCTATTGAGTTAATTCCGGGGGCTAAAATCCCCTCCGGGCGCATATATTCATTGACTCCTAAGGAAGATCAGGTTTTGAAGTCCTACATTGACAGATCTGGTTTCATATGCCCCTCACGATCCCCGGCGGCCTCCCCCTTGTTCTTTGTGCCCAAGCGGGAGGGAGATCTCCACCCGTGTATCGATTATCGCGCTTTGAATTCCATCACTATTAGGAATCAGTACCCCATTCCGCTGATTTCTGTTTTGCTGGATTAACTAGGTTCAGCTAAGATTTTCACCAAACTTGATCTAAGAGGGGCCTATAATTTGGTGAGAATACGTGAGGGGGATGAGTGGAAAACCGCCTTCAAGACCAAGTATGGTCTCTTTGAATATAGGGTCATGCCCTTTGGCCTTTGCAATGCCCCAGCCACATTTCAGTACTTTGTTAATGAAATATTCCACGATATGATGGATCGCTACTTGATTGTGTATCTTGATGATATCCTGATCTATTCACCGTCTTATTCTACGCATGTTGACCATGTTTCGGCTGTACTGCAACGGCTTCGGGAAAACCTCCTTTATGCTAAATTGGAGAAGTGCGTTTTCCACGTAAACGAGGCAGAGTTCCTAGACTACAACATCATCAATAAGGGGGTGGAAATGAGCCGAGCTAAAGTAGCCGCGGTGTTGGATTGGCCAACACCTGTTAACTTAAAGACCTTGCAATCGTTCCTTGGATTTGCCAATTTTTATCGGCGCTTCGTCCAGGACTTCTCTGCAATTGTCAGCCCTCTTACTGCTCTCACCAGTTCGAAGCGCTCATTTCTTTAGAATGAGGAGTCACAGAACGCCTTTGAGGCTTTGAAGACTGCTTTCACGACCACCCCTGTACTTCAACATCCGGATCCAACCTCACCGTTTGTGGTTGAAGCTGATGCTTCTGAGGTGGCGATTGGGGCTGTATTATCCCAGTATTGTTCAGACTCTGGTGGTCTACATCCTGTGGCTTATCATTCCAGGAAGCTCACCTCTTATGAGCGTAATTACACTATAACAGAGAGAGAGAGCTGTTGGCGGTCAGAGACGCCTTTTTGGTTTGGCGGCACCATCTATTAGGCACTTCAGAGCCGGTCCAGGTCTTTACGGATCATAGAAACCTCCTGGCTCTCCAGTCAGTGAAATGCATGACCGCACGTCATGCTCGATGGCATGAGTCCTTTTCGGCATTTAACTTTACCATCACTTACCGCCCTGGTTCCCAGAATTCTAAGGCGGATGCCCTTTCCCGCCTGCACGGTCCCTCTGGTCCCGGTAGTCTTGATGGGGTCCCGATTTTGCCCACTCACGTGGTGTGTGGATGTACCTTGCAGCCATCTTTGAGGGAAACTCTGAAGAACTGGGTTAAGGACTCGCCTTCTGAAATAAACACGCTGGGACTCGAAATAGTGCATTCAATACCCTATAAACTGGGAAAGATCTACTTACCTGATTCATCCAACCGGAATACCGCTATGCAATGGTGCCATGATTCGTCTTTGGCTGCCCATCCGGGTGTTAGAAAGACTCTGGATCTCTTAAAGAGGTGGTGCTGGTGGCCTTCTCTAGATATGGATGTGGCCTCGTATTTGGCAACATGTGCGGTGTGTGCTCAGTGTAAACAGATTTCGGGTAAGCCCATCGGCCTCTTACAACCAATGCCCATCCCTGATCATCTTTGGGCAGCTATCTCGATGGAATTTGTTGTAGAGTTACCGCGGGTGGATGGTTTTGACACTATTTGGGTGGTCATAGACTACTTCACTAAATATGCTCTGTTTGTACCGTGTCGTGGCATTCCTAGCATTCACTAGCCGACCTGTTTTTGAAACACGTGTTCAGGTTATTCGGCTTACCTTCTGTTGTGGTCACTGATCGTTGCCCACAATTTACATCTCGTTTTTGGAGGGCTTTGACTTCTTCGCTCGGGATTGACGGGAGGTATTCCAGTGCCTACCACCCTCAGACGGATGGGCAGACCGAGTGACTAAATGCCACCATGGAGCAATACCTCAGTTATCTGACCTGCCTCTCCCAGGATACGTGGGTCTCTATGTTGGCTTTTGCTGAATTCGCCTACAACAATTCATTACATTCCACTACCCAAGTGTCTCTGTTCTACGCATTGTATGGCCAGCATCCCTGTTCTTTGCCACTATCTCCAGAGATACCAGTGCGTAACCCGGCCGCAGAGGCCTGCATTAGATACATGTCAGAGATCCGAGCACAGGTGCAAAAACATCTACAAGAGGCGCGCCTGCGCACCAAGGCCATTGCTGATGCTAAGCGCATGCCTGCTCCGGTTTACCGTCCTGGTATGCGGTGTGGCTATCAACCTGGAATCTGCATCTTCCTGGACGGAAGCCCTTGTTGCCGCGGTTTGTGGGGCCATATGTAGTGCAACAGGTTATTAATGCTGCGGCCGTCCGCTTGACCCTTTAGGCCGCTTGGAAAATACACCCTGTGTTCCACGTTTTTCATTGCTGACACCTTGTCATCCTGATGCCCGACTGCCCTCTCGGCCATTACCCGTTTGGGTTCGGGGCACGGATGAGTATGAGGTTAGTAAAGTGTTGGACACCAAGGTCCGTGGTGGTAGGCGGTTCTCTCTCATAGACTGGAAGGGATAAGGTCCGGAAGACCGCACTTGGGAACCCGCTGTGAACGTCCATGCCCCGGCCCTGGTTTCGCAGTTCTGGGCTTCTCGTAGGGTGAGGGCCCCTTTGAGGGAGGAATCTGTCATGAATAAAGCTTCAGGCTCAAGAAGATTTGTGGACCCCTTTGTTGTTCGCAAGAGAAGTCGTGCTCCGACAAGTTCTGGCCCTTTAAGACTGAAAGGGGCCTCTAGGGGTCCCTCGTGCTATGGAAACAAGGCAATAACCATACACGAAAAGATGCTCCAGACACGAGGTTCAAATTCCCAATGCTAGGGTTTATTGCAAGCATAAAATAGTATCAATTGGCCAATTCTGATCTCACGCCCCGCGACGTGAGTTTCCTAGACCTCGAGGGACGCAAGAGAGCGAATTACGTACATCAGTTACATATATACAAAATGCATATCATACAATCAGCAATGTCATGTTTAACACCCCTCTTTATTAAGTTCCTTTGAACTCGGGATGACGATGGACATATCCGACGAGTATGACGATTATGACACTTTCGATGTCTATTCTAGTAACAATGTGCAATTAGAAAGTGCGGAGGCATCTTTTAGTTGTTGAACAGAACACGGTGGTTCTGTTCTTGGAAGCAAGCTGCACACGGGGGAAGAGCCACATTCCAAGCTTTGCTATCTATGAGGTACTATTCGTGTCCTGGGAGCTGACACGTTCTAAAGGGTTTTGCGAAGGGGGGCCGTAGGAAGAGCATAATTCAAGCCTTTAGCTGTTTTATTCTAACATATTCTACCATCGTACGAGACTGGCTGGCAGCTGTGAAGTGATTAAATGCCCTGCAGGTCTCTCCCAAGGCTACAGAGAGGGAGCGTGGGCATTCCTCTCTGGGCTACTCATGAGGAGTTTCAACAAACTCTTCAGTCCCGCGACCTTGTCCTTTCATATTCAGACAACAATGTTAACAGTTGAGCAGAGTAAGCAGAATCCGCAAGAATTGCAAGCTGCAAAGCAGTTTTTAGACAGAAAGCAATGAGCAATGGTTAACAAGCAAAATGGCGATTCTTGCTACATTTAAAATGGCCGCTCGTTGGTCAAGCATAGCAGTTTATATTTCTATAATTCGGTGCATAAGACGGTTGGCCCACGGCTATCAAGTTACGTCTATCATTCAAATGAAGGGTATTCATTTTTCCAGATTGACAAACCCTCCTTTTGGCTGTATGCCAAACGTCTTATTTATTCATTGTATCCTCTTCCAATGAGGATAAGTCTGGGGTATCTATGTCTGAACCATCTTCATCATTAATGTCTATCGCCATGAATTGTTTTACTGTTTTTGTTTCCTCAGTGTCTCTGTTATTTCGGCCATGCGTTTGTTTTCCTCTCGACACCATGTGCATACATCCCTTAGTACATCCATCAGTTATTTCAGTGCAGACTATTGGTAAGCATTGTATGCAACAGCAGCATGTTATGAATATCCCAAGTACCATCATTAGTATCGAAATTAACTTCCACCCCCAAGACCGCAATAATCCCCAAAACCAGGATCCTATCCCCCAACCCCCTTCTTCAGTAGAGAGTGTGGAACTTATGACATGTAATTTCCGGATCGCTTTAAATATCGTAGGGGAGTAGTCATCTATACACACACAGCATGCAGTTTTTACGAGTTTGCAAACTCCCCCACGATCAACTAATATTATATCGAGAGCCATCCTGTTTTTAAGTGCCATTAGTCTTATTCCTTTTTCTTCTAACGTCATATTCAATAAAATATCCATTGTGGAATCTATTGTTTTTTGTAATATACCAGACAGTTTTCTTATATTGTAAGAATTTTCTATTTGGGACAAGAACGGTATAAATGATTTGGCTATATCCATTGCTATAATTCCATCCTCGCTACTCCTTTGAGTTCTACCTTTTGTTCGTTTGGCTACTTCTGCTGTCTCCAAGAGGAACACCCCTGGAAACAGTAGACCTAGGTAGCATGTACCTCCCCAGTTCCTAGGTAACCATGGATATGCTTTTTCTCCACATATAAAGTAAACAGGGTCTCCTACGTACACGGGTTCTATTTCGTGTTTTAAAACCACTGTGTTCAGGCAGTTGCTAAACGTTCCTACTTTATAGGAACCCTTCTTCTGTAGACATAGGGGAGCAGTTTTGGGGCTGTGATCCACTGTATAGGCAGGGGGCACAGCATCTTTGTTCCATTCATCCCTCATTCGAAATGTCATTACTGATGTTTTTCTGCTGGCGGGGTTGGTCTATTTTGCCTATGTAATCTATCTAGTCTTGTTATCTTTCTTGTATTCTTTCTCATGGGTTCTAGTGCAAACACGCAAGCTTTTTGGAATATGGAACAACCCACAGGTCTCATGATCACTTCCTCAAATTCATTCATATTGGTCTCATCTAGCTGACCCGTATTACTCTTGTTCCATTTCCCAAAGAACATTGCACTTAATGTTACCTCACATGAATAAATCAATGGCAACGGTTCTACATGCCAGCCTATCCCTTTCCCACCGTGCTGTGGTAAATGGGCGCAAACCCAGCAATCTTTTTTCTTTAAAATCGCATGGGTCATGTTCATGATGAGCAACAATGTATTGTTGCCGTATCCTTCTCTATGTCTCTCTTCCATTGGGGGCAAAGTACCAGTGATTACATGAACCGTGCTTTCAGTAGCTGCTTTTGTCAAATGTGTTTCTAATGGGTGTACCTACTCCAGGAACCATAATGTAATAGCTGTTATTGTTGGTACTATCATACTTAAGAAACACAGGACCAATGTCCAAATCAGTACCTTATTCCTTTTACCATGCTTTTTCCCTAAATTTACAGTCTCTAAATCTATTATCTTTTCAGCAGGGGTGCAGGAGCAGGCTGAAACCGGTCTTGAGTTGTTCTTCATCGTCCTTCTTCTTGCTGGCAAAGTTCATCGCAAATGTCTCTCGTTCCTGATGCCAGAAAAGTTCAACGAAAAATGTCACAGTTCAATTCTGCCAGCCTTTTCACAGCCTAGATCATTTATCCACTCCGAGCAAGATTAGTTGTTCTTTCTCCCACTGCTCAGACGATTCCCGAACAGTTCTTTATTGATAGAGTACTATGTGCATCCAGCTTGTCCCGCTCTGGCTTAGGACACATGTACTCTATCAGCCTTAGTACTTATGTGCGTCCAGCTTGTCCTGCTCTGGCTCCTGACACATGTACTTTTATAAGCGCACCGAGGAGCCGTGAGTCTTGAATTGTCCGACTTGCACAATTCTCACACTTCTCTCCTCTACGCCCCTGGCTCCTACTCCGTCCGTGAGTGGAACCAAAGGCAAAATGAAAAGCACCAAAGATCTGTGGATCACTTTGCCTGTCGGGCCGCAAATTATACCGATTCACTCCTGGTATTGTATGATCCGTGAATAGTGCCGTTGCATTTCCAGTATTAGGCTCAGAGTCAGCCTGTGGCACAATGATGGGTAGTGATGAGCGCCATGGCAATAATGTAGTTTCTTTCTTTGGCTTTGGTGCATTTGCAGAAACTGGTGGGCGGCAAAGGGGTACACGTGTTGTTTCTGCTCGTGTTTGCCATGCAGGGTTTGTGTCGCTTGGCAGTGATGTTGTTTCTGTTGAGCACCGTTGGGGCACTTTTTGCCCTTTCCCCTTACTGGCAGCCTCCTCAGGCTCTGTTTCGAGTTTCACTTCTCGCTTGAGCTTTGTTTCAACTTTCACTTCTCGCTCAGGCTGATGCTGTGGCATTGGACCGGCAAACGTTTCTTTCGTTTCCGAGACCGTTTCCTTTCTCTGGTCGTCGGAAGTTGTCAGCAGTCCTTGGAATCTTTTTGCATGTGTTGCATGGATCCATGCCTTCCACCCGTCTACTCGGATGGCCGTTTGCGTAGCCAACAGTACTTGGTAGGGGCCGCGCCACCTGGGTGCTAATGCTGTCTTCCGTTCAAAGTTTTTAATCAGGACCCAGCTTCCAGGCTCCAGCGAGTGCCCCGGTCCGGTATATCGCACTGGTAACGCCTCCTGCACCTGCTGTCTCTCGTTGCTTCTTCGGTACCCATGCAATGAGGCCAATGCTGCCGTCTCATCATTTCCTTCTATGTACATTTCTGCATCTTGCCGTAATTCAATCTTTCTTTCTTTGCTGATCGCGCTTCGAGTTACCCGTCCAAATCCTGTTCCTTCAGCCCCTCCTCTCGCCTCCCCGGTCTCAATTTCGACTTCGGGAGGGGCGGATGGTGCTGAATCTGTCTCTGGAGCGGGAGGTGCAGATGGGACAAGTGACACAGGTGGCATCTGTGAAGGGCCTTCCTGGATGCTGGGCAATTGTGTGTCCGCGGTCTGCACTTGTGGGAGTGCTCGCGCTGTGGGTGGGGCTTGGGTTAACGCTTGCGTGAGGGGAAGTGCGTGGGCTACGGGAGGGGGTATGAGAGCTACTGGTTGGGCCTGCGTAGTCACTGCTGGCGTGTTTGGTTTCGATTCTGGTTTTGGGCCTCGACCCGTGTTAGTTAACAAATGTTCCATTAATTTGTCTGCTGTGTGTAGTTCCCGCTGCGGGTATATTCTTTCTATGTTCATCTGGTCACGTCTCCCTTCCCGTCTTACACTTGTCGTCCACTCCTTCTCTTCCTTTTCTTCTGCTACCTCAAGATTCGTTTTGTGCCTACGCGCATGCTTCTCTCTACTCCTAAGTCGGACCATTGCTTTCCTCCTCCAATCTTTGACAGTCTCAAAAGTTGCAGGTCGCGCTTTCTTTCTAATTAGCACCCTTTCTAGGTTATCTATCCTCCCAATCTCAAAACTACCATTAATCAGCCACTGATGGTCGGGTTGCTTTCTAGTTTGCCTATGCCAAATTTCACAAAATATTATCGCACCCACACCATATTTTGCATACATATCATGAGCCGGCGTTCCCCCAAGCGGTGCACTTTGGCCATATTCCAAGGACTGTCTAACGCAGCTGAAAAGCCCCGCTAAAGTGGACAGTACTCCAGGCATATTTCTTTAAACTTCCCCTTTGGTTAGCTAACTTTTACCTGGACGTTTGAATTTGCAAAATCAACACTCTACCAAAAATCAGGTTTCTCTTTGAATCGGGGAATGACTCACCTGATAAAACAAGTCGCCTGTCCTAACGTAACCTCTCCCAACGTCGTGTCTGCGCTTCTCTGGCTTCTGCCTCGTCTCGGGACCCTCGCCTCCTTTGCCCTCTGGCCCGGTACGTCGATCAGGGATCAGATGTGTGCAGATCTGCGGAAGGAATCTCTCCTCACTTCTACAGGGCGCCCCGTACACTTCTTGATCCCGGCTCGACCGTCACGTCCTCGCCGTTCTTCCGCCTTTACTCCGTTACAACATATACGATGGGGCAGGTGGGGGAGGGTCCCTATTCGGGCGCCATCTTGAAAGGGGCCCCTAGGAGTCCCTCGTGCTATGGAAACAAGGCAATAACAATACACGAAAAGATACGCCAGACACGAGGTTCAAATTCCCAATGCTAGGGTTTATTGCAAGCAAAAAATAGTATCAATTGGCCAATTCTGATCTCACGCCCCGCGACATGAGTTTCCTAGACCTCGAGGGACGCAAGAGAGCGAATTACGTACATCAGTTACATATATACAAAATGCATATCATACAATCAGCAATGTGATGTTTAACACCCCTCTTTATTAAGTTCCTTTGAACTCGGGATGACGATGGACATATCCGACGAGTATGACGTTTATGACACTTTCGATGTCTATTCTAGTAACAATGTGCAATTAGAAAGTGCGGAGGCATCTTTTAGTTGTTGAACAGAACACGGTGGTTCTGTTCTTGGAAGCAAGCTGCACACGGGGGAAGAGCCACATTCCAAGCTTTGCTATCTATGAGGTACTATTCGTGTCCTGGGAGCCGACACGTTCTAAAGGGTTTTGCGAAGGGGGGCCGTAGGAAGAGCATAATTCAAGCCTTTAGCTGTTTTATTATAACATATTCTACCATTGTACGAGACTGGCTGGCAGCTGTGAAGTGATTAAATGCCCTGCAGCTCTCTCCCAAGGCTACAGAGAGGGAGCGTGGGCATTGCTCTCTGGGCTACTCATGAGGAGTTTCAACAAACTCTTCAGTCCCGCGACCTTGTCCTTTCATAGTCAGACAACAATGTTAACAGTTGAGCAGAGTAAGCAGAATCCGCAAGAATTGCAAGCTGCAAAGCAGTTTTTAGACAGAAAGCAATGAGCAATGGTTAACAAGCAAAATGGCGATTCTTGCTACATTTAAAAGGGCCGCTCGTTGGTCAAGCATAGCAGTTTATATTTCTATAATTCGGTGCATAAGACGGTTGGCCCACGGCCATCAAGTTACGTCTATCATTCAAATGAAGGGTATTCATTTTTCCAGATTGACAAGATGAGGATTACCAGGCGCATGGAAGTTGGCTTGGCAACGCTGGCGTCCTGTCATTTCTTCATTGCCCCGCCTCCGGCATGCTGCTAGCGTGTTCACGTGATCACTATGCGCTCACGTGATTGTTTAAATAGTGCTGCCGGGAATCACTTGGTGCTTCTGAACTTCCTGGTTTCCAGTGGCGTTACTTTGTATCATTGAATCTTGTGTACCTTCCCTTCCCTTGCCCCGCCCATCTTGGAGCTGCCTTCCTGTGTATCGGATTTCGGACTGTCCCTGGATATTGCCTGTCTCCTGCCTCCTTGGTGTTTGAACTTTGTTTGATCTATTCATTGTACTGCTCTGACCTCGGAACGTCCACGGATTTCGAACTAGCCTACGTTTGTTTGCCTTCTGGATTGCTACAGACTGCCTTTGAACTGCCTTGGTTTACGGATACTTTGGATTTTGGTTCTGGATCTTCCTTTTGGATTTGAAACTTTGTGTGTACTTTGAACTTAAGACTGCCAGTGAGTCCTGCTTAGGCGTCCTTGTTCCGTCGGGGTAGTTTCTGTTTGGATTCTCTGCATTCCTCTACGGACCCTCAAATCATCATTGCCTCAACTGCTCCAGTACAGCTTCCTTCACGGGGTAAACTGGTAGATTGTCTGGTTCATTTCTTTGGGTTTGACAGTGTTTAACTCAAAGTTGCTTCCAGTCTACCTATACTCCTGTGTCGGCGCACCTTATCCTGAGTACTGCAGCCATCCTGGTCTTCGTTTGGCATCCTATCTTTTGGCTACTAGATCACACGGGTTGTTCACTTTCAGCCAGCGGGGTATAATAGTCAGAAGAATTCTTCGGCTACACTACGAGGGCAATATTCCCCTGACACCCGGTGGCTGCAAAGAGCAAATTCAAGACCCTCTGCATCATCCACAAGGCTTTCTGGGGAGTGGGACTGCATTATATAGAACTTTCCATCCCTAAATATTTCCCTGCTAGAGTCATTCAGTCCTCTAGCTCTAACTCTCTGCAGGTGAAACGTTTCTGCAAGCAGAGAGTAGGGGGTAGATCTCTTTCCTCATCTAGAGCCTCCCTGCCCCTCTCAGACTTGAGCTGGATCGCCTTAAATTCCGGAAACTCCTCAAGACCTTCCACTTCTCATCCTCCTTCCCTCTCCCACTCCCCTGCTAATGGCCCCTGGCTGCTACGATAGGCTGCCTGGTCCCCTCTGAGGCTACAGGGGCCAGGCCCTCCTCCTACCAGTCTTCCGCAGTACTCCATTACCAGCACTTGCCTTTGGGCACCATTCCCTGACCAGCTTACTGTATATGGTTCACCTCTGTACCTCACACGTTAGCCCTTTGCACTTGCCATCAGTGGGCTCCCCTAGCACTTACCATACCTCAGTCCTGGGGCCTCCTCCTGCACTTTGTTTTACTGCACGTGCATGATCCAAATGCCACAAGGCCAAGTAGGACCGTTTCTTGTTGTTGATCCTCCCCTGTTCCCCTCGCCTTTTGTCTTGTCGCACCTTGAAATACTCTCTGCTGTATAGACACCATACCAATGCCCAATAAAAAAAATAAAGCTTTGTAGCAGTCCTACTGTAATTTTGCAGTATTATAGGTTAAGGGCAGTGGCACAATGGTTGTGGCTGATATTCCAACATAAGCCAGAAAACCATCCGCTTATAGATGCAAATGTCATGTGCAAGCAGCCCAGACAACTAGTATACAGACTGTATGGTCTGGTTGTGAATGCCTAACCCACAAGGATTACTGCACAGCAGAAATGGGAACATAACTTAGGACTCCAATTCACTGACGTCCAGTGGCAAAATTGCTGTGTGCTCAATAAAGATGTATCCCTTTGCACCAGGTACAGATTAATTTAGTTTAAACTATTAGACCAGCTGCACTACACGCCAGCAAAACTTGCTAAATGTACTCGTGATGCTTGTGATAGATGTATGAAATGTGGCCGCTCCCCAGCTGATACTGTACATATGTTCTGGCAGTGGCACTGCCCGGGTATTTCCTGTTTTTGGGGGAAGGTAGCAGTAACCCTTCATGGGATGCTGGATATTCCCCCTACGTTAGCGCCTGTTAAGTACCTCTTGGGGGACATTTGCTACGTGTTGGTGGTAGTCAGACGATTATTTAATGTTGCATTGTAGCCAAAAGATCTGTGCTTTATCAATGGAAGTCAAACCGTTCCCTGACACATGCAGAGTGGGTGCGTGACCTCATTTATATCTCGGACAAGGAAGAAATGTATGTATCCACCTTTGTGTCATCAAAGACATTTGGACTCCCTTGCGAGTGTATCTTGCAGCTACTGAGCGATGCAGAACTGATGTGGACTGATGCTGCACTCTAGGGCTATGAAACCTTTTCAAACTTTTGTATATTGTTTCATGCATGAAGGTCGGTACAGTCATGATTAATACTTAGATACGCTCAGTATGGCGTTGCGCTTGTAATTTAGCATGATACTACACCTCATGTAAGTGATTTTTTTTAACTACCCTGTAACGTTTGCCTATGACTTAAATACACATTTAAAAAAAAGAAAAAACAAATTGCTGAGACCAATTAATAGTGGGCATCAATCCCGTTATATCAATGTAGTATATCATGTACTTAATATCATACATGTGTGCATATACAAACTTTTGAATTAATTGATTAAGGTTACAACTGCAAAAAAATAGTTTATCATACATGCTGGATTGTTTTAGTAGTATTGGACTGAATTAGTATTTTTTTAAACATATCAGTCCCTACTTTTTTACAAAGTGTCACAAGACTCGCGTAACCCAGATATACTGAGCATTGAGAGACGGCACATAATCTCGCAAGGTTTCATGCTTTGCGGGTTAATCTTTGTATTTATTTATTTATTGGACATTTGTATGGCACCTATACACAATTGTTTACAGGCGCCACATGACAAGATGGGGGGGGAACATCGGATTCACAAAGGTAGAGCAACAAAAATTGTTATATTGGCCTTGTGACAATCCTACTGTTCAAGTGCTTGACAAGGTGGTAAATGCAAGGGAGAGCGGGTAGCGGGAGAAGAGCAGGAGTGGAGTGCCCCCAGGGGTGGGGGCAGGGAAGTGCTGGACAGGCCAAGGTGGTAAGTGCCAGGTCGAAGGGGGAAAGGCAGGATACGTGCGATGGACAGGGAAGACCAAGTTGGGCTAGTCCGGGAAAGGGAGCCCGAGGGCAAGTGCTGGCAAAGGATGCAGGGGAGTGGTGGTGGTGGTCTGGCTCCTGTATGACTCTGAAGGGATCAGGCGCCAGTCGAAGAGGGAGAGTTAGCATGGGAGGGGGAGGGGGAAGGAAGAGGAAAAAAGGAAAGTCTTGAGAAGTTTCCGGAACTTAAGAAGATCCATCTCAAGTCTGAGGGGGGGGAGGGAGGCCGTTCCAGAGGGAAAGGGATCTACCTCACACTCTCTTCTTGGAGAAACATTTGACCTGCAGAGAGTTGGAGCCAAAGGACCGAACAACTCTGACTGGGAGGTGTTTACTGAGAGAAAGCTGGATGTAAAGAGACCGCAGGCCCCAGATAGACTTGTGGATGATGCAAAGGGTCTTGAATGTGATCCTTGTGGTCACTGGGAGCCAGTGGATCGATTTTAGGGCTGAGGAGATGCAGGCCCTGGGCTTGAGGCCAAGGATAAGTCTTGCAGTCCTATTCTGGATTAGTTGAAGGGGGCAAAGGGAGGAAAGAGGCAGATTGAGGAAGAGGCTGTTGTAGTAGTCTAGCCTAGAGAGAACCAGGGCTGTGGAGATGTTGAACTTCTGGGGGAAGGTGAGGAAAGGTAGAATGCCCCTGAGAAGGTGGACCTGAAAGTTGGACTTCATGGCAAGGTCCATGATGTGTGGAGAGAAAGAGATAGATGAGTCAAAGAGGATCCCAAGGTTTTTTGCCTCAAAGATCGGAGAGGAGAGGGGATCCAAGGAGTCTGGCCGAGAGTGGGTGGGAAACAAGGAGCAGGCACCCCAATGAGAAGGATCTCTGTTTTACTGGCATTAAGGCAGAGATCATTGACAGGCAGTAATGTAAGAGAGAGGAGGAGATAGAGGATGGCAGGATGAAAGGGAGCTGTGTGTCGTCTGCATAACACTGGAAATGAGGGGAGAAAGTGGATGTTGAAGCGACATAGCGATATGATAGAGCCCTGAGGGATGCCACAGGCATAGAGTGTGGTGGAGGAGAGAAAAGGACCCACTTGCACTGGGAAGGTCTATTTGAAAGGAAGCAGGTAAGCCACGCCAGTGCCCTGCCCGTGATGCCTAGGGTAACATGTAGATGGTTTATGAGGATGGAGTGGTTGACTGTGTCAAAGGCAGAAGAAAGATCAAGGAGGATCAGAACAGAGAGAGTGCTAGAATCCAGGTTAGAGAGTAGGTCTTCACAGGTGTTCAAGAGAGCAGTGTCCATGCCTCTGGCTGCCCTGAAACCAAACTGGTGGTTGTGGAGTCAGCCAGCCACTTCGGTGTGGAGGTTCAGTTGGGTGATGACCAGCTTCTCCATGAGTTTACCCAAAAAAGGGGTGATTGGGATAGGGCGATAGTTAGCCGGGCAAGAAGGGTCATGTTAAGCCTCGTCTTACACAAGTGGTCCAGTCCAAAGTATAAAAAGGAAGCCACCTACCTGGATCAGAAACTGCCATTGGAGATAAAAGGAGAATTCTCCTGGTCTCCCCCTGTCCGCTTGCAGAGTGAATCTGGCAAGTAGAAATGGGGTTTCCAGGGAAACCCTCTGGGGAAGAAAACCCTAACGTCCGTAGAAGCTGGGACGTCACCCCCTGGCTGATCTTCTGCAGGAGAAACATCATGAATGAAGAGCTGCTAACTTTTCAGTGGAATTAACTCGCACCGTGCAGACCTTTGGGATCTGTCGATACAAGTGAAGGGAATAGGACCAGGATTTACTATTATTCCCTACGTACTTGTAGAGGATCGGGAGACAGAGGGCTAATGATGAGATCAAAGCCCTCGCAGGAGACAGGACAACTGCTGGTGACAGCGGAGGCTGCTAGGAGGAGAGAAAACAGAATTAGCACAGTGCCCAAGCAGGGAGAGACAGGACAGAAGGCAGAGAGAAAACTAAGGCGAAAATCACGGAGCCTAGCTATAGGAAGGGTAGCAACGCGATGTTGTTCTGTCTCTGCTGCAAGATATGCGTTCCTTGACAACATGGGTGGAGCTAGCCACGTGAAGCACAACTGGAAACTGGAATACTGTTCCCTCTCCACATCGCCATCTTGGGAGAGCCAAGAGTAACCAACCCAATCCTCTTCTAGCGCTGCCATAAGGACCATCTACGCCTGCAGGACATAACAGGTCAGCAGACAGATTTTTTAGGAGAGGGTGTACAAGAGAGTGCTTAAGGGGTTGAGGGAAGGAGCCAGTGGCGAATGAGTGGTTACAGAGGTCAGCCAAGGCTGGGGCGAGAGAGGTGAGGTTGCCCTTGATGGTTCTGGAGGAGCAGGGGAGCACCTGTTTAGAGGAGACTTTCATAGAGCAGACAACTCTAGAGATCTCATCTGGTGCAATGGGAAAGGAGAGTATGGATAGGACAGGGGGGCCAAGGAAGGTGAGAGAAATCGGTAAGCCAAAAAGCAGGTTTCTCAATACTTCAGGAGCTGTATTCACGTACGATTGGAGAACTATTTAGGTATGCGCCTAGGCACAAGAGTTTAATATTAGTTTAATATTATTATAGAAAGTGTTTGATTCATCTTAGTAACTTGCGCACTATATTTTCCATAGGCACATTAGTAGTGCTTTTCTGACAACTGACAATCTACTTCAACATATCAGAAACGAAAGAGACTATAGAAGTAAGTTTGTTATTTCTGTATGCATAGTTGTGTACATTATTTAAATCGGTGGCAAATTTTGTAACAGACTATGCTCAATGGTTACAACAGGTTAATATAAGGAATGACCGTTGACTATGTGACTTAAGCAGTAGAGAGAACAATTCTGTGACTTTATGTGTGATGACTACTTCTTGCAGTGAGACTTAAAGCAATAGTGTGCTCAAAAGTTTTATTGTCCCGAGTGTTCGGGTATGTGGTTTTAAGCAAACTGTGAACGATCGTAAAAACTTTTCATATGCACCTTACCATAGTTTTCTGCACTTTTACACGTGCAAAATCAGGCAGCGGGGTGCAGCCATCTTGTGCTCATCTTATCCGTTGCCGCATCGCCCTAAGTTGAACTGCCTTTGCGGCACTAATTCATATCCCCCGCCCCTGAAGCTGACATCACTAGACGCGTACGACCCATTTAACAATGCAAATGCATGTCTCATGTCAACGTTCTCTGTGCGCCAGCTAATGACGCGTCTCCATGGAAATGGCAGGACGCCTCTTTCCTCAATAAGTATAAACAGACCGCTTCTCATCACACAACATCAGAGTTGATTTCTCAATCATTTCACTGTCTTTTTTTTGTATTTCCTGTGACTCGTTTCTTCTCTGTTCAGCTATCTTCATTGCTCGTAGCCTGTGTCGATCCGATACTAGTACTAGCATTACTATCGATATAAATTTTGTTGTATAATGGCAACAATACAGCCCGACTAGTACGAGCCAGAGTATTCCGAGGCGGAATTAGTTGAAAAAGAAAGATGCGGAAACGATGGGGCATCGGACGACAGTTGAGAGGACGAATCACCGGATCATGAGGCAGAGCCTAGTCGCATGGACAATGTCTCCACCTGGTGTACCTGAAATCGGTGCAAGGTCATGCCTACCGAGGAGGAGAACTGCTGCTGCTGAAAAAACTCTGGATGCTTGTCCTACATATCAGAAGACGAGATACGGGCGCTATACATTACCCAGCTGCATGACTTCAGGGAAGCCTGCCTCACAAGGTCCGTCTTGAGGATTATGATGGTGCTTATGCATGAACTTCGTGCAACAGTTCGCCCTTGCAATCCAAGTAACAAGTAAGTGTACTCTAGATCTGATGTAATTTAGGAAACCAAACATTTTAGATTTGCCTCCTATATTATCGTAACTTTGATCTATCACTTCCAAATAAATGCAGTCTGGCAACTCAATACATCTCTTGCGATTTGGGGGACCCATACTGGTCATTTTATGTGTCTTTCACGTACAACCATGAAACAATATTTCTCTGTCCCCCAAACGTTATGGATTGCATGGGTGTTCACTTTTGTAATGTGTGTACACTTTAAAGCCCAAGTCGATTGAAACATAAAGTCACATTTGTACTGGCAACTATGCCATAGGATACAAGATTGCATTTTCAACTAAGGTTTGTACACTTATCATGTTCATTTAAATACAGTTTATATGTTTCTCTTCCACAGGTGGTACAGGCTGGTGGCCTATCGTGCGTTTATATGGTGGCTTCATGGGAGGCTTGGATACCACGTTCAATGAGTAATACTCACCTGTGTCGTTGGTGCCATTCGACCCAAATTCCCCAGTGACAGCGGTCAGTATAGGGGATTTTCTCACACTGTGCTGCAACCCGAAGTATAAAATGTGTAGTACATTTACAAGGACACGCTCATTTGTCCTGGCAGGGTGGGAACGGCCAAGGTGCCAAACATCATGTACACTTCAAAGGAATCTTCCGCCCAGGGACCATTGCACACATGGCTTCCCCAGAGCCAGTGTCTCCGGGCAGGCTCCCATGAAGCAGGCCATGTCCCTGCAATCCACATACACGTGTCTCCATTCAGCAGTGTCCCGGCCCTTTTCTGCATGCCCCATGCCCCTCCATCCCCTCTCCACTATCAATGGCAGTTTGCACCTGTGGCTGTGCCCTCCCAAGGGGGCTGGCAGGGTAGGAAAGGCCAAGGTGCCAAAGACAAGGTACACTTCAAAGGTATCTTCCGCACAGGGGCCATTGAACACATGGCCTCCGCAGACCCAGTGTCTCCAGGCAGACTCCCATGAAGCAGGCCACGCCCCTGCAATCCACATAAGTGTGTCTCCATTCCGCAGTGTTCCGGCCCTTTTCTGCATGCCCCATGCCCCTCCATCCCCCCTCCGGTATCAATGGCAGTTCGCACCTGTGGCTGTGCCCTCCCAAGGGGGCTGGCAGGGTGGGGACAGCCAAGGTGCCAAACACCATGTACACTTCAAAGGTATCTTCCACACAGGGGCCATTGCTCACATGGCCTAGCCAGATCCAGTATCTCCAGGCTCCCGTGAAGCAGACCGCGCCCCTGCAATCCACATAAGTGTGTCTTCCTTTCGCAGTGTTCTGGCCCTTTTCTGCATCACATACACACTCACTTTTCTAGTTCTATATAAACCCATTGATAGTTATCCTGAGAACATCTGTGAGCAGAGGAAGTCAACTTGAGATTGTGCTACCTGTTCTCCTGCTACTAACTACCGAGCTTGCTGAATCCAATTGTTTGTTAGTCAAGATAAGGGCAGGTCACCTAATAAGCTCTTTCTGATCTCAAAATTTCTATCTATTTCTGACGAATGTACCTAGTAGTGTAATGTTCATTCATCGGAATGATTTTACCATTGTCTACTGTTTAAAGTGTTGTGATCTCGATATATAGCAAATTTTGTCAGTGTCAATAGTGATGGAATAGCATCTTTCTCATACCATCTCTATAGAAAGGTTTGATATAATCCCATCAATCTCATGTATTCTATAGAATTCTTTTGTAATTATGTGTACTTTTTTTATACAGATTTTCCAAAAATCCCTGCTTGTATTGTTTTCGGTTGCGGTTCTAGGAGCCATGTCAAAATTATGGGCACTATCACGCATACATTCCCAACGAATATCGATTTAATAAGAGAATGGGTTCGACGGTGTGGATTTCCGTTGGACGAGCTTGAAAGTAGAGTCGAGGATGTCTTGGGAGACTCGAGGGCCAATCGATTCCGCATCTGCAGCTTGCATTTTACCCCGGAAATGTACGACCAATCACAGTACACAAAAAAGCATCGACTCAGAACGTCTCGTAAGTTGCTTCCCAATGAAATTCCAACTCTATTTGTGCACACGCTGCCTCAAGTGAGTCCCGAATGATGAATTGCATATTTACCATATTGTATTAATTTGTAACTATACCACATTTTACTACACATCTGTCCCTGGTTTATGAGAATTATAGAAAGTAATTATGACCATAGAAAACAATGTCATAGTGCCCTTCAAAAGAAGCATAATCTTTTTGTAATTGCATGCTTGACATGTCCTTTTTTAAGGAGGCATACTGACTGGAGCACAGACCCTCGCAAGTAATGACAACAACGACACATCCAGTATACCAATGGTAAGCCCTACAGATTTGCAGGAGATCATATTATCAAGAGTTGGATCTTCCCACATGTCTAATGCAAATCATATTTTCCCTTTTGCGACTTCATGACAATGCACTGAAAATGAAGGAACACAAAAATGCATCCATTTCTTTTCCTGAGTCAACAACAGCTTCTAACGCCTACCAAGTATTTCTTTTTTACTTTTCAATTACAGGAATGCATCATGCTTTGAATTTCAAATAATATGAAATTGTTTATGTATCCGGTCAGTTGTTTACACTATGTGTCATTGAAGTGTTTCTCTTGATATGTTCCATTGTCTGCATCCCCTTGTTTGTGTTCCATTTTGCGGTTTTCATCCATACTGAAACAAGTACTGTGTTACAGGGGGATGCTGGTACCTCAACTACAATCTCATCATCCTTTGGAGCTGGTCCAGTGTATGAGGTATGCGTACTGACAGTTCCCAGAATGAACGAAAGTAAATCCTACATAGAATACTATCAGACAGTGACATTCATATAAACGTGCATTCTTTCATACTTTTATCATGTCAGTCCCAACATTACTAATTCTCCCTAATGCTGAATACATTGCAAAATGTTTGAGGGTAACATCAGAATCACTATGTTTGGCACAGTGATCTCTGATCGAGTACATTTGCCATCAATCAGGTGAAAATCAAAATGTATATTTTGACTAAATGACGTACACTGTTTACGAGGTTATGTATGTAAGGCATTTGTGCGATGAAAGATTTTAATTTAAAAAATGTTTTATTCCTTTTTTTTAAATCAATGTTCTAATCAAGGTATGTGTACAAGGTCGGGAATTAGAAGAGAAGGCACATGGATCAGAAGTGGTGGACCAGCTTGCTGGTGCGGTCATTACAGAGAGGACCACGGTTTCACAGAAAATCAAGAAAACAAAGGTAAATAACAAACTTTTATTTTCGTTTTCTCAAAGTGTTTTGGGCAGGTGTTTCTCCATAACATGTTTTTTTTAATTTAAAGGACCATCTACTGTATGTGTGATTCACATTGAACATGTTTTTACAACCCATCTCCTAGAGGCTGAGAAGGGAAAGAAGTATAAAGACACAGACAACAAATGAAAGAAAAGATGCTGTTTGCCAAACAGATTTCACCATGGAGCAACTACTATTTGAGGCGCAGCATGGTCCTGTCATTAAGCAGACTCGAGATGCTTATGTCCAATGGCCAGTAAATATATGGAATGTGACCAGCGAAACCAGCAAAGTATTGTTGGACCATTGCTACAATGTGAGACCTCTACAAGATAAAGATGAAACTGAATATAATGAAGATTCACTGCAATTCCTCAAGGACCACTTGACACAATCTACACCAGCAAAAAAAGGTCCACCCAATAAACATTCATTGTTGAGGGTTTCTCCAATTTGTGTGCAAATAATACCAGCTGAAATAACACAGACTGAAGCTTCAATGCAATTGTCAGAGGACTTGCCAAAGATCTCGACTTATGTTTGCCTAGTTCAGTCGAAATGTCCACCACAGTTGAGTCACAATCCACAATCATGCAGGACGATTTGTTAATAAAGGAGCATAAATACATTGTATTCGACAGCTGCCTGGTGGAGATTATACTAATGCTGAAATGTGTTCATGCTGCGAGGGGCAAAATATGCAGGGAGCCATTGGTGTTTGTGACTTGTGTAGTACAAGGCACTAACCTCAAAATACAAGCCACCTGTGCCCACCTCCATCATACATTTTCATGGTCCGCTCAACCGATACTGGGCAAAGTGCCAGCTGGAAATCTACTGTGTTCAGCAGCTCTACTTTTCAGTGGCTCGACTTTTAGTAAGTTCTCCAGTTTCTGTGAATGTGTGGGACTTCAGTTCCTTGCTAAAATGCAGTACTACAAATATCAAAGAGAATTTTTATTTCCCACCATTAGTCAAGCCTGGAAAATTGAAAACATGTCAATCGAAAGGAGATTCTCTGGGAAGCAGTTCAGGCTAGCTGGCGATGGACAGTGTGACAGCCCCGGATTTTCAGTAAAGTACTGCACATACCACTTTCAGGACATGGAAACAAAAAATAATGTTAGTTCAGAGGTCGTGCAGGTGTCCGAATGTACATCTTCAGTGGCCATGGAGAAACATGGTTTCATAAAATCTGTCGAACATCTTCAATCGAGGGGAATGCAAATAGATCTCATAGCCACTGACAGACATGTTTTGATATCCAAGGCCATGCGAGAGCAGTTTCCAAACATTCGCCATCAATTTGATGTATGGCACGTTGTCAAATCAATTACTAAAAAAATCACAGCTGCAGGTAACAAAAAGGGTTCTGAAAATATTTGACGGTGGTCCCAGTCTTTCAGCAACCATCTTTGGTGGAGCTTCAAAACTTGTGATGGGTCTGTGGAAATTCTGCTAGAAAAATGGCACTCATTGAAGCACCACTGTTCCAAAGTTCATTCGTGGACAGAAAACCAACATTTTTACCAATATGCACATGTTCATTTATCAGAAGAACAGTAACGCAAGAAGAAGTGGTTAGTTCCATCTTCACCTCCCCACAAAGCTCTTGAGAAGATCGTGTTTGATAAAACTCTTTCAAGATACCTGAAGGGACTCACAGAAAGGTCCAAATTGCCTTTTCAAATGTATCCTCCTTGTCCATTTTTTTGTTGTTGCAAGAAGTGCCTGTTGTGGGATGCCATACAGTGTAACTCTGTGTATCCCCGCTTCCCGCCCGCTCTTGTGGGTCCTTCACTGATCAGGGTACGGGAGGGTCAGATGGATATCAGCATGAAAAATATGCAAAATAACAAACTTGGCATGCAAGACCTAATGACTGTAAGCAAAACACTGCATGCAAAGGTTCTATTGGTGTGCAATAGGTGCATTCCGACTGTTATTTTTATGGGGGCATATGTTAGGGATCGTTGCTTTCGGATGCCTTATCAGAAGGGCTGATCTTTGATGTGCAGCCTTTGGAGTCTTACATTTTCAAACATAGTGGGGACTGGTTTTAGTGTTACCAAAATATATGACCACTCTAGATTAGGTATATGGTAGGTGAATTTGAGGTGGTGCGGGGGTAGGGTCTGCTGACCAGATGCGTCCAAAGGAAATAGGAGTCATGGATTTCAGGGGACCGCGGCCCCGCAGGGAGGGGTTGGAGATGGAATGAGTAGGTCAGCAGAGATGGATGTGGTACTAAGATTGAAGCAGGCCTTGGTGTAACATTCTTGGAAGAGCACAGTTTGGCAGGGCTCGATAATCGTGACTTGCAAAAATGAATAGGTGCATTTCCATGAGAACAGGACATGCACTGACCTGACAGCGGTGGTGGGGGCTGGCTGTGCATGTCGCTCGGAGAGGGAGAGTGAACAGTTCGCCAGAGGGGCAGAGGAAAAAGAACCTGGTAGGAAGGACACAAATGGATTTCAAAGTATACACATTAGCACAGCGTTAATACACTTATATGAAACATGGGTGTTGCAAATAGGTGTTTGAGGGGTGGAGATGTCTCCCACCTTAGCTTATACATCATTTGCCAGGTATGAGAATGGCGCAGGGGGCGGGATATACCACCTCTCCTCGAACATTTGTTAGTGCATGGGAAGTTCAGTAGAGATGGAAGGGCACTTGGATTTATGACTTGTCAGTGTCTCACGTTATCCGCAGAGCACATTCCCCCACGAAACCAGGGCGCACGCAGATGTGACAATGGGGAGGAAAATAACTGGAACTGTTGTCAGAAAATAACTAAATCACTATCAATGTAGAAGTGTAAAATAGCATTCACTGTAGCGCGGCATTGGTGAATGCCAGTAAACAATTTGTTTGTTTTTTGAAAATATTTCAAATTCCACGTTAGTCGGCAGACAGGGCTAATCGCTCCCATGGGAGTGAAGGTCACTGCGTTTGAATTTGCTTGTGGTCTGTTCACACTGTTGCATCATGTACAGTTTGTTTTTGATTTGTGGCTTTCCTTCACCAAAAGGAAAGTGAGCATGGGTGCTCCTATGAAGGTTCAATTGTTGTTCGTCCTTGGAAGAAAGAGAGTTTTCGCTTTGGAATGAATGACGGGAGGTTTGTAATACCTGCAACAATGATAACGTTCACCATTTCAAAACTGGAAAAAGTAACATTCATTTCATTTTATGAAAAACGTTCATCTGAGCGGACACCCTGTGTTATGCCAAGAGTATGGAAATACCAAATATAATGTACGTTTTACTGTAGACAAGTTCATAGACGAACGAGTCAAGGTTTCATTTTCTGACCGTTATTGCTGGAATACACTGTAATGGGTTGTTGGACGGAGCAGATTGTAACGACACACAAACACAACCTGTATGTATTTGTCTTTGTCCGGGACACATGGGCCGTCCACCACCGAAATACATGTAGTCCACGTCTGGGTTCCCCCACGTTGCACCAACGCCAGGTTCGTTGGTAATATTCATTAAAATGCTGTCTATGTGTTCTAATACTTCCGTTCACCATCCCATTGTGAGCTAAACATACCCCACAGCACTAACCTCTCAAGCACATTGTGTACTCAAACTTTCTGCAATGTTTTCTCTGTGTTTCCATTGCTTCTGGTTTGTGTTCATCATTAGTTTTCACACAGTGCAGAATTAATGGTTAAATGGATGAATTAGAATAAAGGACGGTTATTGAGACACATTTCTGTTATGTTTTTTACACAGATACATCCTACCATTCTGCAAATGTAATCGTTTACAGATTCCAATTGATGGATTCTTCAGCAGGCAGTGGCAGATACACCTAAATGGCTGGCTAATCATCACACTGTTGTGGGACGATCGCCCCGGGACGATATGCCCTTTCGCGGTACCATCGACCAGAAGCAACCTGACATTGTTTACGGTGGTCTAGCAAGAACCTGATAACGAAGCCTTGCGATTCATGATGCGTCTAATGCGCTTCTTATACCGAAATGAACACTGTGTGCCTCATGATAAACAATTGACATTCGAAAAAAAAGAAATAAAAAATGTGGTTGAATATGGAAATTGGCTGATGTTCTCGGAGCGTTTATTGTGAAATAAAAGCACATTATAGATTGCAAAGTATTAGTGTTAACTTTAAAAATAGTGCTTTCTATTCCGATTTGGGACGTGCTGTGCTGTGAGACGATGTGTGTGTTGCTATTCCTGGTTCTCCGTCAACAAACGTTAAGACGTAGGTGATGACTGGGTGCGTTTGGCTACGCTGCCCACTAACGTCATGAAAATAGGTGGAGAATATCGCTAGGAATAGTGATGTCAGCTTCAGGGGCGGGGGATAGGAATTAGTGCCACTGGGGCAGTTCAACTTAGGGCAGTGCGGCAACGGATAAGATTAGCACAAGATGGCGCGCCCCGCTGCCTAATTTTGCATGTGTAAAAGTGCAGAAAACTATGGTAAGGTGCATAGGAAATGTTTTTACGATTGTTCCGTTTGCTTAAAACTGCATGCCCAAACGCTCGGGACAATAACATTTTTGAGCACACTATTCCTTTAACATCACGTTGTGTTTGTCCAAGCAAGTCAATATTCGTTATTAAACTCTGGTTTAATATGTGACATACATGGAGTAAAGAGAGAGAATAATCACAACATTTTTACATATTAGGCTTGTGGTCGACGGACTAAGCCCTTCCGACATAATTTATAAGAAGGTTATTAAAGTCTTCATTTGAAGGTAGGTGAGTTTTCTACAGTGTTACCCGATACTGTTTAGCCATATTCGAGTGACCTATTAAGAAGTGATTACTGTGTAAAACGCAGAAGACTGCTACATAATGATGTGAATAGTGCATGGTTGTTATTGAATCATGCCCCTTTATGATTTTTAATCATGTGTGGAGTATGGCCTTATTACCGTAATAAATGGAAACATATGGGGAAATAACCCTTATAATGTATTAATACTAATGACGTGTATTAATAGCACTAAACTGGATTTCACAGTTTTTTCAAAAAATATGTGTGTGCTGAAAATATATGTATTTTCAAAATATATGTTTCTCAGTAGTTGTTGCATTACATTTGAAGAATGTTGATCAAGAATCACTGTATCATTGCATTGACAATGGGTCCCCTGAAGAATCCCTGTAATCAGTGAAAAATTACATAAGGGGTGAAACATGTTGGGCAGTTGTTAGAATATACTATGTTAGAATCTGCCAAATTGGTGTTTGATAGCCCACTGTACATTTATGCTTAGGCATATCTTGAGACTATGTTAGAATAACATGCCTTTTTTTGGTGGTGTTATGCAGGATTTTGTCACTGGCGATGATGATTTTTAGATATATGTAGATCATTTTTAGATTTTTACTATTTAATTAAAGATTTATACTTTTGTACTTGGTTATATTGATTGTAATTGTTGTTGCACACATCTACAGAACTATATGAAAGGGTAAGTTTTAGTATTTTAGGATGGACAAGAGACAGCTAAGAGAGAGTTATTCACATTGAAGCTTCACCAGAATAGTCTCATTAGAATGTGTACATAAGCTATTTACCCCAGACAAATACGTTTGCCCCTCCTCACCAGTCACTGAAGTTAACCCCTCTCCCAACATTTGACAGGAATCCCGCCCCCGAAATTTCAGCAACCTCTGTTAAAACTGGTACCTCGTAAGTACTGAGACGAGGAAGAGCAGGCCGTGGAGCTAATGAGTACCGATAAGTAATCGAAACATTCTAACATCGTTTTGTCAGGGCGCTCATTGCAAGGTTTTCCATTTCTTTACTGCACGTCTTCTATGTTTCCTGCTTTCGACACACTAGCACTACACTCGGTAAATTTGCTATGTGTGCTATTAGCGGCCATGTTACCTTTAAGCCAACCCACAAAAATACTTACATCAACATACTTATGAATGGGCGGGGCCAGTGTTAACAATTCTATTTCCCATAGGACAAAGCCTTTTTGTTTACCCATATCTAATATGGCCACATTTAACCACGCCCATAAGCGAATGTAAGCACCTGTCATACGAAACCCTGGCATTACGCCTGCGCAGAGCCGTTTTCTAGCTGTTTACAGAGCCCAGACTGTCAGTCTGCTGCAGCTGGGCTGGGAGCGAGGACTGCAGAGGCTTCTCCGCCAGGGGGGTGTGTGCGCTTTCCGACTGGAATCATAAGCAGGTAAGGTCTAGGACTATACAGGAAGATTAACATAGGCAACGTGTGCTTACTGTATAACTTAAGCCGCGGGGCGGGCTATGCTTCGAGCACTCTCAGATCCCCTTAACCCCACGAATTGCTGCGATATCCTGCAAACGACATGTTTAACCTAAAACTTTAGAGCACACCAGCTGTATGATAGCTGTAAATCTGTGATAACTGCTAAAGTGAGGGGGCTTGACGCTGGCATTGCAGCTGGAACGCAACCCAACTTCTCCAGCCGACACTTTTTGTATATTTACTCTTTTGCGTGTCTAGTTTAGCCCAGGATTAGCATCTCACCTACATCACATCAATCCAGGAAGCATTCTCCATATGTTGATTTCAGAGGTTTGGGAGGACTTTTTCCCCACAGATATGGATTGCCAGTTTTAGGGGGAGGAAGATTCAAGGCCATATAGGAGTAGTATTAAAACAGATCCCTTCGAGTTCAGGTAGAGTTATGCTACCAGGGGTGTGACCAGACCCAAAAGCAATGATGGTGTCACTGGAGCAAGGAGGAAATGGGGTTTCGGGGAAAAGGCAAATACTCTTCCAGGCTAATTAAAATAGAAAAAGAATTCCACGGCAGGAGATTTAATTTTTTTTTCTTTTGGAATCTATGATAGTTAAGAAAATACATTATCGAATGAATAGAAAGGTCTTAATGATTTTATTTTGCAGTGTGTACAAATGTTTTTTATGCATCTCCGAACCGCACCAATCCGTATGGGCGCAATATAAATTCCGTATGTTATCAAACAAAAAGTGAATGCAAAATAGCCTTTCTAGTTGGTTATACAGCGCCAGGTACTGTTGGTCTGCAAGTTCTAGGCACAGCAAAATTTGGCGGATGGGGGTGGAACAGGTGGATTGAGTGTTTGGCTGACAATTTGATCAAGTGTCGAAGGCGAAATTAGAACAGTGGCGTCGATGTACGCACTACAGTCTGGTTCCTCTTTTGAAGTGGTAAAAGATTTATAGGAATACGTGGGGCAAAATACATGTTTAGTACTTTAATTTAGTAGTTTTTTTTAATGCATTCTTGGAACTAGTTATTATTACATCTATGAGGCAGGTTGTGCTTAACAGAGCGGACATTTCGACAGCGCTGCGCCTTTTCTCCTTGCAGCACCTGCCTTAAAATTACAGAGATGAAATGCATTAAAAAAAAAAAAAACGGGTTTTAGTCGTTGACATGGGCGGACAGTTTTCAGACTGGTAGCTGTACCTCTTTGCGAATTGCAATGATATTGTGAGCTAACAAGATTGTAAAGGTGTTGGCGATTTCTGTTTCTATAGTGGGCCATTTGGGGAAAGTAACATAATCGGCACCACCAGCAATAAGATGTGGGTCAGAGCACAGAGGAGCCCATGCTGGTTCCCTATAAAAAGGGGCTTGAAGTTCGTTTTTTGTCTCTGTTTACAAGGATGTTTGTGATCACAAGTGTTGATGATTCTTTGGCTCCTTTCCAGGGAAATAACCATATTCAATTTATTTAAACACAAAAAAGGTGTGCTCGTTTTGTCGTTTCTTATAGTAAGCATCTTTATGTGGCTAGCTCACGGGTTAAGGCTACTTTCTAACATGGGGCACGCTCCTGGCAGTGCAGACACAGCCTGCCCTTCATCCTGATGTCGGACTCGCCTTCGTAACACTCCCTCTGGAGATGAAGTGTCGGACGGCGAGTGGGCTTGGATCAACTGGGAAGGACAGAAGCTGGCATCTTTGCTCAAGCGTGCTGTGTAGAGGCAAAAAGGGCAGGGATGGGGGACTCCACAGTGGAATGTCAATGGAGCTGGATGAGAAGAGTACTCTGCTCCCTCCCCACTGCCCAGATACTCTGGCTCCCTCTCTCCCCAAACCTCACAATAGAGGATTTCCGGTGAGTGGCCAACACTGGCAGAAGAACTCTGCCGATGAGCAGGCAGGACTCGATGGACAGCGTGAGAACTTGGACATACATTCCAACAGTAACGAGTTCAGAAGATGAGCATGGTCAGAGAAGGTCTTTCTCTGGGTTCATGACTGACTAGAGAACATTGATGAATTATGTTGCAGGACAGAGCGTTGGCATGTAGCCAGCCTTTGTGGATTGTGATTTACGCAGGTAGGCTGCTTCTTCTGATGAGAGCTTTGCATGAGCAAAGGAACTTCAGACAAGATAAACTCTTGTGGTACCTCTAATGAGCACTGAGGCCTCTGGAGTCAATGGTCTGCATGAGAACTTGAATGTATTCCTTACACTTGATTACGTTTTGTTCACAACTAAAATAAGCAGCTACTTGCTTGGAGAGCAGGGTGTATTTTGATTATTGAAAGTAACTGCAATGTTTTGATACCTAGTCTAAATGACCCAGTTAATGTTCCAAGCATCCGTGTGTCAGAAATCTATACAGAGGAATGCTACAAATCTTGGGAACTATACTGACATTAATTTTTATTATGACCACATTGTCACAAGCTATGCATTTGAGCATCTTTGGCTATTTGTGCAATAACTCCTGCCAACCATGTAAAATACATGCAAAGTGTTAGCATTAAATCAGTGTGCTCCAAATTATAGCCTGGCCTCCTGGGCAGAGGATTTTTGGTCTGTGCTTCAATCCCCCTTTTACATTTAAAAAATGTTATTGTATATATGATAGGTTATTTATAACGCGCTTAATACCCAGAGGTTTCTAAGCGTGGACCCGGGGATCAAACCTGTGTTGCTCTGTGTCGTCTTGCTTCCAAGGCGAGCACGTTGCCGCTGAGCTATGCTCCTGAGAACAATTACCTTTACAATATTTAATTTGCATTTCTTCACATACAGTTGAGAAGAGGAAAAAACAGAACAAATATCAAATTCATCACTTAAATGCACCTCATCGCATAATATTCATCAACTTAATTATACACTTCATCACCTTTTATATAATAAATCATTAACAACTTTCAAGCTTCAGCAATTTTAGAAAATGTAAAATCGCAAACACCACAGAGTTGGAAAATAAATAAGACCAAAACGCATCAATATCAATACAATCTAATCTATAAAATTTCCTAAAAAGCAATAATCTTTTAAAACGGAAAAAAAGAAATACAATTAAAAGATGCTTCAGGGTTTCAATACTATTTTCATCCTTCATTTCAGTTGCAATTATTTTCCTTCTGGCTGACACTTCCGGGTAGGCAGAATATTAAGTCGAAATATCAAAAAATCATATTGCCCCTTAAAATGTGGAAAAAGTTGCATATAAGCAGGTAAAATTTCAGCCTTGTTGTGTTCATACTGGAGATGTTTTAAAGCACTATAGCTATGCACACTTTCAATGGTTCTTCTCCAATCAGTGTAGAATATCTTCTTAATAATTATTAACTTGGCATTTATATCGGTCAAAACAAAGCTCAGTCCTCCCAATAGCTTGGAGCATATTTCCACATATAATAACATTGTTGGATTTTTCCTTTTCTCCAAGATTTAATTGTCTTCATAGAGTTTTTAACTGGATTTAAAAAAATGTATATACCAACTGGTCTCTAGGTAACTTTTAGTGCTATCTTTGCCCTTAAATCATGTCAGACGTCAGGGGTGTGTGCTGGTAATCTCTAGGGTGTGCGGTTGTGAGGAGCGTTATCTTTGTATTTACAGTAGTATAGGTTGTTGGGGCTCAATTTGGATTTCAAGTCACAAGCTGGAAAACATGGGCCAAGTCCCACCTCCTTGTAGTGAAAAGAAATAGAAATACAATATTACTTAGCCTGGAATTGGCAGTGTCTGCTTGACTTCCGGTCCTGACCTAGCACAGAAACCTGATTCTGGATGCCTGCAATTTTCCTTCCTACCTCTAGAGTTATGCTGGCGAAAAGTAATTCAGACCGTGATTTGTAAATCCTATCACGTGGCACTGGGCAGTCACGAAGGCATGCATTGATAGACATACCAAGCGTGAGCCTTAGCTGATAGGGGGATGGCTGAATTATGAATGTGAACTCCCCCAACCTCCAGTACAGCTACACTCCCTCTCCCTTTAAGTCATCTACTTGTGTTTCCATTGTCCGCTGGATTTGTACAAACACAGAAAGATTTTGCTTATTTGTGGAATCCTGCAGTATCTTCACATTATGCACAATAACACGCTGCATGGCTATGTCGATTTACTACAGGCACCTTGCCTTGTCATGCAGTTTCTGTTATGCTTGAAGTCTTGAAAGTAGTTTTGTAGAGGATATTTTTTGCATTCTTACTTTCAGCATTTTTATTGTTTTTATTATAAAGGTTTGCATTACTTTTCATTCTGGCATATGTAGTTGCATTTTGCCAAAGCTACAATAATATTTTTCTTTTTCTTACTTTACCTATATTTGGCAGGTTGGTCTATCTGTGTTCTTTTCAAGTTGCTTATAAAACATAGTATTATTTTAGTTCTTTGAAACTGTATAACAACATACATTGTTTTCAGTTAGAGCTGAAAGGTATGTGGTGCAGATTAGGCTCAAATCTCGGCTTCACATCTTAACTAAAATGCGTAAATGTTGACGAATCCATTTTACCTCACTGTGCCATTGTTAGGCAGAAACCTGTGCAGTTCCCTTAGGGAACACTGCAAAAGATTTAGGACTACAGGTGTTAGCAGTAAACCCACTTGATAGCAGTCTGTACCACCCAGATTTACCTGGTAGCTGTGGCTGAGCAGTCAGACTTCTCTCAAGAAGAGTTAGGCAGTATGCAAAGTATACACAATAGGCACTCAGATACACCAATACAAGCAAACACTGACCAGAACTTTGGTATCAAAGTATATAATTATTTAAAAACACACTGTTTGAAACACTCCAGCACTCTTGTTGTAAAATATTCTAAACACAGTTACTATTGTAATATATACACCGCTTTTTCCTTATCAGATAAGTCTCAGTAAAACGCCACTTATTTTCATACAGAGGTGAGCGCTTAACTAGATGGCACTCCAATAAGTTTGTGAAAAAGGGAGGGAAAAAGACAGAATATGGAAAGGTACACCACTCTAAGGTTCAGGAACACTGTTAGCAAGGCAGAAGAGCAAAAGTCACTGGTGAGCCAAAGTCCAAAGGCTGGGCCCACTCTTAGCGAGAGCAGAGCACAAATGCGCCCAAGATCACACAGTTACACTAGGCTTAGAAAGTCTTGCAAGAGAGTTCAAAAAGAGTTTAGAGAGGCTCAGAAAAGTTTAGCCAGGGTGTCCCAGGCTAACCCAGGTTCGAAAGCCGGGGGCTAAATCTACCCCGTACAGTCGATAGCATGGGAAGCCAGGCGGGACACGGTACCTTAAGTGGGAAGGATCCTCCAGCGGTGGCAGTTGTTCCTGGCAGTGGGTGCAAGTCGCGTTGTCGTCCAGGGGAAAAGAAGATCTCGACTCGGAGGAAAGATGAAGGTCGTTGCACTGCCAGGGAAGAAACCAGCTGCAGAGTTTTCCGGTTAAAGGTGGTACCTTTTGTTCGCGGTCGTGGTAAAACGTGGTATCCCGGTTGCCGGGGTGCTGGCACAGGCAAGGCGGCCACGAGGTACGTCTGTAAGGCGAAAAGACGGTGAAACTGGTTATCCCCACCAGTCAAAGGAAGAAGACTCTCCGGCGGGAGATCGCCTCTGTCGTTGGGAAAAGTGGTGAGACGGTCCAGCAGGGCTCCACCGGTGGTGGCGCCGTGGCAGGTCGACTCATCTTCTCCCTCGTCGGATTCTTAGGTCCTGTGACGACTTCTGAAGTTTCAGTCCCCAAAGCCCTGCTTTTATGCAGCAAACCCCCATTCACTCAGCCTAGCTGTCACTCAAACAACCACTTGGGCCAATCAGGACGGAGTGCGACTTGAGTTGCCTAGGCAACTCAGTCCAGGGTGCCTAAATCCCCCTCCACCCCTCCTAAGTGCCCCAGACAGAGTGGCACCACTTTGGAGGGCTTCTGTGGAGAAGCCCGCCAAAAAGTGGAACAAAGGGCTCCACTTGGGTTGGAGTCACAGAAGAGAACACAAACGCCATTTTAGAACAGAGTTTTGGCAAAAAATACCAACCGGAGAATTGATATTAATTAAATAAACCGGCGGTATGTTCGAGGCTACCGTAAATAATTAAATAAAGATAGTAGCCTAAAACAATGGGAAATCCCATAGGAAAATATTTCCGGTTGAATATAAAAAGTAGTATCCACTGCCACCAGCCAAAACCCGATCAGGGGGGACGGAGACGTGCCCCCTCGACTAACAGACCCTGGGGCAATTGAATTGCCCCAGCCAGTACGTCCACAATATGATGGTTTGTACTGGTTCTGTTCAGAATTTAAGACTAGTAAAGTCAATGGTGACTTTACATGCCCTGGGAGACGGTAGTCAGTCCCAGGGTATGGAGACTATACTGGGGGGTCACTATGACACCCCTGTGTTACTGCACTGAGGGTGCTGTGTAACACACACCACAAAAACACATGAAGCCCTATGGAGTAAAAGACCCCATAGCCCATTAAACACATCTAGATTCAAAGAAACACACTCAAATCATGTCCAAGAGTGAGGGTAAAAGAGTCTCACTCTTGGCAGGAGAAAAAAATAAACCCCAAAAATCCTGCAAAGCTGCTGGGGGACTCACTAGGTTAGGAAATTCAGCCTAAACAGAGAATTCTCCCTATCTACCAAAAAATGGAATGCTGTGTATGGGGTTTGACGGGACAACAGGTGGGTTTTGGGAGGTGGGTTTGTATTTTGCTAGTTATAGATATTTTGTCAGCATGGCTCGTGTTTGGATCTTAGAGCCAAGCCATGTCCCCTGGCTCTCTCACTTGGAGATACTTGTGAGACTGTGTAATGATGCACTGTGAATTAATGTGGTGTTTTTATTTTTGCTCATTTACTTTTAGTAAGATGGTGGTGTGGGTTGATGCATCTGCTGCAGATAATCGATAATAAAAAAAACTTTGTAATCTGAAGCTATAACCCTGAGAGGCTTACTCAGGCCTTTCTTCCTTTTATTATAATGTATGCTGTTGTGTTTGGCAATAACACTTAATGCTTTGACTCCACAAACCGGTAGCAGCAATTCTACCGGTGTTCACTCGATCTTGTCAATAAACCTAGTTTGAGGAAGGGACCTGGGAGAGACTATTTCACTGAAATCCCAAGGGTACTCATTTGGGGAGAGGAGGAAATGGACAGATATGAAAACGGCTTTGTAAGCACAGCGTGTATAGTGGCCAAACGAGCGATCGCAGAAAAATGTAGTCCGGACACTTCAACAATTGGAGGTGGAGAATGGGGATGGATGTCATTAAAGAATAGGACCAATTGGTGTACCAACACAGGGGATGTCTGCAGAAATATGAACACATCTGGGGGAAATGGTGATGAGAGCGAAGGGGTCAAAGTTGGAAATTGGCCGCAGGGAAGGGGAGGAGGGGGCGAAAGCCTCGGGCCGGGGATACTGGCGCTGGTGTTTTAATGTGGAAGAATTTGCTGTAATCTGATATACCCGTTGTTTAAGGAAAGAAAATACATTTTGTGCATGCATTGTATGGAAAATCAAATTATTCTTTCACTTCTAGTTTTGAACAGCGACGTTGGTTTGAAATCTACATCGTGATGCCACCCTTTTTTAGAATAGACCTTGCATCCTAGGAGACGCTTGCTGCAGAAGATCGGTTTGGCCTCCACGACCGCTCTTTGGCTCGATACAAATGCATTAGAAGAAATGCAAAGGTCTATTGCACAGGTTTATTGGACGCAAAGCAACTTGGTCTTTGTGAGAATCAGACTCCATATCTTTGTGTGGAGCAGGTCTTTGCAACTGCCCCGTTTTTCTCAAAAATGAAAACAATCGTCTACTGGGAAGAGCTGATTATGTTTAAGTGCGGCCGTGGTAACGCAGCACTTTACCATTATTCTGGGCGATACGGTATCACATTAGAAAAGACTCCAAAGCCATCTGCTGCTGTCTTGGTCTAAGATGACGAGGGTGACGCGGCTTGTGATTTTCCACACTTTTGAATTTAGTTATTTCATGAAAAACATGTCTCATTAATCCACATGTAGGATGTGTCATGTTCTAACATGTGCAAAATGGGCTATTGTTTTTAAGCGGATCTGTACTCGTTTTTTGTTCAGTTCATGCATTTCTCCTTTTGAAAATGTATTACATTTAAAGAAGTTATTAGTGCGGTGTTAAAATAAAATAAATGAATGCCCTTGATAGCTGAATGCTCAACTGTCATAGTTCCATAATGATACGTTATTTGCTATTTGTGAAGCGCCTAATGCCACTGTTACGGCTTTGAATTGCGTGGTGGATGAAGACACGTCAGAAGACCGTAGTCTCTTGCGAACTTGAAAATAAAAGGAGCATTACATTGCATTCGATTAGTCATTAGAATTTGGTGACTTTTCAGTTGCTAGCAGAGTTTACTAGTGTAAAACATTATTTAAAAAAATGGCACCAATTGTGTGCAGGCGCAGAGAAGACTGCTCTGTCAGTGACTGTGACAGCTGGTCAGACATTTTCGTGGGATTCTGCTGTATTTTATGTGTTGCAGCACAAGACGGGGAATAACAAAACCCATTCCACTTTACTTCTATCCTATAAAAGACAGCCCAAATCATCCTACATCAACACAGTAGCCTTCAGAAATACCCCCAAAGCACTTCTGGTCTTGCTCCCATCAGCATAACTGACTACCAGCATAACTGACTACCTAAAACACCAACCCCAATTCCCTCACCTCGTTCTTTCACAGACATCCACATACCTCTCCTAAACAATCCACACCCTGATATATTCCGACTCTCAAAACCACAATTGGCAACTCAGAAAGCTGGAAACGCCCGGCACTCAACCACCACCATCACCTCCGCAACCAGAGCATTCTGTGCACCAACTCTGAAGGCACAAACCCAAATCTAATGATTACATCTAAACACCTACCGGCAAGATCTCCCTCTCCTCCCCACCCCCCCCCCCTCCGCCTCTGCTTTTCCTTAGGCGATACCCAGGACCTTTACTACCAGGAATTGCCCCCCTCTTTTTTTGGGCTTACTGTCAAACTGAACTTCTCACCAAACTACCAAGGGCCACCCTCCTGGGTTTGAGCCCGTTTCCTAGGCTCAGACTCCATTACTCTGGTTTCTGCTAAGGTGCGGATTATAGCCCCATCTGGCTGCTAGCAAAATCTTTCTTCTGTAGTTTGTGGCCCTGATTTCTGTGGAATTGTCCTTTTTGCTCTGATTCGGGTCAGGAATTAAGTCCAAGATCTCAATAAGTTATTGGTCCTCTCGTACTCCTTTCCTCCTTTCTCTCCTGCCCGGTCTTGCTGGACTGCTACTGCTGTCCCAACACCCCTCAAGGACTTTTTCTACTTGCCTCCTTTTATACTCTTCCTATGTGGCTAAATGCCTCTCTGCATGTTCAAATCCCTGGTCCTCCATCCTGTGGTCAGACTGAAGTCACATTACACGGCATTAGTATAAAGTCCTTTCTCTGTTCTGTGGCACCACGTCTGTGCTCCCTCCTGTTAACGTTTATATGTGCGCAACGACTGGAGGTCTGCGAGTATCTGCAACTCACCAGCACTGTGTAAGCTTGTCTCTATTACACTCATTCTTGCACAGTGGTTCGTGAGCTGGCCGCATGTCATTCTGCCAGGAGTATTTAGTGCCCCGTCCAACAGCGCAATGGCCAGGGCCTACTAAGGCGAAGGCATTTATCTGCTTGATCATGTTTCCCAAGCGGGGCACAACTAGAGGGTTCTATATTTCCACATATCCAATACACATACGGATTGTTCCAAAGGAAAATAGTGCATGACCCTTTATGCCTTGCAATCAAGCCATATTGGTGCTGCCATCTAGGTGGAGGCGAAGGGCAAACCATTTGGGTGATGTAGGGAAATCGCTTTGCGAGTGCCTTTCTCCTAGTCCCCTCCATTGTTCCCACCTATGGGGACATAGTCATGTACACTGTGATAAATCATAAAAAACATAGAAAACAAGAATCTGATTTTTGTACAATGAGAGGCTTCCTCCCTAATCTAGGGGAGGGTGCTGCAGTGGCTTTAAAAGGAGGGGGAAAAACCAGCTAGTCCTGGGACAGACCTCTCAGCTAGCGCTCTGATGCAGAGCTTCTGTCAGCGCCACTGTCAAAACGAATGCTGAGATTGATTGGCTGCAGGGAAGCAACACTATCCCTTGCAGGCAAGACTCTTCTCAATGAGGGTCTAGCTGGTGGCTAATGGAATGCAAGATGTCGCTGCAGAACCCAAGGTAAAGAAAACTAACCCTTTGCTCTCCAGCAACAGCTCCCACGGGGAACCAGACACAATAACGCAAGGCGCACAGACTGCTCCTAACTGGAAGTTTGAGCAGGGGATGCGACTGATTGACACAGACAGCACTATGCTTATTATGAGCCCCATATTGTTCCTAAGACCTTCTACACATTTGATAGGCCATTACACATGTGGAATGTGTAGTATATGCCTTCAATCCAGGAATACCAATTCCTTGGTGATTTGACCTCAATAGCAAGTTGAGGGATATGACTGATTGTAACTCATCTGGAGTAGCCTAACTATGTATGTGCGTTTTCAAACATTATAAACATTTGCACATTATGAACGTTTTTCAGAAGTTGTGTATATGACCACGTTTGCAATGCTCCCATGGTAGAGTACTTTTTGTCAGGGCAAAACCACACAGAAAAATCTCATGTCAGTTGAAATGGAAAAAGTGAGATTTACGCCCCGCCTCAGCCAGAGTCGGAAACATGGACTTTAGGAGATGTAGTGAGCAATTCTGGATTTATATGGCCAACGTAGGAGGGGGACTTAATGTATTCGTAGAGGGCAATCACTAGCTTTTTCAGAATAACTAGATTAGATCTTTGGGTATAGACATGAAAAAGGTATAGAAATGAAATGGCTGACTAGTTATTTATCTAGACATATTGCATGATTCATCCAATAGCCCATTGATCATTAATTCTACCGAGGGTCACTGGAAACTGAACGTGAGGCATCTATTTGTGAGCATGATAGCAGACCATACTTTGGAGTTATTGGTGACCTGTCCACCCATATTTTAACGCAAATAGTTTTCTGGGTTGGCCCCCTCCGAGATCTGTCTTCTAGAGTATTTTTATAGGTACTCTCCATTGGCTCCCTTAAAGGCAGCAGTATGGTGTGCCACATTCAAGTTTCTAGTCCCGACTTATTATTTTATTTTTTCCTTGTATTTTATGGTTAAAAAAAAAAATGAACCTTTTTAACAAACATAGAAATCACAATAATGATAAAATCACCAGAGAATTACAAAGATTACAGGTTATAAAAGAAGAGATTCTGAGTCGTTATTTCATTGAAAGACAGGAGAAAATCTTCAGATCAATTGCCAATAAACGAGAGTAAGACAGTCAACATTCCAAATAAAACACATACACTCTCGACCAGGATCTGATCTCTACTCCAACAATGGTGGCACACAATACTCTTCCAATCTTAAGACTTTGAGGAAGTTGGTGACAGCAAATACTGTAGAGGTATTATGACCTGACAAACACATAAAGACCAAGCATGCCCCTCGTCCCCCAATTCGAGGGATGACAAGAATGTTTTTAAATAATTCCCCATCATACCTCAAATCGCAGGGCAGACACGAAGTAGATGCTTTAGGGTTTAACACTCTGTCATACTTACAAAAGCGAGATCCCTTTTGATTGGCTTCTTGCATGCCAAATCTAATCATTACTTGTTTTGTCGGAAATAGATTGCTGCGAAAGCGAAGAAAAGCAATCCTTACATGCTTTGCTGGATAAATTGCCAAAAATGGGGCTGACAATCCCAATTTCTTATGTTCCCCTTGTAAATGGGACAGAGAGGAGTATGCATTTATTTTCTCCACGTTGCAAGACCAATCGTATTCAAATAAGTTTCTTCACCCGACAAGGGTTATCCCTCAGCTCAACCACTGAGCTGCAAACCTCGCTTAAGCAGATACTAAAATAATCTAAAGCCTCCTTCAACCATTTACATGATCCTGATTCGTGGATAATCCTCAAATGGGAAACCCACAGGCGGCGACACGATTTTCCACTGTGCCCTTGCAGTCAGGGAGGTGATGCCAAGTTCATATTGAATCGCATGGATTGGGACGGAATTGGGCACACCCAAGACCCAGCACGTATAATATTGATATGGGATAAATATCCATGCCATACAAGATCTTAGGGACAATTTTTCCTTCATAATATTTTAAACATGGTTTCAGTGTGCATCCACCATAGCGCTGATCTACCCTTTGGAATTGGCTAACCAATGGCAGAATTTGCCCCTTCAACCACTCTTTTAGGCTTGTCTGGCCAGGTCTTGCATGAATTAAAAAGCCCAAATAGATTAACGACTCACCCCTATCCACCAATTCATGGCCAATATGCTACCTAAAGTGGGTATTATTCCGACCCCTTGAGAATTGCATTATTTTAGTCTTTGTGGGGTTCAACTGTAGGGGATGCTTATTCATTTAGATCGGAAAGGCATCTAAGAGCCTCTAGAATCCTATCGGAGTACAAGCAAAGATAAGGAAATCGTCTGCATAGGACAACCAGAAAGGCCTTAATTGATGGAGACTCGGGGAGCTAAATGCTGCATTTTTTAAGTGATCACTTATATCTGATAAAGGTTAAACGGGCAGGGCACCAAAATGCAACCCTGCCCGATACCACGAAATGTGGGAATCTTCCACGAAAGAGAACCTGAGTGGTTCAGCCGGACTCGAATATTATACTATGAATACAGGCCATTTATTAGCTTCAAAAGGCCACCAGGGTTGTCCCACAGAGTTAGCACCATAAATAATCGCAGTTCACAGCATCAAATACCACAGTTAAATCAATGAAGGCGAAGAAGACTGAGTTGTACTTTCCAACCCAAGCTAAATGCCGGACACTTTTAACTATCGGACCGGACCGTTCAATGAAGTTCCAAAAATGTGTGCAGAATCCAAATTGCCATTTCTGTCATTGGCCCACCTCTAGGGCCCAAGCCTCCAGATGGGACAGCAAGATAGAAGTGAAGAACCTTGCTGTCCTTATCCAGAAGGGCTACATGTCTATAGTTTAGAGGGGAGGTTCTCGCGCCCCTCTTATAAATGGGAACAATATATGCCAGAGTCCATGAGCTGGGAAAATTATCACAACTGACCACACTCTCAAACTAAATGTTGAGTCTTTCTGCTCATGCTTCCAAAACAAAGTGTTGTAGTTTATTTGCTCCTGGGGCCCCGGAAGGTCTAATCTTCCTTATAACCTCTAATATACTGTTATAGTAATCCTATTGGTTGGACTGCAGGTCCCTGGCAAAACCCCAGAATCACTAAGGGGCCTTGCATACAAGGTTAAAAAATGCTGGACCCACTCAATTTCTGCTACCGCATGAATTTGCTCCCCTGATTGCAGTGGATCAGCATTATTCAAAAGTCGCCAGAATACATGAGCATTCGTATTTCTTAAATATTGCCTCGGCATCCGCCTGGCTCGTCTAACCGCAATTATTTCGGGTCCAATTCTTATGACTGGCGTGTAAGCTGTATTTGCTTTCTCTTAGTTTGGGGTGCACGGTCGGACCACTGATGTAGGGACCTAACCTCCTTTTCAAGTAGCGTTTCTTAACTGCAACTTCATCATTATAGACATGTAAATTCTTATGAGGTTTTTTAGGCTCGACTCGTGAGCCCTGGAATTGGTTACATGCCATTAAATCCCCAATGTTGTTTTCAAAATTATTGGCTGAGAACACATTTTTCCAAGAACATGAAGACCAATTAAGAACTTCCACCAGACAACGATTCACATTAGCCCTCAGAGCGGCATTGCAAGTTACTCGATTCCCGGCTCGATTAGAATACAAGTCCGTCGGGCTGGAAACATCCAAACCATCAACGAGGTTCCTCAATGCAAAATGTGCTGTCAGCTGGGCATGGTCACTATAAGTTGATAGGGCGACTTTCATGGAGCTGCAATTCTCAAACCAGCTGCGTGCCTCAAAGATAAAATCAATAGTTGAGTACATCTTACCATTAGACCAGGTTGCACTATGCAGGATGTCTCCAGATACTGATCCATTGAGCGCCTACAAGCCTACCCCTCTTATGGCACTCGGCCAATGAAGGCCTTTGGTGTTCTTTTGACAGGGATGCGTCCTACTCAATTATGTTAAGTTGAAAATTACTATTGACACATTTTAATTTAAGATCCCCCACTAACATTATCTGACCACCAGCGTGTTGTTCACACCATGCATTGATAAACTCTGTCAGACGATCAAGAGTGGAGTTCAGACTAGAGATTTTATCGTGCCAATAGACATTAAGGATCAGAAGATGTAGAGTCACTGCACCCAATATTTGCACGCAAGTTGATTGAGTACAAGTAAAACAGTCGACACTTCTCACAACTGAAATATTACTCGCTGATCTAACAAACGTTTAGAGGCCCCCATACAGGCGACCCATCAACCCACATCTTGCGGCTTGAAAGATGACCATGTACCTGTCAACAATGGTGGATTCAGTAACCAGATCTCCAGGAGGCAGAACACATTATGAGACCTCAAGCCTCGACGCACATTTAAGTTGGTGAATACATGGGAATAACCTTGTGTGTTGCATGAGAGGATAGAAAAGGAACTCACTTCCACCAGTGTTTGACCCGTACTTGTTGATTTTATTTCTTCTTTTTTTTTTTTTATTTTTTAAACATTGGTCGTGGTTGCTGAAAGCAACACAATCACTGGACTCTTCGTAAATCCTCAATTTGCGTTTTACGGCAAGGATTTCAGCATTAAGTTGTCGATCACACTCCTGCCCCTTTGGAGCCATACCCACATTTTGACAATCCACATATTCGGTTAAATCGTAGCCAACACCTGTAACAAGTCACATTCATGGATGTCCAACTCAAAAAACAAGCTTCTATCTAGCCTGTGCCTATTCAGGGGGTCCACCATCTTTACATTGTTGGAAGATATGTCCGCTAGGCTTGGGACTTCTGATAATAGGTGTAAAACATTGTGCAATTCAAATTCAGAGATCTATTATCTGCACTCACAAATACAAGAGCAAACTTGGAATCTTATTCCATTTTCTTAGACACTGAGTCTTTTCTCATACCACGAGAACCCACACCAGTGATTCACTCCCCTTTTAGGTACTTGGACTGTGCGCTGGGCATGTCTGACCTTACATGTGGGCCAATGCTCACTAGTGAGCATACGTTGAAGGCACGATCCCACCCTGATCACATTGTAGAGGTCTTTGAGAGTTCAGTAATAGTCCATGGCTTCCTCGTTGCATTAAGAGATGCACTCAAACTCGGAGGCCTTCCTTCCACCCACGGTGTACCGCGCCAAATTACTGGGCTGCGTTTCCTTGTTTGTAGTCCCCATGGTAGTTAGTTCGTTCTCAGCATGAGAGATTGTCAGAGGTTCTTTAACTTTAGAACCAGCCCTACTAGCTGCTGATTTAGTTAGTCCTGTTTTATAGCTTCTTTTCCTGATGTTAAACCTTGGGGCTTGGATGCCTGTTATTGACTGTGACAAGCTCTGCAGCTCGAGTCTCAGTGTCCACGTCCAGTTCCCCGGCATACTGCTCACCCTTAAACTGAGCTGAGACATCTTCACAGATGATCACACTTTAAAAATTAGGGTTTGAAGGGGGAGGCGCTGTTGCGCACGACTAAGATGGCCGCCTGAAGTGAGAGCTCTGGCCCGACAGACATCCGAATTATAATTGAATCCTGTTTCGGAGCCACCAGCGGATAGCGGAGTCGAGCAAAGGGTGCACTATGGCCCAGTCCACACCCGACTGAAATCCTGGGAGCAGCGGTCTAAAATTCACGGAGATATTGGCTTTGGCGGAGGGAGCGGGAGAGGGCCCGGGAGTGTGCCGCGGAGGACGTCTGGCTGATCTGCGCCCCACGCCGCTGACGCTCTGGCCAGAGAGGCATAGAGAGGAGGAGCCGCTGTGCTGAGGTCGCGGAGCTGGACCCATGGGCGCTGCGGATCGGCTGAGGTGGCCCCCCCCTGGCGGCGAGGTGTAACCGGAGGAGCCCGGTGGGACCCTGCCTGCGCAGTTAGAGGCGATCCTGTTGGATGAGTGCTGGCGCTCCCTGCTGCTACGCGGCGGTGGATGAGAAGCGGCATCCTCCCCCCCCCCCCACCCCCCTGACCCGGACCGTGATCGGAGGAGCGGCGCTGTCAGGGGAAGGGAAGACTCCATTTCCTGGCCTGTAGCCAGGGCACACCGCGCATGCTATATCTCCTGCAAGTTGGCGGTGGAGACGGCGCAGGGGTCGGTGCCGCTGAGACAGTGAGTTATACGGCATTCAGCAGTTTGGGGGCAATGTTACAAGTACCTGAGGCCTTCCCCCGTGCCCACTGTGCGCTATAGGGCTAGACTGGATCCGGGAGTGCTACGCCGAGGCCCTGATTCAGGCACCCGTGGTGTCATTGATACTTGGTGGCGCTGTGCTGGAGCACGACCGAGACAGCGATACACGGGGGGTCCCTTGCGATAAGCGGAGGCCGGCTTCAATTGGTGCATAAATAACGAGGGAGGCCTCTTCTGTGGGTGGAGGCGTTCACCGATCCTAGTCGCTGTTTTGATCACCCTTGTGCGCTATTCAGGTCCCAAGATTGCACGGTCATGTGAGTGACCGCATACAAGTGCCCAAGTTAGACATTGCACCGACTTGAACATTAATTGGAAAACCTCCATAATCGGCTCCTTTCTACGTGGGAGGACACAGTCCATTGCAAGTGGGCGAATTAACAAGTATACCAGCTCAACTGTGGCCACGGGCGCCCACGACCTCTGCTGGCTCTAGGGCCCTGGACACTGATGGCCCCATAAAACACCATTTTCGTGGTACCCCAGCCTGAACAAGCCCACTCGACAGTTAGTATCCTGACACGGCACGGGCGGCCTACCCCTACGGAAATCCAGTATAGTCCCACAGGATCTATAACCCCCGTCAGGCCGTGGTGGTGGGCCGGCTGGTGTGGCAGACATGAGGAAACAAGAAAAAGCAGCAGAGGGGGCGACCGGGAAAAAGAAGAGCCCGATGGACTCATTCACCAGCAGCTAGGCAGTTGGCCATGAACCAGATCCGCCGACAACATCAACAGCTGAACCTGGTGTGGACAGCGGCGACAGGGTTGATCGCCTTACCACGATAGTACAGCATGGCTTCCTATCCCTTAATGTGAAGCTAGATGACCTTGTCAACACTATTGGAGCACTGAAAACTAGAGTCGACAAGGAGAGCCTCAGACTCACTGAAGCCGAAGACAGAATTGGCACAAATGAAGACACCATTGCGCAACACGATCGTGACATAGCGCAGCTTAAGGCAGGCATGAACGCGTTGCAAAGTAAATGCGAGGACCTAGAATCCAGATCCCGAAGAAACAACATTCGGATTGTGGGGGTCTCGGGAAAGGCGCAATGGAACAACAAGTGGAAAACCTTCTTAAGACTCTTTTCGGGACAGAATCCTTTTCGAGCCAATTCCTGGTTGAGCGAGCGCATCGCACACAAGCCCTGTGCCGAAACCCGGGGCTCCGCCGCACACTATCATTGTTAGACTGTTGAACTACAGAGACAGAGATACAATACTTAGGAGTGCAAGAGAAATTGGGACGCTACAATATGAGGAGAACCGCATACATGTTTATCCGGACTTTGCTGCGGGGGTACAGGCTAGCAGGCAATGTTATGTTATTTTGCATTTATATAGCGCCTTATGTACCTTTTTGGTATGGTCTGAAGGCCCTGGTAGGTTGAACTCCCTTGGGAACCGAAGTTCAAGTCAGTAGAGAGAGTAGAGAGAGTCAAAGGTGCGTGTGAGCACCGGATATGTGTGCAGCCGGTCTGGCATTCGTGTAATAGGTGTGGTGGTTGGGATATCAAGAGTATGTGTTCGTTCTGGCAGGATTTATCCAGACCGATTGTGGCTGCGTAAGGCCTGAGGAAAACGCCTGGCTGGGGGGGGGGGGTGTAACCAGCATTGATTAGTTAGAGTGATGGGGAGTATGAGGCAGATGTTGGTATGAGAACAGCTATACCGAATGGTGTCATAGTATCTCTGTATTCTAGTTGAATGGTGGTGCAAAGAAGAGGGTAAGCGTTGTGTTGTGATATGATGGGTTAGATGCTCTTTCAAAACGTTCCACGCACTCCAAACCATTCCATGTAAGTTGCACAATTCTATGCACTCCAATCCGCCCCACGCACTCCAATCTGCCCCACGCACGCTTCAAACTTCAGGTTTTGCACAGAGAGGCTATTGGGTACACTTTTTAAATTCAACTTTGCACAGAGCGGATATTAGGCACTGTTCTAAATTCAACCAGGGTGGACTATTGGGCGCTCTTCTAAAATTAAACCAGGGCACGCTATTAGGCACACTTCTAAAATTAACTTTGTACAGAGAGGATATTAGGCACAATTCTAAATTCATCAGGGCACGCTGTTATGCACACTTCTAAATTCAACTTTGCACAGAGGGGCTATTAGGGACATTAGTCAGTTCACTCAGGGCACGCTATTAGGCACAATTCTAAATTCAAGCAGGGCACGCTATTAGGCACACTTCTAAATTAAACTTTGCACAGAGATGATATCAGGGACACTTTGTCATTTCAACTAGGGGCACACTTCTGAATGCAAATTTACACAGAGAGGCTATTAGGCACAATTCTAAAATCATCTTTGCACAGAGAGGATATTAGGCACAATTCTGAATGTACTTGCCATATTTATGATTGGCCAGACACCAGCCCACACAGCATTTTATTTTGCTATTATTCTAGCCTATGCAAACCTGAGTCATTAGCCTTTCGTTGCTTCTGACCTGCCATCACTTTAACACATGCGATCTTCCATACAGCAGCCCACAATCCCCTTTACTGGGCATTACTCTATCTACTCTGTGCACCCTTGATTAAATCCCGAGATTACAGATTTGCACACCTACAGGTCTATATGTATGACCTTAATTTTAGGTCCCACTCTGGATTTTAGCATACTAGCACACAGACCTTACTACTCAACACACAGAGCCCCACGCACACGCAATGTACTTGCCACCGTTCTATACGATTCTACTAAAGGTTCTCCTTTATATAATTATCTTACAAGATCTCATTATGATACAATTCCCCCCACCACCGTCACCTGCACTCAACCCCACCAAGCAGTCCAATATGACTACTAGACCTTGCACCTTTAATACAGAGGAACCTTAAACTACGCGCAAGGCTACCTAAACTGTATGACCCCCTACCTAGAAAAGTGCCCAATAATGGCACCACTGATACTTGCAAAACTAGTCGACACCACCTTCAACTCAATAGTAGACTCTTCCGAGAAACTACAATGGCCCCGAAATGCATGCATAAGGAACCGCCCCAATCAGTTAAGCCGATGATAAAAGGCGCTCTAATAAATGCACGATCTATGGTCTCCCACGCAACCGAGATTGCAGACCTACTACAAAATGAAAACATTGATTTCTTAGCCATTACAGAATCTTGGCTCCACCCCGCAGCTGGTCCAGCTATTATGCTAGCCATCCCAGATGACTATACCCTCCTAAGACTAGATCGTACTACCTCTCGAGGCGGAGGTCTTGCCATAATATATAAAACCAACCTCACATTGAAACTTGCTCCACCGCACAGTACAGACGCCTGTGAAGCCCTTACCGCCAAACTAATCTTAACCAACACACCGTCTGTAACTATCCACCGACCACCAGGCCCCCTAGGACTTTTCGAAGAGGAACTCACAAACATCTTATCCAACAACCTGAAAAGTTCGTCCCAGAGACTTGTACAAGGAGATTTTAACTTGGAACTCAATGACCCTCTAGGCCTTAATGCCACTCAAATCAACAAATCCTTAGAGGAATTAGGATTCACTCAAAAGATTACATGTCCTACCCATACGAGAGGTAGAACTCTTGACTGGATTGCCGAGCACAACTGCCTAATCACGGTCCTATCTATAACGCCCCAACTTTGGTCTGACCACAATCTGATCTTGTTCTCATTAGAGGCCTCACATCATCTGCATGCTGACAGTGTAGCCCCAGAAGTCCCCACCAGAAATAAAAGAAACATTACCTCGGAAAACCTCATCCCTCTGATCTTACCTACTCTTAACTCTATCCCAGATCACACAGACCCATTCATTATGGTTAATTCGTATAACAAAGTGATGTTATCATCCCTTGACACCATAGCACCCCTAAAGATGAGAAAGAGCGAACCCCGCAAACACTTGAATACCTGGTTCTCTCCACAATTAAAAGCAATTAGACTTGAGAAACGTCGTTACGAGAAAATGTGGATACTTGATCCATCAGAGACTAATAAGAATAACCTAAGCAAGCAATCGTCCCTCTGCAAAAAAGAAATGATCTCTGCCAAACAAACCTCATACAACCTCCGAATTACGCAAGCTAAGTCGAATACTAAAGAGCTTTTTGCAATTTTGAAAGAGGTAGAATCTCCCATCCAAACCCCAGACTCCTGCCTTAAGGATAAAAATTGGTGCACAAGCATCCAAAATGCCATGGCTAACAAAATCACTACTTTGCAAACTAAGATTAACCACAAAAAGGACACCCTTCTCACTACTTCTAAACTTAGCAACAGCAATGTGACAGTGACGCATTCCACCGCGACCTTCCTACATGAGTCCACCCCACACTTCAACTTCTGCAAAGTCTCTATCAAAGAGGTTGAGAAAGTTATCCTCACCCTCAAACCATCGAACTGCCATGGCGACTTATGCCCAACTTATGCACAACTTATAAAAGGTGCAGCTCGCGAACTCTCACCTTTTTATCACAAAATTAATAAAGGCATCCTTCACATCCGGCATGATACCCAGCAATCTGAAACAGTCCTGGGTCCTCCCACCCCTTAAACAAAACCTAGACCCGTCCATTCCCACAAATTACCGTCCCATTACTACGGTGCCATTCCAGCTTTAAATCCTCGACAAAATGGCATACCTACAAATTCAACATTATTTAGAACATAATCACCTCCTAGGAATCCGACAGTCAGGTTTCGGACCTCAACACTGAACCGAAACCGCTCTAGTCGACCTAAAGACACAGAGGAGTTGAGAGAAAAGGGCAAGACAGCACTACTGCTGCTCCTTGATCTCTCAGCAGCATTTGACTTAGTCGACCATGAGATCCGGTGCAATCACCTTGAATCGGCCGCGCACTTCTCCCAAGAGGCAATGGACTGGATTCAGTCTTTCCTCAGTAATAGAACTATGCAAGTCTTCTCCCCTCTTGCAGCCGCTGACCCCACGCCTATCACCTGCGGCATGCCACAGGGCTCATGCGTCTCTCCCACCTTGTACAACATTTTTACGAAGCCCCTTTTCGATGGTCTAGATATCACCTATACGAACTACGCAGATGATACCCAGATCCTCATCCTGTTGACGGGGGATTATGACAAGGATTTGGCCTTTGCAAATAGAGTGTACCTCATCATCCAGGCATGGACGGCCTCACACGGACTATGCCTGAATGATGACAAAACAGAACTCCTCATTCTCGGCACTACAGCTAATATTAACAAACTTGACCAAAACTACTCATCATTTGAAATTGATAACATTATCAATGTGGCCAAGGAGGTAAAAACTCTAGGTTTCTACCTAGATTCCACATTATCATTCAAAGAACAGGTAAATGCAATGGCCTCCACCACCTCCTATACCTGCAAACTTATCAGAGCAGCCAAACCATTCCTATCTTCCAACAACTGCATTAATCTGGCTAGAGCTCTGATCCTTTCCAAATTATATTATTGTAATGCCCTATACGTAGGTAGCAACAAATATATCACAAACAAGATTCAAATCTTGCAAAATAACGCTCTTAAGAGCAGCCCTAACTCTCCCAAAAAAAGCCCACATCTCAGACACTAGAAGATCGGTCAATTGGCTTTCTAAGATAGATAAGATCTTTCTCAAATCTGTCTCTTTGATTAACAAATGCCTCCACGACTCGGCCCCTCAATATCTTATAACGAGATTTACTAGACAATCATCCTACCGCCCCTCCAGAAAGGCCAATTCCAACCTATTATCAGTACCAAGATTCAAACGCACAATGACCGGAGGGAGCAGCTTCCCTGTCAAAGCAGCTTTACATTGTAACTCACTACCGCCCTCCCTTGGAGAAGACCTTCCTTACCTACAATTCAGGACGAGTCTTATTCAATGGATTAAGTATCATGATAATTAATACACTGGCACTCCTCTCGCCCTGTGAATTTGCTACAACTCAAACTTGTAAATTTTGTATGTTACTACTTGTACTTTTGTAATTACTATACCTTTATGCCAACTGTCTTGGATAACCTCTGGTCGATACCGGCTCCCATGTTGTCTATGCGTCCGCCACAGTAACCCTATGGGACGATATCAAATATGCTCCATGTAACCTAAGCTATACAATCCTCTTGTTACTCCTGCAACTTGCTACCCTTGGGTTACAAGCAAACCAGGGCACGCTATTAGGCACACTTTTAAATTAAACTATTCACAGAGAGACTATTAGGGACACTAGTCAGTTCAACTAGGGCACGCTATTAGGCACACTTATGAATGCAACTTTACGCAGAGAGGCTATTAGGCACAATTCTGAAATCAACTTTGCACAGAGACGTTAGGGCACTAGTCAGTTCAACCAGGGCACGCTATCAGGCACAATTCTAAAATCAAGTTTCAACAGAGGATATTAGGCACACTTCTAAATTCAAGTCTTGTACGGAGAGGTTATTAGGCACAGTTCTGTATTCAACTTTGCACAGAGAGGACTTTACGCACAATTCTAAGTTCACCAGGGCATGCTATTAGGCACACTTCTATATTCGACTTTACACAGGGAGGCTATTGGGCAGAGTCCTAAAATCAACTTTGCACAGAGAGGCTATAAGGCACAATCCTTATCAACTTTGCACAGAGAGGCTATTGGGCACAATCCTAAAATCAACTTTGCACAGAGGCTATCAGGCACACTTCTAAATTCAACTTTACACAGAGTGGCTATTAGGCACAATCCTAAAGTCAACTTTGCACAGAGAGGCAGTTAGGGACACTAGTCAGTTCAGCCAGGGCACACTATCAGGCACAATTCTAAAATCAACTTTGCACAGAGGTTTTTAGGGACAGTTCTAAATTCCAAGTCTTGCACAGAGAGGTTATTAGGCACAGTTCCAAATTCAACTTTGCACAGAGGGGATATTAGGCACAATTCTAAGTTCACCAGGGCCGCTATTAGGCACACTTCTAAATTCAACTTTATACATTCAACTTTGCACAGAGAGGCTATTAGGCACAATCTTAAAATCAACTTTGCACAGAGAGGTTATTAGGTACACTTGTCAGTTCACCCAGGGCACGTTATTAGGCACACTTCTATATGCAATTAATTACAGATGGAAAAGATTACAGCAGTTTAGCATTCAGCGGATGAGTGGTAGGGTGGGCTGGGAGGGGGGGAGGGAGGGCGGGTAAGTGCAGGAGGGGATCGGGGAGGAAGAGACAAGCGGGGCCTAGGGGCACCCAGAACAGGCAATCAGTCTAAAGTAATGCAAAACCCCTAAGAGGGGCTTACCAGCACAGAAGGGGCAGCTGCAGCAGCGGTCTCCCGCTCAGCCAGGTGGATATGAGCCGGTCAAGTGGCTATTGAGGACATGCCAGGTCCCATATGCGCTAATATTCCCGGCCAAGATGCAAATTCAGTATGGAGGAAGGCACACTTTTTCGAGACCCCGGCTACTGCTCTGGCGTATGTGGAAGCAACTATACCCCTACCACCTAGAGGCCGTGGGCCGGACCAGAACGGAAGATCACCTCCGGGCGGGGGACGGGGGGGGGGGGACCGGGGCCCTGCTGACTGAACCAGGTTGCGTGCATATCCTATGTTGTTGCTTTATTGATGTGTAACGGAATTCTGCTCCCGCTGCGGGGCTCTGAGTAACGTTCGAAGCGGGTCGTGAGCCCGCTCTGGTCGCCTGGTGACGACAACGTGGCACCCACAGGAAAGTTCCTACAAGTTTCAAGGGTTCATCGTCAAGTTGGGGCCGATGATGTGGGTGGACGGTGGGGTTGGGGAAACCGGGAAGTTGCAGATTGTTACTGCTGCCAGGGCATGTTAGGGACCTGGTGGGTGGATTGGTTTAATTTAAGTTCCAGGTTGGTTGAAACCAGGTCTGGCGGGTGCACGCTGCGCCCACATCAAGTAAACTATAGTTATGGTAGAAACAATGGCACTGCACGGATTATATGTATGGGGGAACAGGTGACTGGGTGAAGATAACCTTATTGTCCTGGAAAGTCCGGGGTCTAAACAACCCGATGAAAGCCAGGAAAGTAGGGAACTATGTCGCCAGGCACGGCCCTCAGATCCTAATGCTCCAGGAGACGCAGGCTCAGGGAGCGGTTAACAAAAGTATAATGGCTAAATGGGGCAAGCTACGTTATTATACAGAATATTCCTCACAATCCAGGGGGGTCATAACACTCATACATCCTGCATTGGGATTCCGTACCAAGGGACACAAGGCAGATCCAATGGGAAGATATTTGTTGGTGTGGGGGGAAAATGGCCGGTAGACAAGTAACCCTGGTTAACACCTATGGACCCAATATAGACGACCCAGATTTCGATCTGAAAATACTCGACATTCTTAACAAGCGCGACACAACAACTATTATATGGGGCGGCGACTTTAATGTTGCACTCGACCCCATCCTGGATAGGTCAACAAATGTGAGGGCACCCACAAAAACAGCAGTAACTCTGAACCAACTCCTTCCGCAGTTGTCACTGATAGATGCTTAGTGGGTGTTGCACCCGGATTATAGGCAATATACATATTACTCTTCAGTGCATGACAGTGAATCGCGTATAGACTACTGGTTTATATCCTCGGACATCTCGAGCACGCTGCAGCTCTGCACGACCCTCCCCCGCACGTTGTCTGATCACTCGCTGGTCTTACTGAGCCTTGCGTTCCAAGATGTTCCCAGACCAGCGAGAAGGTGAAGAATGCCAGGGGAATTGCTGGGAGACACAAACGTGGCCGAGGCACTACATGAGGAGATGTTATCGGTACTTATATAGCGCACCGTCACCAACGGAATTGGTCCCCAGGCGCTCTGGTGGATCTGTAAACAAGAAGGTGGGATGGTTTAGTGAGGTAAAGCGGGAGTAGGATAGTGAGAGGAGTGGTGTACTGTTGGCAGCTTCAACTCGGAAGACACTGGGTGCTGAGCTTTGGTGCGAGTATTGGATCGGTGTCCGTCCGCATATGCTGTTGGTGCGGCTTATGTCTTGTTGCAGTGTAGTGAAGTGCGTGCGGCTTTAAGTATGCAGAGAGTTTGCGTTTATATCGGTTAGTGGGTTATGTGACATTCATTAACATACAAGCATTCACAGTTCTGTCTAAAGTGTGGCACTTGCTGACCTACATAATTCAGTGTGGCACTCATCAGTCCTCACAATACCATCCAGATACGGCACAGGCCAGTGCCCACAATTCCATCCAAGTGCGGGACATGCTAACATTCTCAATTCCCTTTAAGTGTAGTGCTTGGTAATCTTCATAATTCCGTCTAGATGTGGCACTCGCTAACCTTCACAATATTGTCCAGATGCGACGCAGTGCGAAGCTAGGAAATCTGCTTAAGTTTGGCACATGCTAACCATCGAGTTCCGTCTAAGTGTGGCACATGCTAACATTCACAATCCTGTCTAGATACAGCGTAGGCTAAACAACTTATTTTGTAGACAACCTGGGGACGGTAGATCGGGTATCCACAATGTGGGAAACATTCAAGGTTTAGGTTAGAGGGATCCTTATGTCCAAATCAACGGGACTCTTGAAGGGGGTGCGACGGGAACTTGAGGTGGTGGAGCGGGAACTAAAAGAACTGGAAGAGGTCAATAGCCGCACTCATGATAGGGAAATCGTTGAGGCAATAACAGATCTCACTTCGGGTAAAGCCCCGGGTTCGGATGGGCTGGGGGATGAATTCTATAAGGAGTTCCATGAGGAACTAGCCCCTATTCTACTCGGAACGTGGGAGGAGGCCCTCGAACAGCGCACATTGCCCCCGATAATGAGGGAAGTTATAATTGCAGTGCTTCCCAAGCCCAGACGCCCTCCCCAGGACATGTCCTCTTACAGACCCCTCTCGCTCATAAACACCGACGCAAAAATCTTTCAAAAGTTCATGGCCAATCGTATGCTGCCCATAGTTCCCGCAATGGTCCACCCGGACCAAAACGGGTTTATTCCCCAGAGGTCTACCACGTTGAACCTCTGCAGGCTGTTTGGGATCATGGCACAAATTGATCCGGCCAGATAGGCGGTCGCTGTCTCCCTCGACGCCGAGAAGGCATTTGACTCGGTCTCATGGGAGTACCTCTTCTCAGTGTTGGAGGCGTTCAGGGTGGGACCCAATTTTATTGGATATGTCCGTCTACTCTATACAAAACCCGGGGCTAGAGTCTGTACCAACAGAACCATGTCCGACATGTTCGAACTGGGGAAGGGCACCAGACAGGGGTGCCCTTTCTCACCAATTCTATTTGCCCTAACGATAGAGCCCATGGCTGCTGCAGTTAGATTACGACACAAAGATAAGGGTATAGTTATGAAAGGCTCTAATCAGCTGATCTCACTTTATGCGGATGACACGCTGTTATATATCGGTGAACCTTACAAAAACCTCGCACCCATAATGGCAGATATACACTAATTTGCTGATTACTCCAGTTACACAGTAAACAATACTAAATCAGAAATGTTCCCACTCGCTCCTTGCACTAAATGGCCAGAAATAACAGATGGCCTTAAATGGTCAGAGGGATATATTCGATATTTAGGAGTGCTGGTCTCCAGCAGTAAATCTTTGTTTCCTGACAACTATGAAGGGGCACTACAGTCAATTTAATGCGAAACTAGTAATATGGAGACCCCTCCCCATCTCGCTGCATGGCAGGATAGCAGTATTAAAAATGACCGTCCTTCCTAAGATACTGTATCTGTTTGTGAATATCCCGATATGGCCAGGCAGGGAATTCTTCTCCAGGCTGCGATCTATGTTAACCACATTTCTTTGGAACGGGAAGACTGCTAGAATGGGGTGGGAGAAAATGGTGGAGCCATATAGCTCCGGAGGCATAGCTGCCCCGGACTTTGAACTCTATTATCTGGTTGCACAAGCGCAATTTGCGAGATATTGGTATGAGGAGGTAGAAGATGCACATCATGCATGGATAGTAACACACACAGTTGCACCCTCTGATGTAAGATCAATTATTTTTGACCCATGGCATAGAGATGTGTGAATATGATCCGGCCAGCTGCACTGTCCGGGCTTGGGGGGCAATATGCCGGAGACTTAAAATTGAAAAACCTTATAACCCGCAAATTCCCTTGTGGAATTTTCCCGGCATTCCTCCCACGTTTGATACGGACATGCAGGAAGCATGGGACCCTAACGGGGAAATGGTGGTGGGGGACATGTTCATAGAGGGGAAATTCATAAACTGAACAGATATTTTAAGGGCCATGGGGAGAGGACCGCTTCGGACACTCCAGTATTACCGAAATTTCAGAATGAGCCACTTTCACACCCATGTTTACAACTGATCACAACTCAAGGGGGTCTAGGAATCCCCAAATTATATGCATCGGTGCAGGCCCACACTCCCACGATCAACAATGTCAAAGAAAAATGGGAAACAGATTTGCAGATGCCCATACCTGATGAGAAATGGGTGAAGTACTGTTCACTCACTAAAAAAGTTTCGCTCAATGCAGGACTACGCCAGATACAATTTAAAATTCTAAATAGATTACACTATACACTGGCCACAGTAGCGAGGTGAGGGAATGCCCTAAATGCGGCATCTCACAAGCAGGGTCCTTCCACATGTATTGGGACTGAGCTGAGCTGCTGCGGTTCTGGGGGAGGATGGCTGAATTGCTGATGGAAATCGCACAGATATCCCCATTCCTGTCTCCACAAAAATATCTGTTTGGCGATATAGGGAAGTTCTCTGAGAGGACTAGAAGACTCTTTAATGTTTCATGCACAGTTGCTAAAAAATGCATCCTTCAGGCTTGGAAAAGCCCTACACCTCCGAGCATGAACACCTTTCTACGAGAATTGACATACGTAATGAGAATGAGGAACAATATGTACTGACTCAGTCGAGAACGAGCCGATTGAAGCACATTTGGTGCCCGTTCAGGACATACTTATGTGAACTGCCGTCGGTCAATGAAAATTCTGTGAATATGTACCACCTGTGAAAATGCAAAATGTGCCACTGTATGATATTCTTGTTGTGCTGTTGGAGCGAGTCATGTACCTCCCACAACCTTAATAAAAAGATTTCGAGGGGATTGGGTCCTCCGACTTATTCCATATCTATGACAGGTAATCACCACAGCTGTGCTGCTTCGGAAACTTTTTTCGGCGTCCTGCGTCGATGACGTCGATGCGTCGTCGAGGACCTCCTCCGACGCCCGACGTCATCCGATGTGATAAGTAGGACGCACGACGCCCGTAGCCTCAGTTCTGTTTTTTTCCGCGAACGTGTTGCTTCGTGAATCTCGGTTAACGCCTCGACTCTTTGGAGTTCCGTTCTTCTCGGTTCTTCGAACCTGTTCGTTTTTGTGAGAAAATCCTTTGTGTGAAGATGTCTTCTACTTTGTCTTCGTCCGGGCTTCAAGAAGTGTGGGGAGTGTGGGTCCAAGATGTCGGTGACGGACTCGCACGACGCCTGCCTCTGGTGCCTCGGGGAGGCCTACGACACGGATGACTGTATCGACTGCCAGTCGCTCACGTCCAAAGCCTTACGAGAACGTAAGAAGAAGTTGTCGGTAGGTCGGGTGTCCAAGCCCCGGGAGTCGAAGTCTTCGGGGCTTTCGACGGATGATTCGAGAGGTGACTCACCGCGTCATCGTCGGAAGTCTCGTGGGTCTCCTTCTAGGAGTCGGTCTCGCCACTCCTCGGCCTCTTCGTGGCATTCTCGGAAGCGCCGACAGCGGTCGTCTCTCAGGTCCTCTTCTGAGGACTCTGCCCGGCACGTCGCTTACCCCACCAGCCGTGCGACGCCGGAGGAATGGGCTTCCTTCGGGAAGAAAATGCTGGCGATTCTCGAGACGCAGGGTACTAAGTCGTTCGCGCCCCCGAGTGGGGTCGGCCGTGAGAGGTCGAGAGACACCGCTCGCAAGAGTGGTCGGCACGAGTCACGGGAGAGGTCCCGTTCGGACAAGGGGATTCGTTCTCGACGTACCCGTTCCAGGTCCCGGTCCTCGACGCGTTCGTGACCGTGTGCACCTGTGATGTCTTCGAGGAAGACATCGACGTCTGAGGCGTCGAGGGCATCGACAGGTTTTCTCGAGGCTCCGGCTCCGAGGAAGTCGTCGAAGGACACGCTCGGAGCTCCGGCTTCGAGGACTGTGTCGATGCTGGCGGTGCTGCATCTGACGTCGACGCCGATCCTCTCTGCGCCGATGCCTGTTCTCTCGACGCCGGCGCCGATTCACTCGACGCCTTTCGAGGCCGGGGTGTCGAAGGTACCCCGTGGCACGGGGGAACCCCCTAGGAAGGCTCTGGTTAAGAGCAAGCACTCTCGGGTGCCTTCTTTTCGTCACCTGGAAAGTATTTCGGAGGTGGATGAGGATTCTGATGGCCTGGTTCCTAGTCAGGTTCCGGATGAAATGGTCTCGGGCCATAGTTTGACGATTTGAGGCAGTCACTGCATGATGCCAGTGGACTGGACACATCTCCGGAGGTGGAGTTTTGTAGGCCTGAGCCTGGCTCTCATGCCGATTCCTCGTACTGGCTAGGGTTTCCGAGTACTTGGGATGGTCTGCTCCCCCAGGGGAGTTTGTGCAGGATGATCTCACGGACATCCTTGATGTTGGTCCCCTAACTGACCCGGTACTGCCGTTTCATATGGCTCTACAGAGAAGGGTGGCGGCGGCTTGGACTGCTCCGGAGAGTCTCCCGGCGGTGGGCAGGTCCTTGTCGCGAAAATACTTGTCGCAACCCCTGCTACTTGACCAGGCACCCCACTCCGGAGAGTTTGGTGGTGCAGGCGGCCCCGGCAAAGCAGGCGTCGTACCCTACTATCCCTCCTGATAGGGACGACAAACGTTTTGATGGCAGGGCGAAGAAAGTGTTTTCTTCTGGTGGTATGGCGCTTCAGGCGGCCAACTCCATTTGTGCCTTGTCTCGTTTCACACACACACTCTGTGGAAATGTGTTGCGTTAGCGGCTGAACATATTCCCGAAGGGGATAAACGGGATGGTTTCCTTGCTATGGTCCAGGATGGTAAGGATGCCATGTGTGAGTGCGTACAGTCGGGTTTGGACATGGCTGAATGCGTCAGCAGGTCCATGGCGGCGAGCACCGTGATACGCAGATTTGCGTGGTTGCGGAAGTCGGGGTTTGCTCCTGATGTGCAGTCCCGGCTCCTCAACATGCCCTTTGACGGTGAACACTTTTTTGGCAGCAAGGCTGATGAGAGCCTTGACAGGTTGCAGACCTCCAAAGCTGCAGCAAAGTCGTTGGGTGCTATAGTTTGCCAACCTCCGCCTTTTCGTCCTGGGGACAGCAATGGAGGGGTGGTTCCTTTCGCTGTTACTCGTCCTTCAGTAAAGCGAGAGGAGCTGGCAGTCAAAGAGGCCAACGCAGGGGTACCAGAGGTGGACGACAGGGTACCCGTGGTGCCAAGGCCGCTCGGGCAGTTGCCTCTTTGTCCTCCAGGTAACGCCGCAGCCGCTACCACTCAGTCATGAGGCCATGTCCCATGGTTCGCCGGTTGGGGGAAGGCTGGCGCAGCATCTTGTAGAGTGGCATGCCATTACTTCAGATGTGTGGGTTCTGGAGATCATAACCCACGGCTAATGTCTTCCCTTTCGGCAGAGGCCTCACGACAATCCACCGGGGAACCGCTCTTTGCAGAGTCCGGATCCACTCCTTGCGCAGGAAATTCAAGACCTGCTGGAGAAAGGCGCCATAGAACTGGTGCCTGTAGCGGAGAGGAACAAGGGATGGTATTCCCCCTTATTTTTTGATTTCAAAGAAAGTATTGAGACCCTTTATGGACTTGCGCGGTTTGAACAAACTCCTCAGGAAGGACAAGTTCAAGATGGTTACTCTCTCTCAAGTCCTCCAGGCCCTTCAGCTTCAGGACTGGTTGGTGTCTCTCGACCTCAAGGATGCTTACTTCCATGTGCCGATCCATCCCAAGCACAAGAAGTACCTGAGGTTCGCGGTTGGCGACTCGCACTTTCAGTTCCGGGTCCTGCCGTTCGGATTGTCCTCTGCCCTGAGGGTTTTCACCAAGCTCATGGTGGTGGTGGCAGCGCATCTCAGGCAAGGGGGGATTCACGTCTACCCCTACCTGGACGATTGGTTGATCAGGGGGAGCTCTCCCGAGCAAGTCCTGGATCATCTGTCCGTCACCTGCCACTCCCTTCACAGGCTGGGCTTCTCCCTCAATTTAAAGAAGTCTCATTTGACGCCAACACAGCGGCTCCAGTACATCGGAGCAGTGCTCGACACTTCCCTGGGGCAGTGTTTTCCTCCCCAGGTGAGGGCTCTTCACATTCAGCAGATGGTGCACAAGTTGCAGCATGCCCAGATGCTCCCAGCGTTCGAGTTCTTGAGGTTGCTCGGCCTCATGGCATCCTGCATTCTTCTGGTGCCAGAGGCTCGCCTGCGGATGAGATCTTTGCAGTGGGCACTCAAAATGCAATGGTCGCAGGCCTCCGGCAGGATGTCGGACCCGGTTCGGGTGCTGCCCTCGGTCGCCCGGGACCTTCTGTGGTGGGCCGTCGAAGGCAACTTGATGAAGGGGACTCCATTTTGGCCTCCCTGGCCGGAGGTGACGATCGTGACGGATGCATCCCTCACGGGATGGGGAGCTCATGCCAACGAGCTGACAGTCAGCGGTCGTTGGTCTCCAGAGTCCAGACTCCATATCAATCTGTTGGAGCTGAGGGCCGTTAGGCTTTTCTGCCGACTGTGCGAGGAAAGAATGTCCTGATCCTGACGGACAACACAGTGGCCATGCACTACCTCAACAAAAAGGGGGGGGGGGTCAGGGTCACTTCCTCTTTGCATGGAGGCGATGCAGCTCGAGTTCTGTGCCATCGAGCAGGAAGTTTCGATCTCGGCAGTTCATCTGGCCGGAGACGTAAACGTGACGGCGGACGCTCTGAGCAGGCAGAGCACGATCTCTCACGAGTGGGAGTTGGCTCAGGAGATTCTCCTGGAGATCTTCGCCCTTTGGGGGACCCCTCAAGTGGATCTCTTCGCCTCCAGTGTCAACCGGAAGTGCGAGAGGTTCTGCTCTGGTGCAGAGTTCAGAATGTGGATCCTTTTGTATGTGACATCCCCATGGTTCTGTCCTTTTTACTTTCTTTGGCCCACAGGGGCTTGCAAGTGGGTACCATTAAAGGTTACCTGGCGGCACTGTCCATCTTTAAGCGCTCGTCTGAAGAGTGTTCCTACTTTAAAATCCCTTTAATTTCACAGTTTTTGAAAGGGCTCACTAATGTGTACCCTCCGTCACCTTTCCTGGTGCCCGGTTGGGATTTGAACCTTGTTCTTAAGTTTCTTATGGGTGCTCCGTTTGAGCCTTTGCATTCTTGCCCTTTGAGGCTGTTAACTCTGAAAACTGTGTTTTTGGTTGCGGTTACTTCCGCTCGCAGAGTGAGTTACAGGCACTTTCAGTTAAGCCACCCTTCACTGTATTTCACAAGGACAGGGTTGTCCTTGGAGTTCGTCCTTCTTTTCTTCCGAAGGTGGTTTCGGAATTTCATTTGGCCCAGAAGGTTGTTCTTCCGGCATTCTATCCTCCTCCGCACCCTGGTAAGGAAGAGGAGAGGCTCCATAGGCTTGATCCTAAGAGTTTTAAGCTTTTATGTTTCACGCATGTCCCGGGTCAGAGTGGACGATCAACTCTTTATTGGTTACGCTGGAAAGCGTTTGGGACAGGCTGTGACGAAACAGACTTTGTCTCGCTGGATTATTTTGGCCATCTCGGAGTGTTACCGCTTGGCGGGTAAGGACCCGCCTGCTGGCTTGCGGGCCCATTCTACCAGGGGTATGGCTGCATCTACTGCCCTGCAGAGGGGTGTTCCTATTCGCAACATCTGTGATGCAGCCACCTGGCCTTCAGTACATACTTTTGTACGTCACTATTCCCTCGATTCCATCCGAGGACAGGATCTGGCCTTTGGCAAGGCGGTCCTTTGCTCTATTTGATTGGCAATTCTAAATTTTGATTCTAAATTCTTGCTCTGGTACTGCTTTGGGAGTCTGTCATAGATATGGAATACGTCGGAGGACCCAATCCCCTCGAAGAACAAGTTACTTTCTTACCTGGTAACGTTCTTTCGATGGGATGGTCTGACATATTCCATATCGCTCCCTCCCGGCCTTCCCCCCTGCAGAATTTCTTTTGCGATTGCAGCTTACGTTCCGCAAGGCTTTGTGTCTGACTGGCAGTTGACTAATGTCACACGTTCTGGGGGAAAAAAACTAAAACTGAGGCTACGGGCGTCGTGCGTCCTACTTATCACATCGGTTGACGTCAGAGGCGGTCCTCGACGACGGTGCATCGACGTCATCGACGCAGACGCCAAAAAAAGTTTCCGAAGCAGCACAGCTGTGGTGATTACCTGTCATAGATATGGAATACGTCGTCTGACCATCCCATCGAAAGAACGCTACCAGGTAAGAAAGTAACTTGTTTGTTTAAAAAATAAATAAAAATTAGGGTTTGAAGACTGAGTAAACGCCAGATGTCTCACGACTGCTGGGGCTTCTATGCTTGGGGGTTATTCAGGCCTAAGGTCTTCCCTTGATGATGGCTGGATCCCCCCTACCCCCTCCTGCCCACCCCTACTGATCTTCTCCAGAGCTTTCCCAACTGAGGTATGGGCACCAACCTTGGTGTTGGCTAAACCATGTGTGAACAGGAACTCTTTGGCTGTGGTGTGCAGTTTTATGTTGTCAAATTTTAAAAAGAAGTGAATCCAAAAGAGTTTGCTTTAATTTCTGTTTTCAGACTCTCGTATAGTGATACTAACCTACATAGGACTTGATTTATTTCACCCTGTGACTGTTCCCAGGGGAGTGCCCCCTCCTTACACGTCAAGAAGGGGACCTCCGATTTCCTTGCAGGCAAAAAAGGGGGTGATTAATAGAGCGAGAAATCTAAGTCTGGAGTATACCTCTGCTCCATCACTGGTGGTGAGTCCAGAAAGCTGCTGCTGTCGCTTTTACTGTTTTACCCACCTGTGAGACATGTTCAAGATGGGGCGCCACTTCCCCTGTGCACTGAAAAAGCCACCGGCGAGGGTGGCAAGGGTAGGTTTATGGCAGCCAGCAACTCTTCATCTGTAATGGGAGCATGGTCTAATTAAGGAGACATAACGCACCTCCCACTCCTCAGAACGTACATACCGGAAGGATGTGCTCCCAGTATCAGTCAGAGAAAGCGGGTAATAGTCCTACAATGCAGAGCTGACTCAAATAAAGTTAATAGTACTCACTCCTCATCCTAAGGGGACCACAAGGCTCTCTGCGGTAAATCAGAAATGGTTGTGGTTGGGAGTGCAGTTAACGGCCGTTTAGGAAGAATGTAACAATTCTCTGCCGACCGCTGCCTCCGTCCTGCAAGAGTGCACAAGACGAACCCCTCTACAAACTGCTCCACGAATGCACCGCGTTCAGTTGGGGTGTTTGTAAGTGTAGCTCCATCTTCCATCACGATGAGATAGCGGACTGGCACTGTAGAGAGACTGTTCCAGACTGCACAAGACAAACACCTCTACAACCAGATCAAAAAAGCTCACCATAGTAGATGTCTCTTCTCCTTCTAGTGGTTCGTGGTATTGAAAATGAAGGATTTTTTTTAAATTAACTGGCCCATTTCTCTGTAGCACTGTAGGGTATATTGACCCACTCAACAGCATTTCCCCCCATCACCAAGCTGCAGTTGCGCAGAAACCACAAAATGGTTGTGCTGGCTCCTGTGAGCGCTGTGGCTCAAGACTGCGTTTTGCAAACGGCAACAAAAATGGCTGCACCATCCTGCCAATCACACATCGGGCAGGATGGAACAAACTGGGCACATTGAAGGAGATTGCCAGTGTGTGCCGACATAAACAAAAGGAAGAAGGTGGAAACAGCAGCGTTACTTTGCTGCAAAAGCCAAAATCGCTATGGAAAAGAACCCCTTTTTCACCTTCAAAAATGCGGCTTTGATGCTAAATTCCCTTTGTTACTTAAAGCTACTGTGATTAATAAGCCCTACCAAGCCCTGTGTGTCTCACTGTGCCTCAGCAAAACCAGGCATGATTCTGAATTGACAAGCCCTGTCAAAGCAACTGTTATGCTCACTTGGTATCCACCAGGACGCCACCCAGCCGGGTTACCCGCTGGTATGCTTCTCAGCTTTGCCCTGATGTGGTCTGCGGGGAAGGTTCTGCCTTGTGGTAGAATTAGGCGTGCTTTCCTTCCTGCCTTCTTTGCAGGGGCTTGTTGTTTTTCATGGGCGAGTGCGGTCCAGTTAATTCACTGACGCTGGCTAGTTTGATATTGTTCAGGTAGGTCTTATTGCTATTCTTTAGTTTTGTTGCTATCCTGCATGCCTTTCTTTGTTTAAAATGTCTCTTTTTTCTCCTTTAGGTATGCGGAGCTTCAGCGCGGCAAACTGGCTTGGTTGAGCCCCGCTGGTAAATGATGGCGCATTAAGAGCGTTATGATGCGGTAAGTAAGCGCTATGCACAGCGCTGCGAAGTCTTGCCTTTGCTAACCTGTGTTTTCCTTCCTTGTCGGTCGCAGTGTTCTTCAGCGTGAGTGGAATGTCCGGAGTGGTGTGACCCGAGAGGCGACCAGCCAGGTAAGCCTTTTGAGCAGTTCGTAATTTGTAAATGTCTCTACTGCTTTCTTTAATGTTGCCTCTCTTCCTCTTTCAGGTCGTTCTGTCCGGGAGGCGTGCAGATTCGAGGAAGCTGTTCTCCGTAGCTGCGAGTGTTTAAAGATGAAGACTGCAGGTAAGATGCTGCTCTGCTAATGATGTTCTTTTTGTCTCCTTGCAGGTTCTGCTTCTCCGAGGGAATAGCTGGACACGGTGAGCGTCACGTTGCAAGCTGCAAAGTAACGCGAAGCGTGTTGTCTTGCTCGGGTGTGGTTTAAATAGCCCCTACAAAATAGTCCAGGTAAAGTAGTCCCTAGGCTGCCACACCCAAAACACTAGACCGCATAGCTTGGTTCCTAGGAACCAAGCTATGTGGATGCCTCCATGTTGGCTGACAACTCCATAAAGTAGTTCCCAAGCACATTGTTTTTCATGGTGTATGAGCCTGGTGCCATAGGTGCCAGGACTGGCCCCAGGAGGGTTTTTGAAGAGGATGCTAGGCTCTAGAGGCCCGAGTCCTGACTCCACCTGGCCAATGGGTTTGCCAGAGGGGGTTTTGGACGAGGATTGTGACACCAACTCTAAAAAAAACAAAAAAATCACCCAGGAACTGTACTTTTACTTACACGGGGAAACACATTCATTTTCTTTGCAAAAGTATTCAAAACTTAGCTGTTCAGAGAGAGCCTCTAACTAGCTGAGCAATGTCTGTTTCACTGTATCCGTGCTGCAGACCAACTCCAGCATTCAAGAGAAAAACTATAACTGCAAGACAGTGTGTCAAGCTGCTGGAGATGAAAAGTCGAATTTAAGAGGCAAGGCCAGCTGCACCATGTGTATATTAAAAAAAAGGGCCTTTTGCAAATTAAAGAAAAACAAATGCCTGTGTTTTGGAACAGCACACTGGTGAATGAAAGCCCATCAGTCTTTAGCAATATGAAGGGTTTGTTGATGGTGAGACTATATAAAATGGGTTATTTTGTGCAACCAGCGTGCTTTAATTCTGGATCTAAGATCAGAAACTAAAGATTACAACTATGGTGACTGGAACTGCAAGTTGAAAAACAGGTTTTCTTCTTGGAGGGGTGGCACCAAAAGGAGGGTCTCTCTCAGCAGATACTGACAACCCCCTGATAATTGCGGGGTTGAACAGACTTTTGTCTCTGCTGGGACCCAGACTGTGAAGGTCCCAGGGAAGGAAGTCTGAAGTGTGAAAGAGCAATATAACTTCAATCAAGGGAGAAACTCCCACCATGCTCTGAAGGAAATGACAGTTGGCAGCAGTTAAAGGACAGAAAAAAAAATTACCCAGGAACAAAGAGACTGCCATTTGTTCCCAAAGACTATTTCAGGAATAAACTTTAAAAACTTCTATCTTTGTAGCAAGACTAAAAATGTCGCAGTTTTAAAAGTGATTTTTCGTGCTTTCTTTTGAGACCTGGTACAACTCGCCGACACCTTGGGGGCAGAAAGGGCAAAGTATTGAGGATAAATCAAAAAGTATCAATGCTGCAAACATACATATTTGTACATGCATCCCTTGGGATAATAAGCATCTGTGTATAAAGTTATGGAATGTTAGGCCAATCTTTAATTCTAAAAATTACCAAAATGTATCAGAAGGGCGAAACAAGGTCCCACAGACTGGAGGATTGGCCTGATATGTGCTGCACATAATATATAACCTGTTTATATAATTTACTAAGAGATTGCAATTGTATAAATGTCTGTTTTTGACAAAAATCGGATTTTAAGTAAAGTAAATGTGGGAGTTTTTGAACATTGTAAAACTCGCCTCATCTGACATCATTCCTGTGGAAATCCAACCAGTTGAGAGCAAGGCAGAGACTAGCACCCCTGCACAATCCAAGTAGTTTAGGAGCGTGCTTAGTTAACCCTGCCCAGCCTATACTTTGATATCATTATGCCCTTTAAATAAGGGTCCCTGACAAGACTCTAGAGACACTCTTCCTGATTTCCTGCGCAGCGTCCTGTTCCATCCATCCATCCTCTAGATTCCCAACTACAAGGCCAAAACCTTGCTGACCCTACTCCAGGGCCCACTGCAAAACCCAAGAATCGCTGATCCTACTCCAGCAAGGCCTCAAATCTGAAAACCACTAAAATTCCCAATAACCAAAGGGGAAAGCTGTAGGGTTTTTGGGAAGTATCCTGATCTCCCCTAACTGTCTGCTTGCTGCAATCCAGCTAACCTATAGTATCCAGTCAACAGAATTGGCAGTCCAGAAGTGCTACCCGGAGACCAGAACTGCCCAGCTGTTTTGCCGGGCGCCCTGCCGTGTAGTGACCGAACCGTTGACTGTCCAAAATCCAAAAACTAAAAAGTGGACTGTGAGTATCAATTGTCACCCCACTTAACCATTGCGTACCTTGTCTTTGTCCTCATCCCACTCTCTAGGTCACCCTATCCTTATCCTGATATCTTGTTCAAACTGTAAGAATCATTATTGCAATCCTGCTCTTGATTTTTAGTGCTAGCGCCATCTCTTTAGTAATTTTGCCTTCTGTAAATCCTAAGCCTTAGTGCTATTTTCAGTGATCCGATTGGTTCTGCCAGGGTTGGGCGCTGGGGTGATAGGGTTGAACTCGCGAATCAACCCTGGAGCTTACTGTGTCCTTCTTTGGTGGCCTAGCTTGAATACTCTAATGTAGAGTAAAGCTGTTCTTGTCAAAACTGATTTCCTTTCCTTTTTCACAGCTACATTTTATTCAAAGTGCACCTTTCTAGATCTTGCATAACTCATCCAATTTACCAACTAGAGACTTGCTTTCACTTCCATATTGTACCTGTGATCTATAGCTATACTCCAACCAAACAAACGCACTTCAAATCAATGCATTTCACCCGTTTTCATTAAAACCGTTTGGGTAATTTCAGGCGGGAATTGCAAAGTTTGCTAAGTTTCCAACGTGTCATTTGCTGCAATCTGTGTTAAACCTGCCACTCATTTTCAAACAGTATGCTTTTGGTAATCCATTCTTTGTGAGTGTTATTGTCTTTGCATTGTTGCTTTAGTGAGGAATTATATTTGCTCCAAGGTTTTTCACACACATTCATTATTTAATTGTCCATTTCCGAGTGTCATTTTATAACATTGCAAGGGGTTTAAAATCTGTTTTTCTCCTTTTTGGAGAGGGAAGGTTAGGTTTGAATTCTGTGTCCTAATGGTCATCCCCGAGTACCTGCTGCTTCGGTTTACCCACTTAGAATTGATTATGTGTGGGTTGAAGGAATATTGCATGGAGAAATTCTAACGTGGGTGCTATATGTCCTAAATCAAAAGTGTTCATATTCTGTTGTGCTGTGTATATGCTTGACTAAAAAGTCAAACCCAGTGCATTGCTCACATTTTCATTGTTATTATCACTCCATTGGTGATTGCTGCCCATATTAAAAAGTGTGATTTCTTTTGAATTTTAAATAAATATTATATTTTACCAACCAGCCTGGTTCATGGTCCATTGTGACCCGGGGTATTTGAAAAGTGGGTGTGATATGAGTGGTGTACCATCTCACTATTGAATCTAATATAAAAAATTATTCAGTTCAGATGTGGGCTACATACTAGGCCGAAACTAATGTTTGCGTCACCTGATTGAAATACTTAACAGCACACCCCCTTTGTTGATACAAATTCTACCCCACTCAAAAGTTTGCTAGCACACTTCATTCTTTGGCACAGTAGCTGTGGTAGGTTAAAGCTGTTGATATGATCAGAGACACTGAGATATTTAGACCACTATGGCACGTTGACGGTTTCAAGATCGCGATTTTGTAGCATGTGGGCGGGTATATGTGAAGGGATGAAGAATATGACTGCTTTAGAATGCATCAGTGTATGTACGTTAACATCTCATGCTGGTGTCCCTCATTCCCTCATTCCCTCATTTACTGTTATGCTCCATGGTGGTGGCTCCTCTAACTTGCATTTGTGCGCCAGCTTTAGCCGCATGATCATGTGATCAGGAAATATTTTTCACGGCTGGTGTCGCATGCTGGGTTGATAATTGTTTCAAACACTTGCAGTAGTCTATGAGCAGAGGCAGTTTGAGAGGGAGTTATTTGCTCCCACCGTTACTTCTAATGGTAGACAGTCAGATGCTGACAAGGCGTTCTAGATTTGCATGGAGTTCCAGTTGTCATACAATCAGACAACGGTGCACATTCGTCGATCCTGGTGTGGGAGATTGAGCAGCTGAATCAAGTCTTTGACTTAAAGAAATAATAATCGTCCAAGTGCATATGGGGCAATTGATTGCAGATCAAGTAAGTTCTTTACCTTGTTAACGGGATTCCAGCTAGGATTTTGAAGTGAGTAGTTTACTTCCTATTTTGGCTCAAGAGCATTAAAGTAATTCTCATTCCCAACAGGGATATTTTTTTAGTCTAGAACAATGTCTTTCTTCGCTACCTACTCCTTTGAACCAAGTTAATCATGCAAATAAAATGATGCAGCTATCTTTTTAATATTGCTTTTCAGTTCCAACAGTAATACTATTAGAGCTTCTTCCTTTAGCTCACCTTTTGCTAGTACCCCTGATCCAAGAAGTAAAATGGATTATCCATGTACAAACTTCTGTATGTTTGTTGTTTCTTAGTCTTTGAATATTTTTACACCCTAGTATATTTATTTTTGCGCTGTTTGCCCATTTTTAGTGTGAAGATCACTCGGTACTTTGCTTATCTGTACAGCTGCACGTTAGAGTGAGGAAGTGCTGTGCTTTTGGCAGACTGGAGGGAATGGTATCCAATGTCTTGATTCTTCTATTTGCATAAGTCGCACTACATTGTGTTTTTTATTTTATTTGCCCCATAGAATGTCATTGTTCTCTCTGAGGTAGAAAATGCTTGTCTGTGCACTGAGACATTGACTGCATTAAGAATTGTTGCCTGTATTAGAGTGTTAACTTGATTTTGCTATCCCCTTCGAGTCCTTTCTGGGACAAGATATGGGGCTTGAGATGAATAGTGTTCTTTGATATCACTGATGTTTCCTGATATGACTCTGCGTTGCTTTATAATTCTGAAGGACCAAGGTACCAAACTATACATGTAAAACATTTAATGCAGATGTGAAGTATGAGAAATCATGACTCCATTCTCTTTATACAATGTGACTGCTGACCTAAGGCTATAAGAGCATTAGTTGACTCTCATGTGGGTATGCAACAACTGAGAAGACGCTTGCCAATATCGATCAGTGATGTTTAGCAATGTAGGTCATTTGGTGTGAGATGAGTGAGCGCTGAACATGAGACCTACAGTTGTTCACTGTGCCTTCTGTGACACAGGATTGTGTTGTGTGAGGACTATGTCTAGAGACTTAAGTGGCGTGGCCCCATTTTTAAATGACTAAATATGTAATTTCAAAATGTGCACCAGCCATTGGCTAGTACTCACGTTTTTATTTTTGAGTTTTATAATGTGGCAACTCGCAGGGAGGGCTGCTTCTAGGTTCTTGGTGGGGGGGGACAAAACAGGACATAGAGTACAATATAATGATGTGACCTTCATACAAGGAATGGGAAGCATGGGATGAGGTTTCACGCTGGAATAGTCTGCTTAGTCCTAGTCGATTTCTAAGATCTAACTGGCAGTTGGGTTACAACATATTGTGGTAAGAAGTGTGAACTTTTTTCAGAAAAAAAATAGTCCCACATTTAAAAAAAAATCCTGGTATGGGATCCAAATCTGAAAAATTACACCCACTGCATTTCTTACAGTCTGTGAAATTAGTAGTTTTAACACAAGTGATGATGAAGATGACTGATTTTATTGAATTGATATCATCAATTGTAATACATTTTAAAATGTGACTTGCTGGCAACCATGCTGTAACCTTCCACAATAGAACAATAGGCACATGCCACATTAAGATGTTTCAAAGTAAAGGTCTTTCCAAACTACTTAAACACTTACATGTAAAAACAGCAAAACATTCCAACATTGATCCATACTTTAAATCTTAGCATGCATTATCGATCGATTCCCTGATCATGTTGCTATTTTAAATGCTAAATTGCAATTTTTACACATTGATTTTATAAAAGTACCCTTTCTATGACCATATGCGAACTTCATAATTTATCAATGTAACGCCTATTTATCAGGGACATAATCCTAGTAGAGACTGCACATTCCCGTTTTCAATCCACTGTATCCTATTCATAAATCTACTGACAAAAGCAAAAAGAAAAAATTAACACTTGTCCCTCCTTTTTAATATTCAAACAGTTGATTCAGTCCATATATAATTTTAGAAGTCTCCAATTATTATTCAAATGTCATATCACTGTTTTTCAAGATTACATCTAAATCCATGTGCTTAAAATGCCTGCTGTCAATAAATACACTTTATGTACTGATTATATCAAATTCATATAGTCACATAGTTTTAATGTGTATTTTGAGATTAACTAGTTTGGAATGACATTTAATTTCACACATCTTAGTGTGGCATGCGCTGATTGTTCTATTATGGCAGGATACAACACGGTTGCCAACGAGTCTTATTTGGAAATTAATTTAAATTGATGAAACGATCAGTTCAATAAAAATAATTTAGTACATAAAAAGTGGTCACCGCTCCTTGAGTTAAAACTCACTCATTTCACAGAAGTAAGACTTGCTGTGGATTCATTTTCTTCTTAGTGTGATGCTTTTGCTAAGGCACTGTGGTAAGTCAGAATCAGGAGATGGACAAGGTGGCATCTTGGCTACAGGTTTGTTTATTCTTAAAACCTAAACTAAAAATGTGGCCCCTAATCTAAAGGAAAACCAATATGGTGCTTGTATGTCTTACAACTTAACTCCGCCGTCCAGAAATGTGTTTTGGACTGACTTCTGTCCCTATCACTTTGTACAAAGAAAAAGCACATCTAGACAAAAAGACAGTAAGGGCTGTTGCCCACACAAAGGAATGTTGGCTGATTTTGGATGCCTCCTAAATGTCTCCGACGACGAGGGCTTTTGCTCCCTTGCACAGTTCCGGTCAGAACACCAGGTTTCTGTAATGAGGTTTGCCTCCTCTAATGGGGCTTCACCCTCCGGTCTGTCTCTCTCCTTTGGAATACTAAAACACTCTTTCCCAGTCTCTGGCCTGCCTTGAACATTTGGTGCTTCCTGGGTCATATGCCAACACCAGATACTTTGTTGGGGATTGTAGTTGTCCCTGTTTGTTATACCTCCCTGGGGTCTTGGGTTCTTTACCCTGTCTTGTGCCCATGGGTCGGTTGGCTTTTACCCCATTCTCGGGCCAGTCTGCCCTCCACCCGGTTCCGTGCAGCCACTGTGTACCTTTGGCTGTTTTGCAGTGCTCCTCTGGGTGGGCATTCTAGGAGCATGTCACCCCTTCGTTCCCCCAGCTTCCTCTTCGGGTTCAACGTGGCTCAGATCTTTGGCTCCCGTCCTGCTGCTGTTCGGTAGGCCTCCCACATCTCTTCCTCAACAAGGCTGCTTGTCCTGTTTTGGGCCCTGCTGGGAAAGAAACCGGAAAGGCCCGATCTGCGAGTAGTATGGGCAGGAGCCCATAGTACTCGCAGGCTGGGCCTTTCCGGTTTCTTTCCCAGCAGGGCCACCTTTCGTTCTTCCTGCTTCTTTGTGTCTTTGTTCGACATGCTGGGTTGTGCTTCCTGTCTCTGGCCATGCACCCCAGGAGGAGGCTTTGAGTACGGTGTAGTTTGCAAGAGACTCTGTTCTTTTTGATCACAGCTGATGAGATTTTATTTTCTCCACAACAAGGGGAACGGGCAAATCCCTGGTCTCTCCTCAGTCGTGTATGGTTTCTGAGAGGGAACCGAAATTGCACCAGTCCTTCCTGTATACATCTGCTGTCCCTCACAGAGGTTAACTCCATATACCATCAAAGCTTTTGGCTCCTGGGTGTAAAGGAGGATAACCTAGATTCTGGTCTGGGGATTGCCTGTCCTCAAAGGTGGGCAAGGTGTCCCTCCCCCCCCAGACGCCAGTGGGATCCCACTGAGGGGTGTTAAGCATCGCAGGCTCACCTCCCTAGTCGCAAAGAGGCTGGCTCCCCCTTCACAGCACCATTGGGTACAGAAATTCTGGTGCTTTCAGGTTATTGGTATTCCAAAAACTGAAAAAAGTGGACGTAGGAACAGGTCAAGAAACCCAAAATGTTCCTGCCTTGGACAAACCAATAGATGAGCAAGCCACAGTCTGATGGTCATTCGCCAGCTTGTTTTGTTTTACAAGTACAGGCTCAGAATTGGTTCATGCACTTGTGCACAATGAAAATATTTGCAAGTAATGTAATGTCTTGTTTATTTTTTATTTTTTTTTATTTTTATTTTTTAGCACCCAGTGCTATTGGTATACATTTACAGGCCGATTCATGGAATTAATGTGCGCTGAAAATATCGGCGCAAGCGTGCGAAAACGTGCGATTCATCGTAGTGCAAGTGCGAATATCGCAGGGAAACCAGCGCACATCTATTCATGGAAGTCCGTGCGCAAGTAAAATCTGGGATGTGCGCTGAAAAAGTGCGTGGCGCATGCCGGCGCACAGGTCATCTAACGGCATGCGCTAAGGCCACAGCGAAAGGGCACCTAGCGCGGCGCACATAACAAAAGTAGGCGGAACACGGGGCGTGACACGCGGAATGGGGAACAACTCGTGAAAATGTGGGCGTCACGGGGGAAGTACAGGAGGCAAGTGCGCAGAACGCCCACACGCTCACCTACAACACGTATTCATGGAATCGAATAGGGCAAAACAGCGCACGGGCAAAGACGCGCACAGGCCTAAACGCGTCCGCCACACGATGGCAGGAGGTCGCGTCCCTGCGCATGAAAAGAGAAAAATGTGCGCCCACAAAAAGCAGGTATATAGAGCTATGTAGAATGTCCCATACTGTGGGCCTCTAGGACAAATGACGTGCAAAGGGGTACGCACAAACACGGACACCCGCTGTGTGAAAAATAGCGTGTGCGTGTATTTTGGGGGTGCGCGGGAAGTTCTACACGCTATTTGCCTGGGGGAGCGGGGTACGTGTATTTCAGGGGTGCGCGTGAAGTTTCACACGCGATGGGCCTGGGTACGTGTATTTCAGGGGTGCGCGTGAAGTTTCACACGCGATTGGCCTCGGTACGTGTAATTCAGGGGTGCGCGTGAAGTTTCACACGATTGGCCTGGGTACGTGTAATTCAGGGGTGTGCGTGAAGTTTCACACGCGATTGGGCCTGGGCGAGCGGGGTACCACTCACCGTCTGCCTTGCATGTAGAAGAACGCGTAACCAACACCCACCCGCTGTGAAGTACTAGCGTGTGAACCCCAACGCCTGGAAAACGCAACACCGCACCCCACGAAAAGCACGTACAGGCCCGTGCGCGATACATCACAGACGCGCTTACGCGCTGAGGGCCTTTGGTCCAATGAAATCGCGTATGCGTGCTGACGTGCCTACGCGCTAAGGGACTTTCCTCGAATTACACGCTGACGTGCAAGAATTTCACGTTCCAAATCACTCCGTATCAAGCTGGCCACGCGAAAACACACAGAAGACCACGCTCCTGCCCAAAAGGCCGAATTACTGCCCCCCAGAGCCCCGGCGAGCCTCCCACAAGCAATCTGCTGCTGCCTGCCTGCTGCCATCGTGCCCTGCCATTTTGTGCCTGCACATCGGCCATCTTCAGGGGTCCAGTTGCTGTGTCCACCCCTGCTGGAACAAAAGACTCCCGACTGGTATACCATCGCTCCACAGCCCAGCCCCAGGACCCAGTTGCCCACCCACGCCTGCCTCGGGGGTCGCCATGTCGGGGCAAACACCATCTGAGACCACTGGCGACCCCCAGCCAGAGGGGCAAAGGGCCACCAGCTTCAGTCAGAAGGAAGTAGGTGTCCTGGTGGAGCTTGTCCTGGGGCATTATGATGCCCTCTTCAGATCATCACGCGCCAACAAGGAAGGACGGGACAGGATCTGGGACGACTTTGTGGTTGCCAACAACGCGGAGGGGGTGGCAACCCGCAACATCAAGCAAGTCAAGAAGTGCTGGGAGGACTTGAGGTCCAGGACCCTCTTAAAGGCCCGGCGCCTCGTGGAGGGGGGGCCGGGGCCGCATGAGTACCATCCAGCTGAGGGTCCTGGAATGCATACGCCCAGCGCTCCACGCCCAGATCCTTGAGGCAGACCCGTCTGGAGTTGAGCGGTAAGTGGTCAAGCATTGCTTTGTGAGACAGGGCATGTTGCAGTGTGCTGGTTGTCTGATACTTGCCTGTATGTGTGACATAGGGCCATGTACGTATGTGTGTGTGCAGGGACATCATGGTCATGCATGTGAGACCAGTAATGTGTGAACCACATGGTTGGTGCATGTGTTCAAATGAAACATGGGGAGCGCTATGCGGAATGGACACATGAGAGCATGCCAGTCTCTGTTCCTGGACATGGGTGGGGGTGAGGGATGGGTGCTGATGCCATGTCCATGTCTGTGACTTGTGAATGCCATGGATGCATGACACATGTCTGTGACAATATTCAGATTCACTGATGCAGCCTAGTCATCCTTGTATCCACTGTGTCTGGGGTGTACAAGGCCAGATGGATGAAACTACGGTGAAGTGTGTGCATGTGATAGGCATGACCCATGATGCATGTGAGTTTCAAACCAACATTGTATGTTTCAAGAGTCCCTTGGACATGCATGCTAATGTCCATAGCATGCGCCATGCCTGTTACTGAATGTGTTTTGCCTGCACTGGCCCATGTGTTGTGGAGGGACATGATGGAAGTGAAGTTTGACAGTGCCACTCATCTGCCATTGCTTCCTGTCTAGGGGACCATTGTACAGTACCCTGATGCTTGTGTTCTATGTCTCCCTCTACACAGCGGCAAGTGAAGAAGAGGGCGTAGACGGCGCTGTGGAGCAAAGCGGCGGGTATGCCCCCACGGCTGCAGCGGAAGGGGTGGGTGAGCCCCCACAGGGGCTTGCAATGGCGGAAGACGGTGTGGAGCCATCCAGGTTGGTGGTTTCCACAGAGCTGCACATGGGGCCTGGTGGGGGTGGTACCACTGGTGCAAGGGATGCAGTCCAGGGGCAGGGGCAGGAGGCAGCACAGGTCGCCGTGGAGGGGCCTGTGCATGTCACTGTCCCTGACACTGTGACTGCACCACCATGCACCAGCAGGGATGCCCCATCCCAGGCCCGTCCGCAGGTAGGGGGATGTCCATGTCATCTGACACTCCTCTACCTGCGGACGAGGGGACCCCTGGCCGTATGGAGAAGGTCCTGATTGGTGTCGCGTTGCGCACGGGTGTCATTTGTGATGACGTGCGTGCTTTCCGGGGTAGCACGCACGTCATCACGAAGAGCAGCGTGCCAACGTGGCACAGTTGGGAGCGACCATGGTCGGGGGTTTCGTACATGTGTCGACCACTCTGGCGACCCTCTCCTCCTCTGTGGAGGCTATGCGCCAGTCGTTCTCCATGCCGTCTTCCGGCCCAGATGCCACCAGGGCCCCCTGTGGACCTGCCCCGACCAACGCAACCAGCTCTGTGGGGCTCCCATCCCTGCCACAGTCGGGAGTCGGAGGTCCAGCAGGGGTGGACACACCAGCAACTCGACCCCAGCAGATGGAGGATGTGCCGGCATCATCGGGCAGGGCACGTGCACGACGGCGTCGGTGGATTCCATCAGCCTGGATGCCGTCGTGCTGGCAGCGGCAGGCTCGACGTGGGAGGCATCGTGGCTCGGGGCCATCTACATCAGAGGGGCAGGCATCGGCCGGAGGGCAGGAGAACCCTGGAATGGGAGTGTCTTCCGTGTGGCAGCGGTTGGGCCAGCAGATAGGTGCGGCGGGCGGAGGAGGAACGGCTCACAATGGTCAGGGCGGAGAACTCCATGCGCAGGGCGCTGAGGCGGGCTGATTGCCTCGAGGGTATTCGCAGGGAGTTGGAGCTGGACACCGCTTTATCCCTGTGAGACCTCGGGGCCAGTGAACTTGCCCGCCTCCAAGCCATTGAACAGGAGTTCGATGATGCCCTGGCCCATGACATCAACCAGTGAGCCGTTGGACTTGCCCGCCGCCATTGTATATAGTTCTTTAGTGTTAAGTTTCCTTTATTTTTTTCTTCCCTTTGGGGCGCATGGACTATGCCCCACATTTTTGTATATAGTTTTTTCTGTAGGCTTTTTTGTAGGTTTCCTTTGGACAGTTGGGCTCATGGACCCAGGATTTCATCCTTGTAAATAGTTGGAGTGTGCATTTGTCGGCTTTTTCTTTTTTGATTTTTCCATGGAGCAATGGATTTTACTTTTTCATTTCGTTTTGGATTTGCTTTGTTGGAAGGAGACTTTGGAGACATTTTTGATTTCATATATTTTGGATTCTGATTTCCTTTTTTTATTATGATGTGACATTCTGCATTGTTTACTTATGTCAATTGTTTGGTATTTGATTTTCTTTCACCACATTCTTTGTTCAATACATTTGTTCCTGTACTTCAATGTGTGGTATTCTCTCATTGGATTCATGCATGTCACGATGTGGGTGTTCACATTCACTGGCACCCATTGTGTGTGTGTGACGGACATGTGCTGATGTACATACATGCCATTTGGGTTGTTTCATGTAATGGGCATTTCAATGTGGGGTGTATGTTATGCTTGGTTGGTTATTTGGGCTGGGGTCGCGTGCAGTGAAATTTTTTGGTGTACATGAGGACCATGATTGTGGGTCATGTTGACATGTTGGGGGGGGGGACATGAGTGGGGGCCTGCTGGCAGGTGCCCCTCACTGCTGGGGGGGGTGGGGGTGGGGGTGCTGGGAGACATGAGTTGGTGATCATATTGCAACGTGACATGTGGCTTGGCTGAGGGGCATGCCCATGGTGGATGGGCTGCCTGCGGGACATGACCAGGGGTGCAGGGTAGTCCCCTGTGGTGTGGGCTGCCTGCAGGGGATGTGGAGGGGGTAGAGGGGACACCCGGGGGGTCCCACACTGCCAATTCACGTGTAAAACTTCCCGCGCACCCCTGAAATACACGTACCCAGGCCAATCGCGTGTGAAACTTCCTGCAAGCCCCTGAAATACACGTACCCCGCTCCCCCAGGCCCAATCGCGTGTGACTTCCTGTGCACCCCTGAAATACACGTACCCAGGCCAATCGCGTGTGAAACTACCCGCGAGCCCCTGAAATACACGTACCCCGCTCCCACAGGCCCAATCGCGTGTAAAAATTCACGCGAACAACAGTTATAGACGTACCCCACTCGCACAGGCCCTTTCGCGTGTGGCAGTTACCGCGAAACCTGTAATACACGTTCCCTGCTTGGTGTTTGCTGTTTGGCAGTCCGGTAAACTGGTCCAGGTTTGGCGCAGCCCTTTGCGCTGGATTGGGGATTTTGATGGCTTTTCCTTGCGCGAGGGTGTTCTTGGGGGCGTAACTGGTGCTGCTGCAGGGTCGCTGCGCCACGGCTACTTTTGGAGGCTAAAATCCATGAATACGCTGTGCGCGAAAATCGTTTTTTAGCGCACGCGGCTGGCGCAGACATTCGCACAGGAACACTGTGCGCCAGCCGCGTGCGCCACTTTTGTGCGAATTTCTATGAATTACCCCCCTAATGTGCTTTGGGTGAACGCCCTTGGAGGACCGAAGTCCGAGGTATGAGAGATTGGTCAGAGGAATATAAAATGCATGTGCATTTTAGCCAGTAAGAAGGTAGGGATGGTTACGTCCCTGCTAGCGAGCCAGGTGGAACTGGCTTGTGGATGGGTGCTGTGAATGCTGTCTGGAGAGTATGTAGGTCAAGGAGACTGATTATGTGACCAGCTGGCGCACATTTCTATCGTGGAACTTGAGCCTGCATTCTAGTGGCAGAGGTGATGTGCGGTATGAGTTTAAGAAGCAGATGATTGCAGATGTGTGCGGGTGGGTGGCCCGTGCCTTGGGAGGGAGACAGCTATCTTCCATCGAGATGGAGTGCGATATGTACCTGTGCGTCATTGCTGATTAATTGTTTTGGTGACGAGTGCAGGTCCTATCATGCGGGACTACGGGGATACTTTCTGTGCGTGCTCAGTACTTTCTCAGTCTCCTCATGTGACTCATTGATGCCCCCTCCTACCTGTCTGCAACTTCAGCAATCCTCATTCAGGAACATCCATGAGTTCCATTGTCTTCAGACAAATGATAGAACTTTACACCAGCCTCTGGGTGTCGGTCAGCTGACAAAAACAAATTTGATAGAACGTCCGCTAACCCTATAGACCACTCTTGCTTAGGGGGGATCAGAACCGTAGCCCTTTTAACAAGTGTGCCAGAGGGGAATGCTTAATTTGTTTCCGTTTAGTGTAATAAATATTGGCAATTGAGAGCACTCCTTGGGACACCTGTGTCAGAGTAGAAGAATCAGCACTTGTGTAGCACCAGCAAGGCAACTCGGACACACCAATGAACACTGGTGTGTTATTTCCAGTGGATGAATGGTAAATGTGCAGCACCCAGGGACAAGTGCAGACAACAAGCCAGATTTATTGGCGGATAGTTGGCTTTAAAATTATCACGGGGTTAGATATGCATTGATATTTGTGTTGTTTGACTGGTACCACTGAACCATACATTTATTTTACAGGGGTATTTGCCCTTTTAACAGACTAAAATTGATTGGTAACTTGGCATGTCTGCAGGCTACTTGTTACATTAACCAATTTAATGGCGCTCCATGTATCAATCCAAGGATGAAGGACTGAGTTGTGCTAAACTTTTATTGAACCTCTGACCATGTGACATAGAGAGATGGGAGGAAAGCAATTAACTCAGCTATTCTACTTGCTGTCCTCCATGAAAGGACTGAACTCCATATTGACAACGAGTGTGGAAGCCATGACCCACGACGGTGGCGGCAAGTAATCCCAGTGGGGCCTTATTGTAATATTTAAGTGATACATCTCGGGTCTATGATGAAATTAGGCGGTACCATTCTGAAGGGTCGATCCTCTTAGAGGGGAAAAGGAACACATGCTTCAAACAATTGCATACGTGCCAACATGACCCGTTCCAATCTGTAGGTGCTTGTCCAGTCCTGGTTTTTTCTTTGCATTCTGGTACTTGTAGTCGTCCACTTTTCCCATAAAATGTGTAACTACAAATCCCAGAATGCAAAGAAACGACCAGGATTGGATACGCACCTACAGATTGGAATGGGTCATGTTGGCAAGAATGTGAATTGGTTTGGGGTGTGCACCATGCCTCCTACCATTTTGTATAGTGTCTTGCATGACTCCTCCATGTTCATGCTAGTGGCCGCAGGGCTCATTCGTTTCTTGAAGGCTGTTCCAACAGATTTCTTCGCCTTTGCCACATTCTCCACCTCCTCAGTTTCTTTTGCATATATCCTCATACTGCAGTCCTAGTTTGATGTCAACTTGTATTTGAATGGTTTGTCGATACTTCCACAGTGTGAGGAGCATGTTTCAGAGATGCGTGCTATCGCTTTTTGCAGTTGCGGCTGGTGAATATTTATTTATTTTAAATTGGAGGGGCAAAACATTTCCTACAGATATGAGGGACAAAGTCTATTGTGGCTGCATGAACCATCCATGGGGAGTTTGGGTGGGTTCTCGCCCCTAGAAAAGATATATATATTTTTTTATTTTTTATAATGAGTTCAAATTGTGTATTTTACATAACATATTAAATGAAAAATTGGGTAAAAAGCCAGGCGGGTTCCAATCGGTTTTGTAGGGCAACTCATGAAGAAATCCAATAATAAGCAAATCGCCAACAGTGCACAGGAGCATTTCTCAACACATTTTCATGATACCGTTGCCCATAATATATCCAAGTTTGCCCATAAATGTCCATGCTGTCTGCACCTGTAAGACAGTATTGCCATATAAGAACATACGCTTGTTGGCTTTGTGATTTTAAAAATGCCATGCCACAGTATGAAAACCTGTCCAAACTGGCTGCACCAAAATGCCAGTCTAGCCACATTTTATATCATGCATGCTTTTATCATAGATGCCCTGCAAAAAATGCTGCATCCTTCCTCCCTCATGCACCCCTGCCAAAATCAGTGCCTGGACCAGCAAACACAAGGGCAGTCAAACAATCGCTTGCGTCCCCATGCACCATGGCCTCGCGCCCCCATGCACCATTGACTCGATCATTCAAATGCTCACCCATCATTATTATTAATATAATCATCATACACTCATGCAGTACACTAGCATAAATAGCAAACTTTAAATGTATGCTTACCTTCTGCCCTGGTCTAGAAGCTCCAACTGCCAGCGTCTCGCCGAAATCACTGCGGCTCCCGCAGCACAAACTGGACCCAGGAAGCAAAGTGAGCTTCCTGGTTCCTGTACATGCGCAGTGGAGCACAGTGCTTCTCATGTACCACTCCAATCGGTTTGAATGTGCGGGGAGGAGCAGAAGCGATGCCTTGCACATTGATGTGCAGTTCCCCAACCTTCATCCCCAATGGTCCCTGTAAGCCTGGGGAGGAAAAAAACGGCCCTGCCTTGCATGGTCCATTGGACATGCATACTGGGGGGGGGGGAAATGTCAAAGGGAAACCACATATTTCTTTGACAGTTTAAGTGGTGGCTGTTCCATAATGGACAGGAGTTCTGGCGGATTGGTGCCCTCTCGCCCATTATAGGTGATCTACCCCTGGCTTTCTGTTGGCAGAAGATATTGGAAGTAATGACATCTGGTAACCCGAAAAATTTGGTGGCGGCATCTTGTTTTCTTGGAGTGCAAGAATCGTCTGCTGATGGAATGCTGACCTAGGTTTTATTTTGACCCCCAAATCACTTGTTTGTGAAGTAGTCACTAGGTTTTCTTGACATTAAATAACTGCAGTGTTCTTCCTTTCTTGACTCTTTTCTAAAAGGTCACAATGATAAATGCAATCCTGTATTTTGCATTTGGTAGGAAGCATTCAGAAGTTGAAGCACTATAAAAACCACAAAATGGAAGCGTTACTTCTGGGCATACCACTAATATTTTGCAGACTGCTACTGTGTGTTGAAGATTGATGTATTTGGGGAACCAAAGCTAATGTCAATGGCTCCACTGGTGCCCAGTTGGCCAACGCGTCTTGAAGTCCTTTGGTGCGACTCCAAAGGATACTCAATCTTTTGCGCTTTGACACACTTGCCTGTGTATATAGGCGCTATATAAATAAACAATACAATGCGAAACAATCTCTGAATACAGTAGAATCACAACTATACCTTAGTTATCGTTCCTGTCTCTTTAAATCGAAAGTGGCAACGCCACTAAAAGACGCCAAATAGTTTGAAGTAGGAGGTTATTAATATCTGTGTATTGGAAATCAGCTAGCATATCATTGTCAGCTATGCAACGACATCCACACCAGTTTCCCAACTCACCCCATAATTGTTGGTTTACATACTGATCAGTAATCTCATTAAAATATGCCCACTTAAGACCAATGCCAGTCTACATTATGCCCATGCGGTTTAACACACCCAGTTTCCAGCATACCCAATACCATCATTGCTAGTTGACACTTTACCCACTTAACAGACAGTTGCCTGGTTCTGAACATCGTGGTATTCATTAGGTGGCATTAGCCCATCTTTTGCAAGTGCGCCCAGGTTGGCAATTGCCTTTCCAGCCACGCTGCAGCCTGCAGTGACGATTTTGGAAGGTCCCTCAGACGGTATGTGCTATTGGCTTGCACGCTGGCTAGGATATGCTAATCTGTCTGGCCCAACTCGTCCAATCCAGACTGCAATGCAATATCTGGCATATCGAAGAGGAAGAGCTGATGGATATTACTTTAGGGCACTTCATTTTGGCATGCATGGATGTCTTATTCAGGTGCCAGTGCAATTGGCCAATTTGAGCTGGGCTTGGTGGTAGAGGAATGGCCGTATTTGCGCAGGTTGACGGTGACATTACTACGTATGTCCGTTTTTGTACAGGCATGATGTCTGGAATTTGCACAGGTGCCAGCACATGTGCCACCTTAGATATGCAGTAGAATTAGCAGTGCTGGAAATACCGGAACGCGTTTTTGTGTGTGCTAGCCCTGGTACCCTCACACTGAGCCGTGTGTGTCATTGAAGCTGCATTGTACATCGCAGTCTGAGCCAATATGGCATTTCTGAGTCCAGGTTCAAAGCCAACATTTTCACTGTTGTTGGCACCGTAGCAAAATTCAGTGCAAGTGGTTTTCTCATGTTCCACCTGCACTGTGACGGGCAATGCATGCCTGCCACAAACGTAATATAATTTGTCTAGTTCTACAGGCACGTTATGTTCACTGGACAACAGACCCCTCCTCACCGCCCCTCTCCCAATGCTCCCGGATGAACTCTATTGTACTCCGGTTTGTGCCCGCCCCCCTCTCCCCTCCCCTCCACCATATGTTCCCATTATGTTTCTGTCGGCTCATTCCTGTATGTTTCTAGTTCCTTTTAGCCCATTGTATTACACTTTGACAATTCTAGTGTATACCCACTATGACAACCTCAGTATTTTACTATTTGACTCCATTTCAGTTGATTTTTCCCAGTACTCAGTTTAGCTATTCTAGTATATTCTGTGCCTGACCATTCCAAAATAATTTCTTTGTAGAGGCTCTGAATACTCGCAGTTTTACAAACGTAGACGTTCCGAAATTGCATTTATTCCTTGTTTTTGAAATCCTGCTACTTCTCCAGTTTGCAGAATCACATTATTTATCCGTTTGAATGTTTTTTTAGGTGCTCATTGTGCACAGCATCCTAGTGTGCACTAAAATGAGATAATCTAATCCGTTGACATTGATTGGTTTATATGTGCACATCTCATTGCTTTCATGATGCGTTTCTCCCAATTAACCCATCTTTGGAACATTTAGACCCCCCTCTCCCGGTCTACACTTAACTTTGTCCTCCCACCTACCCACTGATTTCTTTCCCTTTCGATTTTGTTACTGAATGATTTATTTTCATAGCGTTAATCCTCCATTCTCAAGACTTTCCTCTTTACCTCCTCCTTCCCATCTCCTCTCCTCAGCTAATCTTACAGTTGCTCTGATTGGTGTACTGGGCTCTTATGAATCCTCAGGTCCCCTGTCCTCCCACACCCAATCGCCCCAGCTTCTGTCTACTCTCTGCACTTGCTTTGGCACTCCCTCCGCCTTGGAGGCTCGCACTTACACCCAAAACTGCTCCAGGCTGTATAGCACTTACCTCACCATGCACTTTATCTGTTGCTCACTCACGAGCATTGACACTCAAGCACCTGCCCCCTCTGCACTTGCACGTTCTGAATACTCACAAGGCATAGTCGGTTCGTCCTTTTCCTTTCCCCATCTCTTTTGTGTATTCACTATGTATTGCTCCCTTGTTCCCTCCCTTGCCCTGTGGGCACTTTGAAACAGTATGTACTTGCTGTATAAGCGCCTAACAAGCGAACAATAAATTCCAAGGTCTGGAACGGGGGAGTAAAGGCCTGGCAGGCACGAGGGGTCCGGCCGTAACCCTCCCCGTTTCAGCACTTGGAACAGGGATTAAGGCTAATAGCACCCCGGGTTGCCAAGGCGATAGATAACCTGTGCGCGTCTCGTTGAATGAAGGAAAATACTTTTCCAAGATTGCTACCATGGAAAAGGAAGCTGGAGCTCCGTACGGAGCCCCTCTTCCCTTTCCATCGGAGCCTCTAGGAGCGAGAAGGTCCGGCTGCGCCGCCGCTGAACGTGGGTAAATGGGGTTGGGAAGGTGGGAAAAACAAAAAAAGAGGGACGGAGGGTGAGGGGGTGAGATGGCCGCAGAGGATCCGGCTGTCAGGTGGCATGGAACGTGCGGTAAGATTGCCGTTTTCAGCCCGGGTTCCTAGCCACCTGATTGGCTGGCTCCCCCTAGCAAGGTGCTAATTTTGTTTATTAACCGGATCGGGCATTCACAATACTGTGTGTGTGTGTGTGTGTGACACAAGTAAACTGTAAAGTTAGAGTGTGCTGTAAGTGTGCAATCATTGCTGTATTCTCGCTGTCCTATTACACACATGTATTATATATACTTCCAGTGCACTGTTAAACAAGTCTAATATACTCCCAGTTTGACTGTTTTCGTATACCAAACATCTGGCAGCATTTGGGGGGAAAGGGGTTGTCTAAGTGAACATAATAGGCCTGTAGAACTAGACCTGTTTATTGTGGCAGGCAAACATCTTCGTCGCAGTGCAGTTGCAGCATGAGGGGAATGAGTGCTAAGAAGGATGCAACGACCACTTGCACACCACTGCCGCCTTCGATTGTGCCCACCGGATATTTTATAACCTTACTAGACCACAAGCCATGGCCAGTTGACAATTTTTTCTTATTTATTTATTTTACTTACCAGTGTTTTTCCAGTATATTAAAAAGACAAATCTGAATCTGTGTATCAGTGTTCACCCGTGTTCTCCCTTAAAACGATCACGAATTAGTTTTTTTTTTTCTCTAGTGTAAACACAAAAATATTCATTTATTGTTTCATTGCGTGCAGAAGTAGGGTAATATCTCTCATGACTCTAGACCCAACTGTACGCACGAACTACCGACCAATAACTACGGTCCCGTTCTTGTTAAAAATCATAGACAAAATAACCTATACACAAGTACAAGCCCGCCTGGAACAAAACCAGCTCCTCGGGAACCAGACAGTCTGGCTTCAGGCCCAACCACAATATGGAAAAAACGCAGTTGGATACCTTTAGGGATTCAGGGAAACTCTGCATACTCCTGCTGTTAGACCTCTCTGCATCGTTCGACCTTGTGGACCACGATAAACTGTGCTCTACTCTAGCTAATTTCAATTTTTCCAATGGCGCCACCATGTGGGTGAAATCTTTCCTAGCCAAACGCACCTTTAGAGTCTCCATAGGGAAAGAAGCTGCTGATTCCATCCCAGTCGCCATCAGGGTTCCCCAAGGTTTGTGCCTCTCACCAACCCTTTATAATGCCTACACTCAGCTCCTCTTTGCGGCATTGGACGACATGGCTGTCATCTACACCAACTTCGCAGATGACACCTATATCCTCATACCTTTGTCAGGAAATTACGCCCAAGACACACAGACCATCAATAAAATGTTATGCCATAATCCAAAACTGGATGGCTGTGAATAGCCTCTGCCTTAAAGATGAGAAGACAGAGATTCTCATTGTGGGATCCCAAACCAAAATAAGTACTCTCCACTCTGACTACGCTGCTATCAACATAGATGGCACTCTGATTGCAGTACTTAAGCAAGTAAAAACTTTAGGAGTTTATCTAGACGCCAACCTCACAATGGCCAAACATATGTGCACTTTCCTCATCCACCTTGTATACCTTGAAGCTAATTGCCTTAAACCACCAATTTCTCACACCCACCAATTGCATCACACTGGCCAGGACTCTGATTTTATCTAAACTAGATTATTGTAATGTATTATTACTAGGGACCTCCAACACCAACCTCAACAAACTACAACAAATGCAAAATAAAGCATTACAGGCTGCGTTGGATATTAAAAAATCTGATCATATTTCCAAGATTAGGAGGGATTCCCATTGGTTGCCTGTCAAAGTCAGAATTCTTCAAGACTCTATGCATCACATACAAAGGCCTCTACAATAAAGCACCCATCTACCTGAATAACGCCGTAGTTAAGAAAGAATCCACCAGAACACTGAGATCCAATGACCACCTTCTCATGGCTATACCCCCGATACAAAAATGCCAGAGTCGGGGGTAGCAGCTTCCAAGTTCTGGCCCCCCCAACATTGGAACTCTCTCCCTCTCAATATCAAAAAAGAGTAATCCTTTCACAGTTTTAAGATATTGCTAAAAATGTCAACCAATTTTAGTATATGCTCGGTTCCAGAAATTGTAAATAATATCTGCTTACACTGTATTTTCCTAGGTTTGTAACCTTCACTGTAATTCTCTCGTTTTGTAATGAACTTTTAATAAGCTGTCTGTAACCATGCCGTGATACCCCAGGGTCTGGGTGCAACAAATGTAATAAATGAATAAGACTGTGAGAAACCTGAAGGTGTCTCCCTGACTAGTACCCGGGGGTCTGTCATCCAGGTGGCCAGGACACTGCCATCGCTATTGGATCCAGTTGCTGGGGGTGGATCCATGAGGGAGGAACACCTGAATGGGAGTCCTTGGGGAGTGGAAGTGGGACACTGAGGGGTGAGACACGGTATCCCTTTATAACGCCTTTTCCCCAACCTACCACGTAGGATACTCAAACGCTCTACCCCCTCCCCCACCCCCACCTTTTCCGACGCAAACACTTTTGCATATCAAGAAGGACGCTGGACTAACACCCGAGCCATTTACCTGACATGTCCTTACACAAGGGTCAGGCAATTGACTAGCATCACTCACACCGGATGGCCCTTTCCCTTCCACACAGGGATAAAAGCTGGAGCACAAGAAGAGCAAGGAAGATTGCATGACAAGAGATCATCATAAGAACTGATTGAGAAAATGTGCGATTGACAAAGTTGGCAAGAGTGAACCCGGAGAAGGGATGCCGATAAAAAGGGGGTGAAGTCTTAAATCCTGATATACAGTGTGTTGACAAGAGTGAACCCAGCAGCGTGATGTCCACAATGAACTGTTTAAAAAGACATTAAGATTTGTGCATGATACAGATGAAATTGTGTTGCAAGCAGTAAGTGAACCCACAGCAGGGAAGTTAACATTCGAGAAGGGTCTGAGCCCGGAAGAGGGGGACCCAGGGGTGAAAAGGAATCACCAGAAGCACAAACAGAAAGGAACTTTTTGTTTATTTTGAAACCCATCAGGTCCTCGGAGGAAAAACATTTTGTAGAAAAGAGACTTAACCACCGAAGTCCCTGATTGCTAAGAGCGGAACTGTTGGCTTGAAAGCTTGAGTGTGTACTGTGCTCCAGAATCCTACGTTGTCACATGAGTAAGGGAGACCCCGACTACCGCATCCTGACTTATTATTTGTGAACACTTCCTTCTTTCTTATGAACATGATCCACACTTCTTTTTGTATTTAGCGTAAGGATTGGCAATAGGTTTTTCTTAGTATAGGCCCTTTTGCCAAGACGCCACTCGGACTACCTTATTATTGTTTGATGGTCAAAGCTTGCTCCCATCTTAGATGTAGGTTTAGATGAGGCGTTTTTCCAACCTACCGATACAGTTTAATAAACACCCTTGAACTGTGATCACTTGTGTCTGTCTTTACTGTTGCCACTATGAGTTCCTTACATGACCGGTTGCAAGAATAACATATGCCCAGGTTTGAGAGGTTAACCTCGAAATCCATCCTAATGCAACTACTGCCCAAAGACGATCAACAGTCAGACTGATTTTGACCTGTTTGGACAGTGGTATTGTTATGTATAAAAGATGGCAGGCTTTGAGAACCCACAATTTCTTTAGGCAATGCATAGTAAGATAACATTATTTGCCAACGATAAGCAGCATGCTACAAGCCCCTTGTTTTATGGCCAGTCTCTTGGTGACTGTTGTGATATCTTGCACAACCCCAACTAACTGAATTTTAAGCACCACGGAAAAGGTAAAAAAATGACCGGCTGCAAGAATAACATATACTCGGGTACTTTTTCCCCATAGCGAAAATCCAAAGCTGGCACCCATGTATATACGCACAATAAGTGAAATATACAAATGTTGTTCAATTGACCTTCTCCTTAGACGAAAGTGTACACGACCAAATAGCATTGAACTTAAAAAAATGTACAAAAATAAAAAAATGAACACCAGAAAAATTACCTGAGAGGAAATGTTCCAATAAATATGCTGGCCAAGTATAAAAGGTGCTCACCTCCTCCCACTCCCCCATCTTGACAAGGTGACTACACATACCAGCATGCAATTCAGCAAAAGGCAAAGAAATAGTCTCTCAGAGAGCAATATATTATACCTCCCGTGCAAGCTGGATTTGGACCTCATGGCAGCTTGACCTTTAGTGCAATACTTTAAAGTCCTGTAGCATGGTTTAGAAAAGAAATGTAGATGCTGTGTGTTCTGAGATATTTAAAACTAGGAAAAGACACAGCAGCCGGGACTGTGGACTGTTTCCCATCTGTGCAGCACCAGGACTGACCGTGCTTGGTTTCAAAGCGAGGAAGAGGGGGTCGGGGGGGGGGGCTGGCCCCCCTCAGGCCATGTTCTCTAAGTGGTCATCTGTGCCAGCATCCACCCCTCCCCTGAAAGCCTCACCTCCCCTGCCATCTCCCTTAACCCCCACAGCACTCTGTGTTTCTGAGACGTAGTTTGCTTTGAGATGTCAGCTATTCATGGATATACCCCAGGTTATATCCAATGGCATGGGACACATGTTTGAGCCTCGTGCTGCAAACTTAGTCCCTAGCCCCCCTACAACTCCCAAATTTCACTTGGTCTCCTCTTGCCCCCCCCCTACCTCTAGCAAGATGGCATTTGTATGTTATTTGCCCTGCAAAAGCCTTTTTTCTGTTTTTCAGTTTCTGATCCCCTCAGCTATAACCGCAACTTTCTCCTACATTGAGAAAAAAAAAGACGGCGTCTGTTTCATTTATAAACACCCAATTTCTTAATTTACCTGAAATTAAGCTATTTATTTTGGAGACGGGGTCACCCCCTTCTCCGTCATTAAAGTACTGGACAGACACACCAAAACCACAAAGATGCGAGTCAACACTTTGTGGTGAAGTTGTTTCGCACCTGAGTAAATCTGTCCAACTGTTTGGGCTGTGCGTTCCAGCAAGTTAATTGGAAGTGGGTTGAAACAGTTTTTTTTTTGTTTTCTTAATAAAAATTTTTTTTTTTTTTTAAATCTTTCAGAAACTATCCAATCTGGAGGGGCCTGTGATAAACCGCGTTTTTGCAAACCTTCAGTCACCTGCGCTGCAAAAGTCAAAAGGTATTTACATTTAATTTTTTAGATTTCCTTATGTAACTCCATTTTACCTTAACTCTAGGGCGGCGACTGTGGCCCTATTATATATACCGGCTTGAAATTCCCAGTACATTCCATTTGTGACGAAGTATAATTAGATTTTGAAAACCTAAGTAAACTCAACTTTTGCCACAGCCGTATACCATTCTGCATAAACTCTGGATGTTTCCAGGTTGGCAATACCTGCATATAGTCCCTGCTTCATAAACTGTTCACAGTTGAACAGTGCTAAAATACTCCTATTTGCAATGTTATTGAGATCGTTATACAGGTACTATATCTGGCCTGTGTATTCTGCCAAATCCTACTACGCCCCTACTTCGCAGTGTGCTCCAATGTCCTGTCTTCCACCCCCCACAACCCCTGACCCCTGCTTATTTATGGACGCCTTTACCGTGAAGGGACTTGGACTGAAGCATGACACAGCCAAAAAAGCACTGGTCATTTGCTCCCTTTATCTATCCGTTTCGCTGTGCAAAGCTGCTGGAGTTCTACACTGCAGCTTTACTTTTATGCCCCAAAAAATACCTTTTTTTCTTTAACCGCCCTCTGCTTCTGCCATGTACTCTGGGGTGTCAGTGTTGCCTGTGGCAGTTCTTTCTTGGTCTGTTACCTGTATCCCCCCCACCCCCGTTTACAGTGCCTAAGGCACTGGCATAACTGGGACCCCCGCACGCACTGGGAGGGGTCCTCCTTGAACTAAAATGAAAAACTCTGCCTTCGTAAAAGAAATTATTTCTGTTAACAGAAATAATTTCTTTATGAACGCAGAGTGACAACAAAATTATTTAAGTCTGTAGGCTCCTCCAACCCCATGACATGGAAGCCTCTATGCTGGAGGCCTCTGTCTTGGGTGGAGGAGCTCTATCGCTTCAAAAAGAAATGGTTTCTTTTTGAAGTCACTCTGCCTTCATAAAGAATTAATTTCCATTATGGTTTGGTCCTTAAGGAAATAATTTCTTTATGAAGTCAGTATTTTTAATAGCAAAGCATTATATTAAAGCATTAATGTTCCTGTGCATTGTTGGTGACATACATGTATTGGATTTTTAGATTGGCGTTACTCTACAAAACAATTGCAAATGCTCTGGCCTTTTAGCCAATTTTTCTCAAAGTGTGTTGTATAATGCATTAACTACATAAACCGGAAGAAGGTCTTGGGTAATGGTGAACCAATGTATTCTATCTAATCCTCATGAAACTCTGAGAAAAGCCTTGGAACAAATATAAGCCTCCTCAAAGTCTCAAACCAATGTTACTTAAAACGGGTACTTTACACTGCAGCTTTAGGGATAACAATGGTGATCGGGTGTTTGAGGGTATACAAGGCCAGATCCACAGAGTTCTTGACTAACCCAGGATTTCCTTCCGTCTTAGTCATCAGAGACCCAGTGATTGAATGCTTTACAAGGGGATAATGTCAACTAGCATAATCCAGGGATTTAACCAAGAAATTATCCATATGGAGGGAGGATAGATTATGTTCATTCCTACCTGAAACTTGAGGAGAACCATCTTTGGTTCCAGAAGCACCTGAAGACCTTCCTCTTTGCTTCTGCCTTTGCTTTTCCTCTCTCCTGCTAACCTGTCTGCTTTGTCACCAGACACCTGGTTACCCTCTCATTTCCGGGCCAGATCCCTGCCCTCCCAGCCACACATCTGCACTGCCTCCTGGCAGCCCCTGCACTTGGGTCTGTATCTGCAACCCTACAGTCCCCTTCCAGCACTTATCAGACACCTGTTGTCTACACCTTTTCTGTACTTACCACCTGCTGGCCGCACTACCTTTTGTTGTTCTATCATATGTTCAGCAATTTCCACTGCCCCCCTCCACCCCGCCTCTCGCACTTTCCCGCTTCCCTCTCCCCTGCACTTGCAGGTTCTCAATGTCACTGGGCCTAGTAAGATCGTTGTTTTTTGTTTTGTCCTCCCTTGTTTCCCCTCCCTTGCCTCGTCGTGCTCTGAAACACTTGTATATGGGCACGATACAAATAAAATATCATATATATCATACCTTCATCCATCAAGAAGGTGAGGCGCAGGAAAAAGAGCTGTCATTTGTGAAAACAGCTAGAGCAACACTTGAGGTTGCATTTTTGGTGGAAAGTGCAAAGGAGCAGCGACACCTTACAGGGATCCTCAGGCAAACGCATGGGAAAGAACAGTGGAAGTCATCATAAGTAATTTAAAGACACATATACACTGCCCGTGATGAATGTCCGGCATTGAGCAGCCACTGAAGACAGAAACTTATGTAAGTAGGGCGAAGAGAACCGTAGTGGAAGATTTGAGGTCACAGGACCGACACTATGTGCAATCAGTTTTTAGTTACTTGATTTTCTATTGTGCCAAAGACAGTGTTACATCGTTGTACCTATTATAGTGTATATATTCTTTGTACCATCATATGTTAAATACTGATGACTTTGTTTTTAATTGTTGGAATTTCACTTGGCAACACCACTGTAGTTTTGTATTGTATAATAAAAGTACCCGCGTTTTGAAGAGGCTTATATTTGTTCCAAGGCTTTTCTCTGAGTTTCATGAGGATTAGATAGGGTACATTGGTTCACCATTACCTGAGACCTTCTTTCGGTTTATGTAATGGATAGCTTCCCACTAAGTTGGAAGGTCTAACACCCGGTAGTGTGCTATGCCCGTATGAGAATAGAGTATAATGCATTAAAACACATATTTGTATTTCTCTTAGTGCAGTGTGCGCCATACTCCTGCAGCAGCACGTTTGTGTGTATTTCACAAGCGTGGTAATCTAGGCCAGCCCAGAGTGTGGTGTGACCTGTGATTTGTTGCAGAGTTGGGGCATGGCTCGCAGGTGGGCCCCCAAATTTTGTGTTACGCCACTGGCCTCTGGTCGGATCACACTTGGGCGTTCTGTCCTGATTTCTCCCAAGAGCGCACTAGTTGAGTCTATGAAGGTGGGAGCACGTTTTCCAGTATTTCACCACCTTCCCTGAGATTTTGCTGAAAGGAAGGTTAGGTAGACTTCCTTTCTGACAGCATGTCCTGATAATTCGTCCACAATGGGACACATCACTGGAAAGGGTTCCTGACACGCTTTCCTAGTGATGAAGGTTGCTGCTACGGCTCGCCCTTGGGTTCCCTCAGTGCCTAAGCTGCTTAGGGTTGATCATTCTACTTGGGCTTCCCTGAAGCATCGCCCTCGAAGTGACTTACCAGCTACAAAGCTTAGGTCAAACTCTATCTCTTCTAGACGGGACCTTGCTCCATGTACTAGAGGGCTTAAGTAGCCTCATAGATGATTCTTGTGTCTGGCCTTAAGGTCCGCTGTAGTCCCATACAGGCCCACCTCCGGGATGAACAGGCCCATTGAACATGCGCCTACGCCAGGGACACTACCACGGCGCACAGTGTCGAGAGCCTGCTGCACATTACGGTGGGTGGGCATTGAGAATCTCAAGAAGTCCCATCCTTCAAACCCCAATGAGCCGTGTGGACTGGAATCCTTGTTCTGCATTAGGCAGGGCTCCTAGCCCTCGTTTCCTGGGATGCAAAAATGACAAATCTGAGTGGACATTTTCAGCCTCTAATCCTCTAAGAAAGTCGTTCTATTATTTGTTTATTTTTCTCTGAGCAAATATTTTGGGCATGAAAACATTGTGAACTTCGACAACGTTTGCCGGAGTGTTCGGATTTAATCGGATACATGCTGAATTGGAATTTATTTGCTAGATTAGAACCGGCAGAAAACATGTTAATGTGAGATGTAACGTTAATGTTGCATCCTTTTTGAAGGAAAGTTGTTGTTGCAGCTCAAAACGGAACACCACGAATTCCCTTGTTTTTCTAAAGCATCCATAAATGGACTGCCACCATGCACTGCTCTGGAAGTGTCTCCGTTGTATGGCTTCCTGTAGAAAATCGGATCTTGTTTTTAATGTCCCCTAGGAAGTGTGGATATGTTAAAGTCGTGTTGGCCTACGTGGAGTCATGAGCCATACATGGTGGTGGCAAAACTATGTTTCGTTAGAATACCAGGATGCAATTTACAGTTAAATGATTTACAGTTCCATTAGGCTTCTGAAATGGTGAATTAGTGGGGCTTTGTTTTTTGTTTTTTTTAAACATCTCTTTATTAAGGTCTCATCAGTTACACCATCACTCAGTCAATGCAATCCATGGTCAATTTACAGCAGTAGCATCATCACATGGTAAGCAGTTCATCGTTCACATATCTGTTTCGCTGTCCATAAGCATGTCACATAGATATGTCCTGAAAGGGCCCCATATGTCCTTCGGTCGGCTCGTGCTGGGTTGGGTAAGCACATATTGTTCCTCACACTCATTGATGTATGTTAGTTCTCGCAAGAAAGTGTTCATAGTAGGGGGCTTCGAGCTTTTCCATACTTGCAATATACATTTCTTAGCAATAATACAGGATACATTAAACAGTCTTCTGACTTTCTCCGAGCATTTACCGATGTCCCCGAACAGATATTTTTGGGGATAAAAATGCAGAGGAATCTGTGTGACATCAGCCAACATGGCGGCCACCTGTTCCCAAAACCTTGCCACTTCCGGGCATTTCCAATACATGTGATAGGATCCCGCTTGCGGAATCCCACATTTGGGACAATTGCCTGAATCGTCTGGTGTGAATTTAGCAACCTTAGCAGGCGTGTAGTGTAACCTATTGAGAATCTTGAATTGTATCTTGCCGCTTTGAGGGATACCTTTTTTGTGAGTGCGCAATATCTGCCCCATTTGTCGTCGGGTATTTGCATTTCCATATCTGTTGCCCATTTCTCTTTCACCCGGTTGGCCGTGGGGGTGTGGATCTGGATCTGTATTACCTTATACAATTTGGAGATACCCAGCCCGCCCTGTGTTGTAACCAGTTGTGAGCAAGGGTGAGAGGTGGGTTCGTCAGGGAATGACGGCCAGCATGCTTGCTATGCAGATCTCATTCTATAGTACTGTAATATGCGGAGTGGGCCTCCTCCCATGCCTCTTGTGAATACATCAAGGGTTGCGAACTTCCGGTCTATATACATATCTCCCACTTTCATCTCTCTGTCAGGGTCCCAGGCCCCCTGTATACTAGTATCAAATGTAGGGGGGGATGTTTGGATAATTCCAAAGGGGAGTCTCGGGGTTATACGGCATTTCTATATTCAGTCTTTTAAATATCGCCCCCCCAGGCCCTAACGGTGCAGCTCACAGGGTCAAATTCACATGCATCTGTGTCTTGTATCATAAATGACTGATTTGATATCTGTGGGTGCAGTGGTGTACTCCTCTATCCAGGTGTGTGGTGAATTATCTACCTCATCATACCAGTACCTTGCGAACTGAGCCTGCGCCACTATGCAGTAGAGCTCAAAATCTGGCGCTGCTATCCCCCCTATTTCATATGGTTCTGTCATCTTTTCCCAGCTGATCCTGGCCACCACCCCCCCACCGTTCCAGAGAAATGACACCGCCATGGACCTAAGCCTGGAGAAGAATTCCTTTCGCGGCCATATGGGGATATTTACAAACCGGTATAGCAGTTTCGGGAGCACTATCATTTTAAAGATTGCGATTCTGCCGTGCAATGAAATTGGAAGGTGTCTCCAGATCTGTAGTTTGGTATTGATTGTTTGCAGTGCCAGATCGTGATTATCCGTATAAAGGGTTTGCTTATTACCTGAAACCAACACCCCCAAGTATCTAATGTTTCGGTCCGCCCACTTGAGGCCGCATGTCAGAGCGGGGCTTTCCGTGGAAGGGGTGAGCGGAAATATTTCTGACTTGGAGTTGTTTATCGTGTAACCGGAATACTGTGCAAATTCGTTAATGTCTGCCATGATGGGGTCAATGTTTTTTTCCGGTTCGCGGACATAAAGCAGTGTGTCGTCCGCGTACAATGATATTATTTGGGTGGCTCCCTTCAGTGTTATACCCCTGTTATGTCTCAACCGAACTGCAGCTGCCATGGGTTGTATTGTTAAAGAGAAAACAATGGGGGAGAAGGGACACCCCTGCTGGTTCCTCTGCCCAGCTCGAACAGCTCAGATTTGGTTCTATTTGTGCATACTTTCGCCCCAGGGGCGGTATATAGCAGTTTGACATACTTGATAAAGTGGGGGCCCATTCCAAATGCCTCAAGCACCAAGAAGAGGTATTCCTAGGAGACTGAGTCAAACGCTTTTTCGGCGTCAAGAGACACCGCCACTGCTTGTTTGTTTGGGTTAATTTGTGCCATTATGCCAAATAACCTACGCAGGTTTAAGGCAGTGGACCTTCGGGGAATAAACCCACTTTGGTCTGCATGTACCAGCGTGGGTGTAAAGGGTAGCATGCGGTTCGCTAGCACCTTCGCGAATATCTTAGCATCCACATTTATCAGGGATAAGGGTCTATACGATGCCATATCTTGTAGCGGGCGTCTCGGTTTAGGCAATACCATAATTATAGCCTCTCGCATTGTGGGGGGCAGTATTAGCTTACCGAGTGCCTCCTCCCATAGTTCCAACATCACCGGGACCAGCTCCTCCCGAAACTCTTTATAAAATTCAGCGCTCAGACCAACTGAGCCCGGCGCTTTGCCAGATGTGAGCTCCTTGATTGCCTCTGTAAGCTCTTTTGCTGTAACGGGCTGCTCTAGTATCAATTTGCTCTCCTCTGGGAGCTTGGGGAGGTCTAGCGCCGCAAGGTAGTGTCTAATCTCGGAAGGGGATTTCCTATCTCTGTTCGTATAGAGATTTTTGTAATATTTAATGAATTTGTCATTAATTCCTTGTTCGTTCGTGATTATTTCATTCTGCGCCATTTGGATCGTGGCAATCGGGATTGCTTGTTTCTCTTGTTTGACCAAGTTTGCCAACATTTTCCCTGCTTTATAACCCTCAGCATATCTGCGCGCCCGGGTCGGGGCTGCCATGTATTGTATTTCCCGCTTTGCTAACTTGTCGAAATCTCTAAGGAGTTCATGTATTTTGGCTAGTGTATCTCCGCTATGTGTGTGGCTATAAGTTTCTTCCAGTTCGTTCAATTCCCTCTCCACCCCCTCCAGTTCCGTGCGTATGCCCCTCAATAGACCAGTGGTTTTGGACATCAAGGCCCCTCTCGCCCAGACTTTAAATGCTTCCCATACTGTTGATATCTGGGCTACCGACCCAACATTGTCTGTAAAGAAGTTAGTGATTTCCTCATGCAGGGTTTCGACAACATTTGGGCCACTAAGTATACCTCTAGGCATCCTCCATCTTCACGCCGGTCTAGGGGCCTCTTTCAGTATAATCTCCAGTATGACCGGGGAGTGGTCCGATAGCGTACGGGGCAGGATATCACAATTTTGCAGCGCTGGTGCCATGTCTGAGGACACAAACCAATAATCTATACGTGACTCACTGTCATGCACAGAGGAGTAGAATGTATATCGTGTGCTAGTTGGATGGCGTACCCTCCAGGCATCAATCAGGGACAATTGCGAGAGGATCTGTTTCAAGGTCAATGCTACTCTGGGAGGTGGCCTGTTCCCTTTGGAAGATCTATCCAGGGCCTGGTCTATCGCAACATTGAAGTCTCCCCCCCCCCCCCCCCCATATAACTGTGGTCCCATCATGATTAGCAAGGATCTCAAGCATTTGCAGGTAAAAATCAGGATCGTCTAAGTTGGGGCCATAGGTATTCACCAAGGTTATTTGTTTCCCCGCGATTTCCCCCCAGACCAGCACATATCTTCCCATTGGGTCCGCTAAGTGGCCCTTTGCAAGAAAGCCCAGTGAGTGGTGTATGAGGGTGTACACGCCTCTGGACTGTGAGGAGTAATTGGTATAGTATCGCAGTTTACCCCGTTTAGCTAGTAAGTTCTCATTAACCAATTTCTGTGCGTGCGTTTCTTGCACCATCAGTATGTGTGGCCCATGCCTGGTGACATAGTTGCCTACCTTCCTGGCTTTCATTGGATTGTTTAGGCCTCGGACATTCCATGACATTAGTCTTATTTTTAACCCATCACCCATTTTCCATGCAAACATATCGTAGCTTACTGTATCGACCATGATTATGCAATTTATTAACATCTGAGTGGCGTCGGTGCCTGCGAGACCATGTTTCAGTTAACATAAAACTTTCAAACATACTTGCTATTTCCCCAGACTTAAACTCGTCTAGGTGGTTGCAATTGTACAAAACATCCCCACCCTCCCCTCCCTCCACCCACATCATCTGCCCCGACTTGACGATGAACCCTGACAACTGTTAGGAGCATTCCTGAGGGTACTACGTTGCATCACGAGGCCACCCGACCGGCTCACGGCCCGCTTCTCAGTACTTGGAGCCCTCATGGGGGGCCAAGCAGTTCCAAAACCAGAATGATACTTGCATGTGTTGGGTTACGTAGCTGGGTTTCAGTCTGCATCTGCAGGAGGGTGTCTCCCGTTCTGGTCCGGTCCGCGACCTTTAGGAGGCAGCGGAATGGTGGCCTCCACATAGGCCTGGGCTGCAGCCGGCGTCTCGAAGAAGTGTGCCCTCCCTCCGTATTGGATCCGTAACTTGGCTGGGAATATTAATGCATATGGGACTTGTGTTGCTCTTAGTTTTTTAACTGGCTACGACTCGCCTGGACTCCAGTGGCAAAATCAGGGTAAATGTGTATACGGTTTTCCTCGTAGTGTAGTGTCCCATGCTCCCGTGCCAGTCGAAGGATCGTGTCTCTGTCCCTATAAATGAGCATTCTTGCAATTATCGTGCGGGGCGGCGCTCCAGGTTTCGGCACCGGGCCAGTGTGCGGTGTGCACGTTCAACTAAGAAGTGATCGGAGAGGGAATTTGCTCCAAAAAGGGTTTGGAGGAGTGCCTCAACTCGTGTTTCCATTTTGTCTTTGCCGAATGACTCCGGAACCCCAACTATGCGTACGTTGTTCCTTCTTGAGCGTGATTCCAAATCCTCACATTTGTTCTGCAGCTTATTCAAGTTCTCCCTGAGCTGGGCAATATCTTGGTCATGTCGTGCGACTGTCTTCCGTTGTTCCAAGTCTATTCTCTGCCTCTGTCAATCTCAGGTCTTGTTTATCAACTCTGGTTTTCAGAGTCCCTATGGTCGTTACGATGTCGTCCAGTTTCACATTCAGGGACAAAAAGCCACTTTGGACTATATTAGTCAAGTATTCAACCCTGTCTCCATTCTCTGCACTCGTCACAGGATTAGTTGTCGGCGGCGGTTCCATCTCGCTGCCCCCCGCCTGGCCGCTAGTATGAGTCCATTGGCCCCTTCTTCTTAGCTCCTACTCCTTCGGCCATCTTGTCTTGCTTGCTCCTGTTCCCCATGCCCCTGTAGTCGACAGCTCACTGACCTGTGGTTGCGGGTGTTCAGGCAGCCCCGGTACTTCGAGGTCCACACGTGCAGCTTCAAACGCAGCCCAATCGCAGCCAAGGCTCAATGACCCATACACCGGGGTCGCTGGAGGAGTTAGGGATATATCTGCCTCACCCTGTCCCCTCAATGTGTCCGCCTCACAGGCCAGCCCTCTGCATAGAGTTCGTAGGGACCTCTGCACCCCTGCTACCTTGTTGCACTCCTGCAGGGAGCTAGGCCGTTTAGCCGCCAGCTGGCTCGCCGTACAGCTCCAACAGTCAAGCAGGGGCCTTAGGGGGCTGTGCAGGGTGTCCTCGCGAGGGGCCGGCCTTGCCTGAGTTGTGTGGTGGGAGGGCAGGGTCTGCCTCACCTCTAGCTGCAGGTTTCCAGCAGCACGGTGTTGGAGCCGCCGCTCATCGGGTAATCGCAACGTTAGACCGTTTCTCCGTGGCTGGGTCTGGTGTAGGTATGGGAGGGAGAGGGGAGCTGGCCGCTCAAGTTGGGTTGCTCCGCCGCAGCTTCGGTCGTTTTTCACAGGCTTCGCTCTCTATGGCCCTTTGGCTAGAGTGTCAGCGGCTCCCAGTAGTATACTTCTGGTTCCTGGGGTCGGCGCGCGCACAGCTCCACCCTCGCTGAAACCGCCGAGCCGTGTATCTCCGCAACCAAGGCCCCGCTCGTTCCAGGATTTTCAGTGCAGATGCTGCTACCCTTGACACACGTTCCGGTGTGCTCAGCTCCCCGTTGTGGGCTCCGAAAAAGGATCAATTTAGTCAACTCATGATTCTCGGCCCGGAGCGTTCTGATCAGGCAGCCATTTCCGAACGTGCGCAACAGCGCCCCCCGGGCCTTTGTTTTTTAACTGCTTCCACTAGGTCCCTGTAACAATATAAACACCTCAAGGTGATCGGGGACTATGGGCTAGGAGTACAGTATACGGTGAGTAACTTTTACTTTTTTCCCCCTCCCAATATTAAAAAATGTAATTAAACATATACACTGGCATACACACAGCACACAATGGGCATTGCCTGTGCACCCTTGGTTACCATGACTGGTCTGCATGCTACTAGCCTGTGAGGGGTCAACTTTATGAAGATTTTTCAAAAGATGCCATTTTATATGGATCTGTTTGATAACGGGGCACCCCTTTCCTTTGTGTAGGCCAGATGGGTTCTGGGCATGGAAGAGGGACACTGGCTCCAATAGAGGACCACTTTGGTGGTTATCTCCAAGTACACCAATGAGGAGTCCAGACAAGCGCCCCCCCCTACCCCCAACAGCCGGGAAATAGAAATGGGTCCGAATCTGAACACCTTCCTGAGGCTCCATAACCGCACCCTAGCATCTCGTACTTCATCAAAATGCTATGGTCCTGCCCTTGCATCAAGGGCTTTTGCCAATCAATATACTGTAGAATCAAAGGGATTGGGGGTGGGGGGGGGCGCAGATGTTCCTCTGACACCTGGTCAGATGTCATTTGGGGCTCACCATAAGGAGTGGCACTAGACGGTCCCAACACAGGGGTTCATACATAGAGTGATCTTTGCAGCTCAGAAATCCCTGTTCTTGGCATGGAAAGATCCTTGCCCACCCTCTTTACCCACATGGGAATCCCTTTTGAACAAAATGTGCCACATGGAACACGGCGCCCTTAAGCGACAGGCTAGACTTACACAGGCAGCTAGCTCCCTGGAGACAGCAGAATCATTCCTGGGTTCTAAGTTTACACTAACGGCCTGATTACACATGATGGGGGCCATCCACCCAATAGGGAACACGTGTGGGGGTCCTTTAGGAGGCACAGGGGTACCACTACCTCTCACAGCACGGGGGGGCCTGAAAATCTATAGACTGGCTAACCACCTCAGACCCACTACCTATCATAGTTGGTTCTACGCAGATGTGCAATTTCACACGTGGGGGGAGGGGGGCAGGGGGCAGAAGGGAGGGGGGGAAGGGGGAGTGGATGGATGGATGGATGGATGGATGGATGGATGGATGGATGGAAAGAAAGGGAGGGAGGGGATGGGGCTCTTGATCAAACCAATCTGACCATACATAGCACTGAGGGCTGCTGATTGCCGACCCATTCCGGCTGATTGACAGTGGTCCTCTGTGAAACTGTACCAATGTACTGTCATTATGATGGTTTTGATCTGTTTGTTTTTGCTGTTGGAAAACGAATGAAAAGAGTTTTAAAAAAATGCCATTTTATTAACTCAAAAGGTTGGATTAATGCCCCACTATTCCTCCCCTGATGAGGGTTCCCCAGCCTAAAATAAACTAAAGGAAACACTCTAGCAAAGTATTTCTGTCCCTCACGCTTATACATACAACAAATCAATAAGGTAATATATGGCAGTTCAAAAGCAACAAATGTAACAGTTCAGTTCACATCATGTTAACTGTTTCTCCTTCTAATCTGGGTGAGTTCCCCTTCCCCAGATTCAAACAGGATTTTGTTCTAAAAGGTTGAGGAAACCCTGGCTCATAAAAAAAGTTCCAATTCAGTTCTCTTTTTGTTCCAACTTGATAACACAAGGCTGCAACTTGAATTCAACCAACAGTTCACAAGTATTCAACAAGGATTTCCTCTTTCCACTTGCGACCAAGACCTTGTAACAACTTATTTTCATCAGCAATTAATTATTCTGTATTTCATTAGTTTCAACAAAACGGTCCTTGTCAGATTAGTTGTGCACCAGCTCGCAAAACCACTTGTTTGACAATATTAGATAATTCTGCAGCAGTTTACACAACACTCAGTGATATTAATGTGTCTGGATACTTCTGCATTAATCCAAAAAAACAATTTAGTGGTTCTTCAACTTCAAGATTTTTAACCACACCACAGTAATGGCTTCCACCTGGTCCACTCACCTGCCAGGCTTACTACTAGAATAGTCTCGGCTCTGGTGTTCTCTCCTGGTAGGCCAAAATAAACTACTAACTACAAGTGCTTATGTGTAAGGGTTAACGTAAAATAGATTAACAATGTATTTTACTCCACAACAAATTTAAGAATTCCTTTAGGGGAATCAAGAACCACACTGGTGCTGTTGGTTACACATTTGTGATTGCCACACTCAATACAGGTTAGGCTCCACCCCTGAATACTGTCAGAAGGGCACCCTTCCTGCCACTCTTGTTTCTCCCCACTTCTGTTTCACAACATCACATTCAAGTATTATTTCAGGGAGAACAAGAAACACATTGGTGCTGTGTAGTACACCCATCTGATTGCCCCCACGCAATGCAGGTTAAGCTCCACTCCTCCTGAATGCCTTCTCTCAGAAGGACAGCATTCCTGCCACTCTTGTTCTTCCTTGTCCACACCAACCAAATGCTGATCATGTTTGTCTCACTTTCACACTCCTTTGGCTTTGAAAATGTGGGTTTTAGCCATTTCCTTTTATGACTTCTATTACACATGTTTACAACACTGAACTTCTCAATTGACTTCTTTTGGCTTGGGCAATACTGGTTCTTTATTAATTGCGTTGGTATGGTGCTCTTTTGCTGTTGGCAATAGTGGTTTGTATTTTCTTCTTGGGTAATTGCCCTCTTTTGTTGTAGGCTTTTAACATGACCCACAATATTATAATCACACCCTTCTGGTCTGATAATTAGGTTATTGTTCTGCCAGCTGCTCCCTTTTTAAATCTGCTTTGTTTGCAACAGAAGAAGTTTACTTTGTTTAATATTTCTGAGGTTAAGGGGCCTGGCCAGAGGGCAGTTACAGAGCGTCCGGGTTCACAATTTAACGGTGAACTCACTGGGTCTGGCCTGCACGTCCATTGGCCTTGCTGCCTCCATGTAATTTGCTTCTGTCTTCCTAGGCGGCCCGGCAACCTCTACCTTGTGGCGTCCCACCTGTGTCAACAGCAGAGCTCTCCTGGCTCCTCCAGCTCCCCGGTGCTCGCCTGCCGGCACTTGTCCGACAATGGGGAAAACTGTTAAATGATGCGCTTTCCGCTGCAGGATCTCTGCAGCTGTGTTCCTCAGGGGGAGAACCGTTGCTCCCAACGCTTCCTTCTATGCAGCCTCTGCAAGGAATGTCTTGAACATAAGAGACCCTCTCAGACCGGAATCTATTTTACACACCACTGTGGTCTCGGCTCTCATGTGACTTCTGCTGCCCCGTCGAGATATCAAAACTACTCCACCTTCTTCTACTGCTCTTCCTAATGGCCTGCACCTGAGGGGGCCTTTTTATGCCTCTCAGTATTCCTCCGATTTGGGAAATTATTTAAAAAATGCTGCAACTTGCAGTCCTCTTCTTCGTACCAGTACTTTGGGAATTATGGGTCTTGGAGTTCACAATATAAAACTCTGCTTTCTTAATGAAATTATAATCACAAAGTTCACTTCTCTCCCTATACATATTCCCTAAAGGAGTATTCTAAAGATCCAATTAAGTATTTCGCTTTACTGAAGAATGGGGGTTTTCAGGGTTTAAATTTGGAACCTTCAAAGACTCTTCTTTATTCTTTCCTTGGGGTTCATGGGAGCTTTCATATCTTTGAATTGTTTGTTTGTCAGTAAGGATTTTCTTACTCCCCCATTACACGACTGGTTATGATTATCTTCACCTACATTCCGATAGTTAGCTTGAGAAAATAAAAGCTCTGACAGCAAGCTATTACATACTCTGGTATCCATGATATTCCCTTCCTTGAGGAAGACAAATACTGAGACTCATCCTACAAAGTCCTCCTGTTGCCCTTGAGCCCTTCTCCTCCCAGGTGACACTCCCGGCTAATACCACCCCCAGGGTCAGGATCAGGAAGTGTCTGTCATTCCCTGACCACCTGGGAGGAGACTTCAGGTAGGGTTTTTGTGAGGACTCTGCAGGATTCATCACAAGCGACATGAAGCTAGTCACACACACTTGGCGTGGCAATTATCATGGCCTGCCGCCATGCTCAATGTCTGTCGGTTGATACTAGCCCCATAGAACCTGCCCTTTTGTTCCAAGCTGCGGTTGCGCTAGATCTGATTCCCAGCCCAGATTTGTAGTCTCACCCAGGACCTGAGAGCTGCACCTGCGAGCCATATCTGTGAGCCTCACCTGATTGCTTCTTGTAAAAACTGGCATTGCCAATTTTGAGCACACTACACTGGTCTAACATGCCCACCCAACTCTCTGGCTTTGTGTTCTGTTGTGTGGAAGCCCATATTGCAGCAACAGGCAGGTTTTGATTTTTTTTAATGGTATCATTGGTACCATAAGAGCCTTGCCAAAGTTGGCACATAACAATAGCCCTAGTTTGTTTAGTGCCTTGATAATTTTTGCATAGGTCTGTTTTCAGCTAGCCAATCTAATTGCCTAAAGTTCCAGGACATTTTGCACTGTGTAAACTGCCTTGTGTGAATATGAACAGTCCAGGCGAACCAAGAATTCATGATCAGGATTTATGCTGCGTTTAAAACCAAATGATGGATTAGCACCAAACCACAAAAAGATTGTTAGGGAACCCAGATGCGAGGTCGTCGCAAAGATTTTGTTACTTCGACCAGGAGTTTGGGCTGCAGGTGAGAGAAAAAGTTGCCCATTTTAGAAATTGCGTATGAAATGCAAATTTTGGGACCCCCAACCTTGTAATGGAACATCACATAATTTCCCCCAAAATGTAGGGTTGATTGTATATTTTTTTCATGAAGATTTGTCAGATGGTGTCAGTCATGAAGTCTGAAACTGAAGGATCGCCCTCTGACCTCCTTTAGGTAGGAAGCACGGAGGGTAGCTTGCAGGGAGGTCGAGTGAGCCATCGAGACTATTGATCCGATTCTTCATGGCCCATTTATTTAAAAATGTAAAGCACCATAAAACTACTTTCTGGATTTTTGAGGCCATCTATGAAATAATTTTTTTGGGGAGATTTAATGTAGATTTGATTTAGATTTTAATATTTGTATGGCGCCAGGGGCGCCGAGTACGGGGGTGCTCCCGGGCCCCCCCTGGCAAAATCAAGTCGGGTCTGAGCCCCCCCCCCCCCCCAGGCCGGAGAGAAGTGATGCATCTTCGATGGCCCTTTCCATCGATACTGCATCACTTCTCTCCGGCCGGGTAAAAGTGAGAACATGTCCGATTAAGCCCTCCCCTCTAGGACTCATTGGTGTATGGTCCTGGAAGGGAGGGCTTAAGGCAGCGGTATTCAAACTGTGGGGGCGCGCCCCTCTGGTGGGCCGAAACCTCATGCCCAGGGGGGGCGTGCATCCAGTTTGAAAAAGAAAAAAAAAAGAGAGGATAAATTACCAAAGGGTTGGGCTGGTGCTTCATCAACAAGCAGCAGCCCGATCCACGGCCCCTGCCACACATGCTTAGTGCGACAGGGGCCAGGCCTTTGTGAGGCCTCAGGCTCCATTAACAGCCTATTTATGAAGACAAAAGAAGGTGTGTGCTTTTTATTTTCTTCATGAATAGGCTCCTAATGGAGCCTGAGGCCCCACAAAGGCACGGCCTCTGTCACACTATGGGTTGTGGCCAGGGCCGGCCTTTGGGTCCCAGCGCCCTGGGCGAATTGGCTCCCCCGTACGCCCCTGGTCAAAAGGGTGCGGGCCAAGAAGTGCCTATTTTTTTTTTTTTTTAATCCTCCTCGCTCTGGCGAGGAGGTAATTATTTGAATAGGACGCATCAGCACCCTGTTGTTGTTAGATGAGCTCTGCCACCGCAGGGTCATTTAATAATAATGAGGCGCCTGACACGCCTTCTGACACTATGCCAGCTCGGGGGAGCCCTTGAAGGACTGCCCCGATCTGGCGTAGTGGGGGGCTAATGGCGCCTTGTTCTTGAAGGCGCTGCGGCGGAGGGGCGCATTTGGTGAAAATCGGGTGCTGAGCACCCGACTGTCATTGAATACGCCCGCCTGCCGCGCCTTCTTCCTCTATGCTAGCTCGGTGGAGCCCTTGAAAGACTTCCCCGAGCTGGCATGGTGGAGGCTAGTGGCGCCCTGGCCAGGCCTGGTTGTGGCAGCAGTGGTGTGGAACTGCCCAAGTGTCACAGAAGTGCTAGAACATAGTTGGGCACAGGCACCTACTGTTTTACAAATTAAGCACTTGGTATACACATGCAGTTGCAATTAAATGTTCATTAAAAATGGTATGCCCTCAAGAGTATGCGATCGCACAGAAACGGGGACCCCAAAGCCAGTTCAACTACCCACTCCCATGTGTGCTACTGAACAGGTAGAGGTAAGTCGAGAGCCAACCAACCTCTTTTTCCTATCTGTCCTACTGTACCATACAAATAAGGGGGATCGCTCTCCTTCAGCCTTTCTCCCAGTCATCGATTCTTGATGATTTACTGGTGCAGTCACAAAAAAAAGATTTTTTGGGGGTTCATTTTGTTTACAAAAAGTAGCACATTGCTAAAACCCCCTGGCTGCCAGTTTGTTGTCCTTGGAGCGTCCCAGGCTCCCTACTCCCTGAGAGCCACCAACCTTGGGTGCTGTTTTATAACAAATGAAAGACGCAGACAGAACAATAACTGTGTGAGTCAACTGAGAGATTAAATGGATGCACTCATGCTCCATTCAGAGAGCGGCTTTGAAAATGTAGCTCTGACAAATCAGAGAATCAGGGGGGCAAAGAAGCACTGCACATCTCCGCTGCCTCTTCATGGGTTTACGGTGGTAGTAATTTTGCTGATGGTAATACCTCAAATTGTTCTATTTTGGGCGCTATGGTGGAGGAAATACCTCCAGCTTCTTGCTGGAGGATTTTCCTCCACCTTTGCCCTCAAACTCATAGTTGGGCGGTGCGATAATGTGGCTCTATACGGTATTACCAGTGTTTGACAGTCAGAACTCATTTACCTCAGCAATGTATTCAGTTCTGTTTTTTGTCCTGACGCTTACAATGTGCGATTTGCATTACAAGCTGTGTGCCGCAGACTGCTTCCACTCTAAGCGCGGGAGAAGTTAGGACTGTGGGGACTGAGACGGCAGGACTTTTCAACCTTTTGACACGAGGGGCCTTCACTGAGTTTGTTTGTTTGTTTGTTTATTTATTTAGTATAGCGCGCAAAACCCAGAGGTAACAGGGCGCAACAGAGGTCAGGAAGATAGGATTACTTAAAAACTTGGTTACAGAATAAGATAGGCATGAGAAAAAGTGCATTGCATTTACAGTTACATTGTGTGGGATGAGCATATATACATATAATTGAGCGAAGGCTTACAAATTTACATATTAATACTGTGCGTAGGGGCAGTTCGGTTGCATTTACATATTTACAAATTTAAGGCTGTGCATGGTAGTCAGGTTATAGCATTGGCATGATGAGATTAGGTGGCAGGGTTAGTCGTGAGGATCATTGGCCCGCAGCCAAGTGAGGGTGTTTCGCCTGAAGCTATAGTAGGATTGGTCAGTCCTAATGTGGAGTGGGAGGGCGTTCCAGTGTTGGGCTGCCAGGACAGGGAAGCTGCTGCCGCCGGTTTTCTTTTGTCTGAAATTGGGTACCTGCAGGCAGTAGGAATTGATCGATCTGGTGGGGCGGGTGGACGTTTTTTTCTTTATTCTGGATGCGAGATAGGGGGGGGCTGCGTTGTTTAAGCATTTGTGGGTGAGTGATGCCGTTTTGAGGGAGATGCGGTCATGGATTTTAAGCCATTTGTGTTCTCTTCTTTTGTTGGAGATGTGTTCCTTAGAGGGTAGGTTGAGGGCTGTTCTGAGAGCGTTGTTTTGTAGTGTCTGTAGTTTGTTGGTTATGCATTTGTTGGCTCCTAGGTACATGGCGTTGCAATAGTCCAGTCTGGATAGTATTAGGGCGTTGGCTATGATGATGCAGCTAGCTTGGGTGAGGAAGGCTCTACTTGCCCTAATTAGCTTGCATGTGTAGGCGGTGGAGGATGCTAGTGAGTTGACTTGTTTTTTTAGTGACATGGTTGCATCAAGGTGAAAGCCTAGTGTTTTCACTGTTTTGGCCACTGTGATGGTATTGCCATCAATGTTGAAGGCCTTATAGTTGGAACTGAGTTTTTTGAGATTGGTATTGGATCCGAGGAGTAGGATTTCGGTTTTCTCATCATTTAGACATAGACCGTGTGTGGCCATCCATGCCTGAATGATGAGATATATTTTGTTTACCAAGGCCGTATCTGAAGCGTAGTTGCCTGAGAGGGGTATGAGGATCTGGGTGTCATCTGCATAATTGGTATATGAGACACCCAGTCTGTCCAACTTGTCAAATAGGGGCTTGGTAAAGATGTTGTAGAGGGTGGGAGAGACGCAGGAGCCTTGGGGCACCCCACAGGTTATTTTAATGGGGTCTGCTGAGGCTAGGGTGGAGAAGACCCTCATAGTTCGGTTGTCCAGGAATGATTGGATCCAGGCTATGGCCTCTTTCGAGAAGTGGGCTGCTGAGGCCAGGTGTTCGCACAGGACTGCGTGATCCACCAGGTCAAATGCTGCCGACAGATCGAGGAGTAGTAACGTGGCAGTGTTCCCTTTGTCGTTAATCTCATTGATCTGGGTTTTAAGATCGATTAAGGCTGTCTCGGTGCCGTGCTTCGGTCTGAAGCCTGATTGGTGGGTGCCTAGTAGTTTGTGAGTTTCAAGATATTGCTGAATCTGCAGGTATGCTACTCTATCTATTATCTTTAGCAGGAATGGCACCGTGGTGATGGGCCTGTAATTGGTGGGAATGGCGGGGTCTAGGGTTTGCTTCTTGAGGAGAGGCAGGACCCAAGATTCTTTGAGGTTGCTTGGTATGGTGTTGGAGGAGAAGGATGCGTTGATCAGCTTGGTTATGAAGGGGGCTAGATCCCTAGCAGCATCCTTGATTATTTGGGGAGGGCAGTTGTCGCCTTTGCAGTTAGATGGTTTAAGTGAGGCTATAATTTTTTCTGTTTCTGGGATAGATATTTTGGTAAATCTGAAGAGATTATGGCCTGGACGGTTGGCTGTTTTGTCGTGGTTGCTGGGAGATGCTTCATTGGTGGTGAGAGTCTTTTTTCAGAGCGATTTTGGTTTGGAGACTTTTGATTTTATTAGTTAGGGCGTTTTGGACGCTGGTGCACCATGCTTTATCCTTAATTATATTGTCTGGTGGGGGTATAGGGGATTCTAATTCCCTTAGTATAGCAAATAGTTCTCTGGTGTTGGAGCTCGATTTTTCGATTCTTTCATTGAATAGTTTCTTTTTTGTGAGTAGAATTTCTTTTTTGTAGTTGTTTGCACAAAGTTTGAGTTGTGATTTGTTCTCTTCTGTAGGGGAGTTGTGCCATTGGCTTTCAAGTTTCCTTTTGTGCAGTCTAAGTTCTTTCAGATGTGGGGTGAACCAGGTGTTCAGGTGGGCTTGCTGTTTGCTTTTTTGCAGTTTTAGAGGGGCAATGATGTCTAGTCCTTTTTTTATGGTATTGTTATAGTTTTCTACTAGGAGTTCTGGTTTTAGATTGTCGGGGAGAGCATTGAGGGTTGGCAGTAGTAGTGGTAGGAGGTTGTCTGGGGTTATGTTTTTTTTTGCTCTAGTGGGTAGTGGTGGTGCCATGATTTTTCCTTTGTTGACTTCTCTATTGAGAGATAAGGTGAAGTCAATGAGGTAATGGTCTGTCCAGTGCTGGGGAGTGGTTTTGGTAATGATGGTGTCGCAGTTTAGAGTGGCGATCCAGTCCAAGGTCCTACCTTTATTATGGGTGGGGGTGAGCACTCTTTGGATTAGGCCGTGTTCATCTAGCATGTTAGCTATGGCTTGTGCCGATTTGTCGTCAGGGTCGTTTAGTCCTAGATTCAAGTCGCCTAGTAGTAATATTTGGGTGGTGTCTTTTGTGTTGTTGGCTAGGAGGCTGGATAGGTCTGCTTCGAATGAGCCAATGGGGCCGGGTGGCCTATATATTAGAAGGATGGTTAAGGTGCGACAGTTGGAAATGGGTAGTTTGGCTACTAGGAGTTCGCAGGATTTGAGAGGTGTTTGGGGCAGTGGTCTTAGCTCGAGGTTTGTTTTAGCTATGATGGCTAGGCCGCCTCCTCTGTTGTTGGGCCTGTCCATTCTGATTATTTGGTAATTTTCTGGAATGGCTATTGAGAGTGCTGGGCCTGCTGCTTCGTGCAGCCATGATTCAGTGATAGCTAGGAGGTCGAGGTTGTTTGAGGATAAGGTGTCTGCTATTTCTGTGGCGTGGGCTATTATCGATCTGGCGTTGATCAAAGCTCCGGATATAGTGGTAGTGTTGGGTGTATCCTGGATTGTTATAGGGATGAGTTTGGGTTGGGTGGGGTTGTAGCAGGGTGTGATGTGGCTCGGGTGGATTTTGGTGTGTTGCAGGGTGGGTCTCTTGTTGTGGTAGATGGGCTCGTAGAGACGGGGTAGTCTGGCTCGTAGTCTAGTGTTTCTTTCTAGGGTTGGACAGGGTGCATTATCTGCAGGGTACATGGTTATGGTGGCAATGACGATGGTAAGGTGTAATATATGTATGAGGAGATACAGTAGGGTGGCTGTTTGGCTCTTGCTGAGGTACATTGTGCGGTTTGGCATATGTAGATAGACAGGGGGTTTACCTGAATTCACAACTCGGGCTAAGAATGGCATGTGCAAGTAGATGCAAGTAGGCAAGGGGTTCACCTAAGAACAGTAAGAACAGTAATCACATTTAGGCTAAAAATGGCATGTGCAAGTGGATGCAAGTAGGCAAGGGGTTCACCTAAGAACAGTAAGAACAGTAATCACATTTAGGCTAAAAATGGCATGTGCAAGTGGATGCAAGTAGGCAAGGGGTTCACCTAAGAACAGTAATCACATTTAGGTTAAAAATGACATGTGCAGGAAGATGCAAGTACGCAAGGGGTTCACCTAAGAACAGTAATCACATTTAGGCTGAAAATGACATGTGCAGGAAGATGTAAGTACGCAGGGGGTTCACCTAAGAACAGTAATCACATTTGGGCTGATAATGACATGTGCAGGTAGATGCAAGTAGGCAAGGGGTTCACCTAAGAACAGTAATCACATTTAGGCATGTGCAAGTAGATGCAAGTAGGCAAGGGGTTCACCTAAGAACAGTAAGAACAGTAATCACATTTAGGCTAAAAATGGCATGTGCAAGTGGATGCAAGTAGGCAAGGGGTTCACCTAAGGACAGTAAGAACAGTAATCACATTTAGGCTAAAAATGACATGTGCAGGAAGATGCAAGTACGCAAGGGGTTCACCTAAGAACAGTAATCACATTTAGGCTGAAAATGACATGTGCAGGAAGATGTAAGTACGCAAGGGGTTCACCTAAGAACAGTAATCACATTTGGGCTGAAAATGACATGTGCAGGTAGATGCAAGTAGGCAAGGGGTTCACCTAAGAACAGTAATCACATTTAGGCTGAAAATGACATGAGCAGGTAGATGCAAGTACGCAAGGGGTTCACCTAAATTTGGTAATCATATTTGGGCTGGAAATGGCTGCAGACATATAAATAACTCTGCAAGTTGGACCAGTTAGTAGAAAAAGACTACCACATGGGCGGGGGGGCGCACCACTGTATTGTGGGTTTCGAATAATACCAAGAAGGATCTGTGGTGTATGAGTAAACATGTATACGTGTCTACTGTACTTGCTTCTTGAGTACTATAGAATGATAGCTGTTCAGTAAATGAGATCGCTCCAATCACACATTAAGAAATGCGTACAATTTGTTTGGCGTTAGGGAATGTCAGAGTTTCCGCAGCTGGTGATTGTTACCGCTTCTGTCGTTCGAAAATCAACAATTACAAATGTAGGTGTAGCGCTTCAATTATTTTTTTTTTTTTTATAAGAGCTTAGCCATCTTATGTAGTTAAGCATTACTCACCAAGACAGTTCAGTTAAGCTGACAGGTATCATGGTGCTGTGCGTGGCCAATGTACCATGCATGTTTAGAATCAGTATAGTGCGGCTGAGGGCGTCTCCAGCTTCTGATAGTGAGAGATCCTGGAGTTGAGAGGGCAGAGATCCTGGCCCCTGGCTCCTACGGCTCCGAACAGGCACCCAACAGGCCTTAGAGTGGCCTTTGAGCTGGCCGCCGGCGTGATCCGCCTGCCGGCGGTTACAGCTGATGTTAATGAGGCTCAGCCTCGGTTTCAGGCCGCGCTGCGCCCGGCATGGGCGAGTCAGGCGGCGTGTGGGGACAGGGTCAGGCAGGCCCTGTCCGTGTTCCTCCCCGCTTGTCGCGTGGTTCCTCTGCTGGGCTGGGGTGCTGGGGGGGCTCCTGCCCTCGCCCCACGACGAGGAAGAGTGGAGTGAGGGGGTGAGCAGGCACCCAACAGGCCTTAGAGTGGCCTTTGAGCTGGCCGCCGGCGTGATCCGCCTGCCGGCGGTTACAGCTGATGTTAATGAGGCTCAGCCTCGGTTTCAGGCCGCGCTGCGCCCGGCATGGGCGAGTCAGGCGGCGTGTGGGGACAGGGTCAGGCAGGCCCTGTCCGTGTTCCTCCCCGCTTGTCGCGTGGTTCCTCTGCTGGGCTGGGGTGCTGGGGGGGGCTCCTGCCCTCGCCCCACGACGAGGAAGAGTGGAGTGAGGGGGTGAGCAGGCACCCAACAGGCCTTGGAGTGGCCTTTGAGCTGGCCGCCGGCGTGATCCGCCTGCCGGCGGTTACAGCTGATGTTAATGAGGCTCAGCCTCGGTTTCAGGCCGCGCTGCGCCCGGCATGGGCGAGTCAGGCGGCGTGTGGGGACAGGGTCAGGCAGGCCCTGTCCGTGTTCCTCCCCGCTTGTCGCGTGGTTCCTCTGCTGGGCTGGGGTGCTGGGGGGGCTCCTGCCCTCGCCCCACGACGAGGAAGAGTGGAGTGAGGGGGTGAGCAGGCACCCAACAGGCCTTAGAGTGGCCTTTGAGCTGGCCGCCGGCGTGATCCGCCTGCCGGCGGTTACAGCTGATGTTAATGAGGCTAATGTGTTAATCTTGGGGGCATCACTTCCCACGGGATATGGTACAGTATAATCACCTCATTAATCACCTCATTGCTTTCTAACACTGGTTCCTCTACATCAGCCTCTTGCTGACATAGAAGGGTTTATAGCTGTTCATTGGGAATTCAGTGGTTAAGATCTGTGCTGGCCTGCCATCTTGTGATAAACAGAAGCTATTAATGTTAAATTTGTCGCCATCGCAAGTCTCACTTCTCCCACAGCAACAGCAGAGCCCGCTTGCCAGTGCCTGATGATAATCCCAAAATTCTCTTTAATTTCATGCACAGCTGCATTTGATTTTTACAAGGTTATTTTACTCGCTGAATGCTGATCAAGTATTTAAAGTCTGGACTTTATTAACTGGGTGCATGTAATTTCAGCACAAGCACGCTTTACAATCTAAACAAGAGGTGTGTTTACAATGTTGATTATTCCAAAATATATCTCCTAGTGTGCTGCTTTGGGTCAGGTGGCCCCCTTTAAGCTGTACACAATGATACATTGTCTGGTTGACATACTATGTGATTTGTGTATTTTATAAAGGAAACTAAGACCAATAGAACCAGGGTAGGTGTCAGGCATGCACGCATGCACTAATGGCTTTAACTGGACAGGTATCTGGGCAGTTAAGGGCACATCTGCAACAAAGCGGATAGTTTCCTGGGTATTTGATGGCAATGCGTTGTTACCTGGGCTTTTGATGGCATTCCATGGTAGTGGCTCAAGTACCTGGGCAGTTTTTCAGTCCTTATTGATGGAGCATGTAGCTAGGTATTTGATGGCAGAGAGGTAAATACCTGGGCAGTTGATCACAATCCTTAGCAATGGAGTAAATACCTGGGCAGTTGATCGTAATCCTTAGCAATGGAGTAAATACCTGGGCAGCTGATGGTAATCCTTGATTAGGGTGAAAGCCATGGCAGTTGATGGCAATGGGGCACGTTCCTGGGTATTTTTTGGCAACCATTGTCCATGGCCCAGGTTCGTGGTCAGTTGCCGTTCCTTCTTGGCAATATTGCAAACATCTAGGTAGTTTACTTGACAATTGTGCAAGCACCTGATTAGTAGCTGGGAATGGAGGATGGTCCTGGCAGTTGACCATTTTTGCGATGCAAAGCCGGAGCAAGGAGGGGGGTATAACGTGGCTGATGCCTTCCTCTCCAGTGGCCGTCCTTCCGCCATGATGGCACTTTCCAGGACCCTCGGTTGGGCAGCCTGTGCTGGCAAAGGAGCTAAACCTCTTGGCTTTGCTAAAGCTGATTTTAAAGCTGTCACTGTTAATTTCAGTAATCGCAGTCCTGTGTTTTGATCACAATGGACAACATCTGGGAAGGGCCACATGGCTATGGCTATGGACCACTTTGTTTCGTGTCGCTACACAGAGTTGTGTTCTTGATAGGGCAAGTTGGCGACTACATGCAAATTTGCGGTCATATAACTGCCAGTGATGTCACTTCCTGTATTTGGGCACCCCCAGGGAAATTCATAAGTCGGCTCCCCTGTATGGCGTTAGTACACCTTGCAGTATTCATTCCATCTGTTCACAGGTCGTACTACAAATGCGTGAATTGAAAGGAGCTCAGCGGTGAAGCTCCTACAGCTTGTCAGTTTTTACTCGGACACTGAATTTATTTAAAACGTTTTTAAAGGCATTTCGGAAATCCAGCAAGCTCTGAGGTGTTATGCAGGTGCAAGGGCAAGGAGTTGCATATTTCGGCCTATAATGAAAATCTGAGGTTGCCTCACAAAACAGGGAGACGGAGGGACAACCAGCAACCGTTTATCAGAGGATCGAAGGGGTCGATACGACTTAAGTTTATTAGGCAGGTTGGCGGGAGGTGGGGGTGCAGAGATTATGCATGCATGCATCTGAAAACCATATGAAGGATTTTGAAGTTGGCCCTTTCTTGCACTGGAAGCCAATGCAGGGATGTGCCCAGGGCTGGGGTTGTGTTCTTTGGGAGCTTTTAACAAGCCCGACTGTGGCATTCTGTGCTCTCTGGAGTCTAAACTGATGTTTTTCTGGGAAACCTGCGAATTACCATAGTCCAGACGAGAATTGACAAGGGTGCACACTACCATTGCATGGTCTTTGGGCGGTACAAAAGGAAGGGCAAGACGCAAAAGGGGCAGAGAATGGATGAATAACTGGACTTTGGCACTAACCAGGCAGTCACTACCAAGGTTTGCTTGCCAAATACAGCCCAGGTTCTTGACTTTGTGGGGCATAAGCCAGAGTTGCGCCCAAGAAACACTGTGGTCGTGGGAATTTGGGGGTGTCTTTAAGTGTGGTTGGGTCCAAATAAGTCCACTTCAGTTTTGTTGGCTTTCAGATGCAAACGATTATGGGACATCCACGGGTTACCCTCGGAGAGATCATTTTTATTATTTAAACATTGTTTTTTTTAAATGTCTATCTTTTATAGTGTAAGGTTAAATTGTAAAACAAAAGCACTTAAAAAATATCTGTCGTATTGGTCTGTACATCGGCTGTAAATCTGAAATGTACAGTTCTTGAGTGATCCTCACTTGCTTCTTTCCGTCACCTTATAAGTAGCGTCAAATCTCCTTTGTTACAATATTCATATCGCGAGAACAGCATGTTTACACAGGTGAATGCTGATTTGCATTTTGGCTGTTATTTAGATCTACATTGGTGGACGAATTCAGTAAATAATGGTGTGCACAATAGTGGAGTTTATTTTTTGTAAAATACCCTGGTTTCCTTTCGAGTGCATGCAACTACTTCAATACCGGTGCGTGGTTAACAACAAATGATTGCTCTTCTCATCAACCCTCTACTCTCCCCCTTTCCCAGAAGCCTGCCCTTTGTAGTTGGGCAGTAGATTGCTTTCAGATGGGCTCTGCTGGCACATGCAGGGCCAGAGAGACTGAAGACGAAAATGTCAAAGCAATCTGAGATCACTAGGGTGATGAGTCATTCGGCGGTCCGTGGGCCGCACTCTATAGAGTGGATTAACTGAGGTTGTTGCAGGGCCATTTTCACGACACAGCTGGTGTTATTATGTGGCAATTTACCGGCTGCTCTGTTTCATTAACATTAAACTACATTCACATTACCGAGAGAACAGTAGCATGTATTTTGTATTTTTTACATTGTTTTATTGGTAGCACTTTTTCACTAGTCTGGAATGTTATTTTTTTGTATAGTGGCTACTGCCACTCGTGTGGCCTCGAAGTGATGTGGTGGATAAACGCCCTTCAGAAGACTGATCTGAATAGACATGCAAATGACAGGATCTGTACAAGTTACGCAAACAATTATTGGCAAATCGGTGATGAGCAGAGATGACTTTGTTATTGCAATTTTTCATGCAGCGCCTGTTGCAAAGGCATAAGGAGTGCTCTGTCAGTGAGTATTTTGACAGTTGGACCACATTTTTTGTGGGACTCCGCTGTATTCTTTGAGGTGCAGCGTGAGAGGGTGAGTGTGATGTAAGAAGCCTGTCAATACCCAAGACAACGGACCACAGTTTAGGGCTCTGCTATACTTTAATTTGCAGGACACCTGCCTGGATGGCTAACCTGCTGTTACATGCACAATTGTAAAATAAGACACATATACCAACCAGCATACGTCCTGTTGTCTGTACCATCTTTATAGAGTCGGTAATACTTGGTTGACTTGAAGTGTGGTGGTGATAATCTGTACTCCCCTAAGGAAAATTGAGCTTGTTGTCTGTGCCATTGCCCATCTCCTGGAGTGCCGGTCTTCTAGAGACACCGCTCGCTAATCTCCCTTCATCCACCAATTTGCCGATGATTCCCTGCATGGGAAAGTTCTGACTGTAGTCCCTATTGCTTGGCGGAGTAGGAAAGCGGATGGATGCATTAAGGTTATTGGGCATTGGGCGAGTGGGCCAGATTACGTATAAAGACGTGCGGGGGGGGGGTGTCTGTGTGTGTCTGTTTCCTGAAGACGAGGTGGTCCTCTGGATCATTCTAGTGGGATCCCGGGTAAAGCTGGATGCCCAGTTATCTAAATTGGTCTAATTAATTATTATTTAAAAAAATCAGAATTTTGAATACCTCACGGTCCGTTCTTTGCCTGGAATTGCGCTGTGCGATTGTGCGAGTAGGAAGAATAGATCGGTGTGTCACAAATGCGTGACCGATATTAATGCACACCAAAAATACTCAACAGCGTGCAATAAATCTACAAATCTGAGGGCCGTCGCGTTAATAATTGGATTGATGAAAGATTCAGACCAATAGCTGAGAACTTCTGAAGTCTCAACTACATTTTCAACAATTTAGTAACCTGTCTGTGGACTGTTTATTAATCAGATTGGCGAAACAGTTAGGGTTAGGCGCTCTAGGCATTTCAGAGCCATAACCTTATATAGAACATCGAATCCTTTATTAAAAAAAAGTTACAAATGCTGGAATGCTTTTTCATCAATTTAGTCTTGGTCCCGCATACGCAAATATCAATTTCTCCTTTGGAGGTCTTCCAGACATGTTAAGCAATAGATTCATCTGTGTTTCGGCAATCTGCAAATCTGTATTGGTAATCCTAATCCAATTAGTTTTGGAATCTGCACTTCCTAAAATGTAATACGAATGAAACGCATTCTTCCAAAGAGCTCCAGTCAACCTTATTTCAGGCCACAAATAGATGTTTGCCAGTGATGCAATTTACTGTTTCTCTTAGCATTTGATTGTGTGCATGCCATTGTGGCGTCCACACTAGAAATCTAGGCACCGGAAATGAATGACTGCCATAAATCCTCACGTGGAGTTTGTTTACAGTGCACTAGAAGGATGCAGACCAATGGATTGCGTCCGCCCTTTTTTGCCAACGCACTACGATCCCTATGGTTCTTTTTTTTGAAAATACAGTTTGCTGCTCGTGTACTGTTAGCAGCCTTCTACATGCAGTGCTGAAGCCAATGCGATCCCAGGTAGTCTGGCTCAGAGGCCAGACACCCACAAGACCACATGACTGGTTGGTCATGGTGTTTGAGTCTCGTTGGTATTTTGCAGTTCAGTGAATATTTCAATTCAGATTCTTGGGTTTAAAAGATGCACATCTTTTTCTACTTTGCCAGCAACTTTGTAGAAAAACTATTTTCTACAATTTTCTCCCGCATGGTATTGCATGTTCTAAACGACTGATTTTGAAAGGCTGTGCTTTTAGTCGAATCGACCAATTACGTATGTATGTGGGGCCATTTTTTTTTTTTATTATTTGAATTCAAAACACGTAGAACCCTCTCGGATTATTTTCGGGTGCTTTCTTCTGAAAGGAAAAAGTATTTGACCTGTACATTTTCTAAAAATTTGGAGAGACCAATTGAATCAAATTGCATATTTCACTATACGTACAGTTCCCGTGAAGTCACTTACCAGATGCGTCTGTTAAAGTGTCCCCCGTTTGGTTGTTTTATTAACAGATTTCTGCCCCAAGATATTACGGCAGCTTTTATTTACAATACAGACTCCCCCTTGCCGCCTCCTTGGGGCGGGCGGAGTGAGAAAGATTCTATTAAAGACACAGGTCAGTATTCTGCATTATATTCTTCTTTTTTCAACTTATCCAGCAAAGAAAATGTCTATTTTTCTTTTTTTTATAAAAAAAAAGTTTTACTTCAAAGCATTAACAGTTTGGAATGAGAAGGGAGGCTCATTAAAAAGCAGCCAGTGGCCCCAGAACAGCCAATCCCTGAAGGATAGACCACATAAAAAGGCCCTAAAATCAGCCCGTTGCTCCTTGTTTTTTCTTTCGCTCCTTGCATAAAAAATGTAATTCCATTTTTCATGGGTCATTATTTAAAGAGCTCTACCTTGGTTTTTTAGTGTGAGCTATTAGGTGGCACTAGCACCACCTATACGCCAAAACTATTTAGAGTACAGCTAGGCTGAACTGGCATAAGAGGAGGGGAACCCTGCTTGTGGGTATTGTTTGGTTATTTGCATTCCCATTGATGGGCCATGGCCATGCTAATCCCTTCGGCAATTCCCACCCAGTTACTGCCCCTCCCCACCCAAAACACCTCCTCATTGGAACTCTTTGAGCTCGTTTTAGTCAAGCCCTATCTAACTTTGCACTCTAACTGCCTGCCAGTGTTTTTTCAATGTAGTCTTCTGAGAGTTAATGAGCAGGTGTCTTAACCAGGTCTGCCTTCAGTCACTTGATTTTATAAGCACTATGCGTGTCCTTATCTGAAGTCCCGTCAAAAACGAGCATTGGCTAAGTCACCAGTGTTGGCTTGTGTAGAAGTATTGGGCATCTATTAGATGCCCCAGTGCTCGCACCATTTTGCCCCTGTTACCATCAATGGCCAGTTAAATGGCGCAGTGCTTGGCAAGTCCCTTTCCTATTCCTACGTAAAACTGCAAATCACCAATGTTTGTTTATTATCTGGCTGTGGCTAACAAAATTTCGTTTATGGGTTTTAATTATTGCTGGCATGAGCAAGCAATGTTGCCTGTACCCAGCACCACTTAGTTTCAGCCAGCAGGGGTGCTTGCCACGGTTCGCTATGTTTTGGCATGGCTGTTTCGACGCTGCTTGTTTTGGTGCAGCGTCATGGGCGCAGAGCACCCTTCGTTGTGCCCTTTTGACTGTGGTATGCAGGAGACGCCGAAGGGGACGTAACACCCGCACCGTTTATTGAATATACCCGTTAGGCCGGATGGTCTACTTAATGAAGGACGCAATACCGGAGATGGTAACGTCTTATGTATTCAAACATTAGGCACCAACCGCCTTTCCCTTTCTCCCCTCCCCGCTCCCACGTCATTCCCACGTGGTCACTGTCTCCTTCTTAAAGGGGCAGTGTCGTGTATCATCATCCCCGGACAAATGTCCTGACGTCTACCTAGCATTCCTCGACTAGGCGGGGTGGTCTTCTGATGGTCCACTGGGGCCTCTCACTTCTCTCGTCACCCATGAGTGGCTCTGTTGCTTCCAATGGCTCGGTCAATAGATGGCAGGTTTCCCCTGGGGGAATCCACAGGTCATCCCTCGGTTTTCACGGTGGAGGATCAGGATCTGGATGTGGAAGTCCTACCTCCTCTCTTAATGAAATGCTTAAACTGTGAACTGTTTCTCGTGACTTCCTTGTCCGTGTTCTCTGCCGTCACCATGGTGCCTTTAATGGCTGTGATGTTGAACGGCTTTGGAGCTAATCAAGCGTCCGTCTTCTTGGATGTTGCTTGCTGCACCAGTACTTCATCTCCTATTTGGAACTCTTTGGGCCTTGCACCTCTCCTCATGTCTGTGTCTACTTGAGTCTTCTCTTTCCACTCCATGTCCCTCCGTATGACTTCGGGATCTCCTTCCATCTGGATCATTGGGTGCCTCACAATGCGGGTGTGCACCTGGTATCGCTTCATCAATTCTGTGTGTGCCTTGTTGGTGGCCTCATGGGGAGTGTTCCTATAGTCCCGGAGTAGTCGGCACAGCGCTTGATGAGGGTCAGTTCCTTCCATGCGGGCTCTCTGCATCGTCTTAATGTAGGTCATAAATCGTTCGCCCATCCCATTTGGCTTGGGGCCACCTAGGAGTAATCTTCTGATGGGTGAACCCCATGTGATTTGCGAACAAGGTTAACTCATGTCCACTGAACGGGGGCCCGTTGTCGGATTTGATGGTGTCAGGGATTCCCCATTCAATCAATACTTCTTCAAATGTTGCTGCTACTGGGGCAAACGGAGTGGTCGCTACTTTCTTGACGATTGGGAACCTTGAGTGTTCGTCTATGAACACGAGGAGGTATTCTCCCGATTCCATGGGTCCGTAAAAGTCAACCGCTACCCTTTCCCATGGTCCCGCTACCCTTTCCCATGGTCTTTCAGGAATGTGCGTTGGCTGGATTGGGGGCTTTGCATTGGCATGCTATGGCATTCTTCATTTCTTCATTTGTTATTTTTTACTTTTTTACTCTAGCCCCTGTTTTTTAATATCTTCTCACTATGCCGACTACTGATTTTAATTGCATTCACTTCAGTCAGTATTTATGACGATGCATGGTTTGCTTTCGCCACAATACGTACATGATGCATGCCATTTTTTTTCTTGAAAAACACATAATGAGTGAAAACCATGCGTTGGTTAAGCCTAGCAAATTATTGATTTGTGAACTGGTGCTTACTGGGTGCCCTTAAGACACTTTGTGTCTTAACAGTACGATACTGGTCATTGTAAATACTTTTTGAATGTATAACGTATGGAATTATGATGTTCTATTTATTCTCTATTTCTGCATCCACCTTTTCTTGCAACGCTATTTACTATACTTCACTATCTGCAATATAACTTTTTTTGTTATGCTGGATCTCATGGTTATGAAAAACATATTTATGGGAATTATGTGTACTTTCATTTTTTCTTTTCTCTTATTTCAACTTTATTTCTAATGCTCCTCAGTTCATTTAGGCTCAAGAAGAAGAGGAGAAAACCTCGAAACGCGTCAGCCAAGTATATTGAACCTCTGGATGTTTTGTTTTGCATTATCGTCAATATACCTACACTTGAAATTCTTTTTTTGATTCAATATATTTAACCCTGCAAACTGACACTGTTATTGAATACAATTGAATGTTCTTTCCTGTTTAACCTTGATTGAATTATTGACTGTCTTTGGGCAGTACACTACAGTGTGCAGGTGACGGGAGGGTTCCCAGTTTGGATCCTCTTATTCTCCTCATTTTGTGCAATATTGGTTTTGTGCCAAGACCATTTTTTTTCTCCCCTGCTCCTTAAAATCTCATAACATCTATATCTTCACATCAATAAGATTAACTTTAATCTACTAGTGTGCACTGATAATGCAGTTTTATATGCTATGCAGTTCTTCACCCATATGTCGACCATTGAGTCTAGAAAAGGGAACCAGACATGACATCGGAGATGTTGCTTGGTGTTACCGGCGCCTCTGTGTCCCTCGTGTGCTCTTTATTACTTCTGCAGGAATTACTAGCCGGCATCCTCTCAGTAATGTTGCATGGTCTTTTATGGCTAGTTCTTTGTTTCTTGGCAAGCCTGTCCAGCTCTTCTCTGCACACCCCCAGGTGGATTAGGACAGCACGTTGATAGTCTTTCCATTTGTTTTCAGTTAGGCTGATCACCAGCCGCATGGAGGGGTCTGCGGCGGATGCAGTTGCGACCATCTGCAGTGACACTGGGTGTGGGCCACATAGTTTATGTACTCTGTGTTGCCTGCTCTGGAAACGGCGTTTCCTGCCGGATGGCGTGATAGGAAGTCCACTGGGTTGTTCTCGTCCCCGGGCCTGTGGATAATGTCAAGATCATACTCTTGCAGTCTGATGCACACCGTTCTATCCTGGGGGGCATTTTGGTAGGAGGATTGCCAAACAAGGACAGTAGGGCTTAGTGGTTTGTGATGAGGGTGAACTTTTTAACTAAAATGAAGTTGTGAAAATGTTCACAGGCCCATACTGCCGCCAGACTCTTTTTCTCTGCCTGAGATTAGGAGATTAGGCAGACTCCAGCTGGCCCAGGTCTGGGATCGCATTGGCAACGATGTGCCTGGGGTGTGTCGTCCCCAATCGTCTGGGCCAGGATTGCCCCTAATGCTACTGGGCTCGCATCCACTACTATTTCTGTGTGCCAGTCAGGGTCGAAGTATGCCAGTCGACGGGTTTCTGCCAGTGCAGCTTTTATGGTGTCAAAGGCTTCTTGACACTTAGCTGACCAGGTGAATTTGGTGTCGGTCTGCAGCAGACGTCACAGCGGTTCTGTGATGGATGTGTAGTGGGAGATATAGCGAGCGCAGTATCCCGCCATCCCCAGAAACGAGTGACTGTCCACCACTTGTGTGTGCTCTTGGAGGTTGGAAATGGGGTTGACCTTGTCTTGGTCTGCCGTCTGCAAAAAAAATGTTGCCCAAGAAATTCAACTTGGCCTTGCTGAAACAGCATTTCTCGATGTTAAGGGTTAGGCCTGCCTCTTGGACTGCGGTGCACGTTGCCAGCAGTGCATCGTCATGCTCTTCGCGGGTTTTGCTGAACACAAGAATGTCATCACTATAGTTCAGTGCCCCTCGGACTGGTCTGATGACTTGTCTGTTTGCCAATGAAAGAATTCGGCAGCCGATGAAATGCCAAAGTTGAGGCGTTTCTAGCGAAATAAGCCATCGTGGGTGGCAAAGGTGGTGATGCCCCTCGAGTCGGGGTGCAGTTCCATCTGGTGGTAACCTTGATTGAGGTCTTGATTGAGGTCCATTTTGGAAAATAACACAGACCTATTTAGCTGAACTATCATGTCCTCCATTCAAGGGCCTGGGTGTCGCTGCCTCTGGATGGCGGTGTTGGCCATTAGCATTTCTATGCATAGTCTTAGGCGTCCTTCTTTGGGAACGATCACTAGAGGGTGACCCATGGGGTCGGACCAGGTGCCGGTTCAATGATGTCATCATTGAGCAGCTGATTGAGCTCCTCCGAGACTGCAGCCTGTAGGTGGAATCCTACCCTCCTGGGATGTTGGGGGACGGGCCGGACCCTCTCGACGATGTGTAGTTTGATTGGGGGGGGGGGGGTCCTTTCAACTTGCCTAACCCTTTGCAGAGTAGTGGGAATTTCAACATGATTGTCTCTTTTGTAATGATGGTATTTGGTGGGGATCCATCTCTCACCATGTAAATGTTCTCACTTGTGTATCACGTACCCTTTATGGAAATAAATGTCCATGAGTCCCAAACCGAACACGGCGTGGTAGCTCAACAGGCAACGTCCAGATGACATGAATGAGTGTGGCTATGGTGAATCCATTGTACATGAGCTGGCGCTTGAAGTGTTCTATGGAGTGAAGAGAGAGGTTTGCGCCCCACTGGAAGATTTTTTGCATGTGTCTTGGCTAGTGTCGGCCTTTCGGGTATTTGCAGGAATTCCTGCTCCCCCATAATGTTGACGGTGGCACCAGAGTCTACTAGAAAGCAGAACCTCTCGCCGATGTTGATGGCAATCCTGGGTGCCTCCCTTGCTTCTCTGTCGTCGAGAATGAGGTTGACGTACGCCTCCTGAAAATATTGGTCATAGTCGTCTCCTCCGTAAGGAGGTCCATGTGGTTGCTGTTCGTTGTTCCGATGATGTGACTGAGGTGGTCCATCATACTCGTCCACAAGGAGTGGGCCTTGGTTGTATGATTCAAAGTCTTGGGTGTTGTCTTCGGGTGGGGTTCTTCCACCGCTCTTATGCAGTGCCTTGGCCCCTGTTGGTATGGTCTTGACTGGTATGAAAGGTTCTGGGGGGACCACTATACATTTTTTGGTGTGGTTGTGGCAGTGTACGCGGAGTGGGAATGGTCTGCCTTCTCTGCAGACTCACTGGAAGTGTCCTCCTCTGCCGTAGTTGGTGCACCTTTGAGAGAGGGCTGGGCATGTCCCTGAGTGAGACAATGCCATCCTGCAGTGGTAGCACTGCCTTTGTAGTCTGGGGCCAGTTGGGTTTCCTGTTCCTTGTGGTGAAGTATCCCGGTGTGCGGGGCGTTGGATTGCCGCCATGAGCTCGTTTTTTGTCAAGCCTGACGTTACTGTTCCCAGACATTGATGCCGCCTGCACGTCCACCCTCTTGAGTATTCTTGCCATCTCACTTGCTGCATCTATTGTGAGCGTTTTTTAGTAGTTGCTTCTTTAGTGATTGGGATAAGGCCTTGTCAAGTGAAAAAACAGGGAATTGACAGTGTGCTCAACTCGCAGGCGAGTGATGAATTCATCAACTGTTTCTTCACTTGGTTGTGTGTATTGATTGAACATATATTGCTCATAGTCTCGATTGGGTTCAATCACAAGTTTCCTGTTGAGAGCAGTTATGAGTGAGGCTTAATCTGGTTGCTCCTCTGGTGGAATAGTTTTAACTAGCGTTTTGACTTCACTGCCGGCGATACTGAGGAACATGTTCTGAATATTTGGAGATTTGTCTTTGCCTGCCACCTTTATGAAATTGTTGAAGTCGTCTAACCATTCGACCCAACTCAGGCCTTTGTCCGCTTGCGGGGTCATGGCGAATGGGGGTGGTATGTACCATGCAGTGGCCGTGGAGGTGTGGGCGTCACTCATTGTGACAGGTGCGGCAGTTGAGGTAACTGTGCGTTGTTTGGCGCAGGCCTTCTAGAGCAGATGGGTAGTCTGGTGCACGTGCTGCCTGTGTGCTCTATGGGTAGTAGCGTGGCTTTCAGTGAGCTGAGGGCCTTGTTTGGCCTTTGAGGACTTGCTTTGCACCTAGTGCCTGGTATGTGTCCTGTCTGTGAGCGGGACCTGTAATGGCGTGAGCTGTGGGCCCTGCTGATGGCACCCGACTGGTAACGTGTGCCTGGATGAGTAGTGGGCCCTGGTAGTGTGGCACTCCGTTAAGTAGCAGTAGCACTGCTTTGAGGGGGGGAGCGCCGCGCTTCTGCAGCAAGATGGGCAGATCCTTTTTGTAAAAGAGGGCTGGCATGGTTCGTGTGGGTGTGCAGAGATAACCTGACAGCCTGTGAGCGTCGTAAGGTAGAGGCGCTGCTTTGCGCTGGCGGGGGCGCCACAGCTGGGGTAGGAGGAGAAACCCACCTGGTGGATTTGCGTGTTCTTCAGTGCTTCAACAGGTGGAGCGGAGGACAGCCGCTGGCAGACTGCTGCGCGGCTTTGATCTGGAGCTTGTGTGGTGTACTCTGTAACGCTTACCTTGGGATGCCTTTTCAGCTAGAGGACCTGTTATCTGGGCTCTTATCCTGTGGAAACAACAATTATAACAATAGAACTACTGTAATTCCCATTCACAAACAAAACCTGTGGTGCAGTGGACCTTTTTTGAATTAACCCTCCCTTCTCACCTGTGCTTATGTTTTGTGGAGCTGTCCATCCTGTATTCTAAAGGGGCACGTTGGGTTGATATTTTTTAATCTGGGGGGCTGTGGTGTCGGCAGATTCTTTACTGAATTATGTCCTATCCTCTTCCAGAGGTATCTTGGGTAAGTCTTATGGTGAAAATATAATTATGTACAGTTCATCAGATTCTGAGTTGTCCCTACGTTGGAGAGATCTCTCTTACTAAAAATCTCCTTTATTTTTGCAGGTTTGTGGTTCCAGAAAAAGGACCGATGCTGCGGTATGGCTGCAACTATACTCGGTTTGAGGAATTGTTAAATAACATAAGTTCGTCGAAACGGAGTAATAGCTGCCTTCAGTGACAAGCATGGTAATAATTAAGTGAAGAAAAGCCTCTCTGAGACTTCAGGTAAGCACATATGTAACTGCTTCTTTTCTTTTCACAAGTTCATTCATTCACTAAATACCTTTTTGCAGGTCTTCGGAAAAAACTGTTGATGAAAAGGCTGCTGAGAGAAGAAATGCTGCGGCGAAACTTCTGACAGATGCGGAAACTAAGAAAATAACAGCGGACTGAGCAAAAGCTTTGGAAAAACTTCAGTTTGGTAAATCTTTACAATTATACTAGTATTCTGTTGATTTGCTGTGGAAATTAATATTTTTTAACTCGTTTTTCTATTGACAGGTTCTGTCGGGAGATCGGTGTTAGCGTTACCTGCTGTCAGCAGAGAAGACGTGAAGTGAGCGCTCCAGCAGAGGGCGGTGCTTAAGTAGCTCCTTCTGCAACAAGTGTAGCATGCACTGCGAGTTAACCCATTCACCTTTTGTATACACCTTCAATACTGTAACATGTTATTAGTTTTTCATTTCTAACTGTTTGTATTGACATGTACGCACTGTATTTTTATGCTTTTTATCCTCTGTATGTAACCTAAGCTCAAGTAACCTTGTACCTGCTGCGCCCGGCTACCCCTGGGTTTTGTGCGCATTATCAAATAATAAACATAAACTATGGACTTAGCGGCAGCCATGTTGCGTGTAGGGAAAACCAATGTAAGTGCAATGAGCCTATGGGTGCAATGCTAAGAGTGAGGCAAATGCCTTTTGTGCCAGGCTTGAAGCCACTGTTGACCCACTGATTGATATGAAGTTCCTTGCTTCCCTAGTGTTTCTGAATGGGATCTGTATTCCTTTGCTGGGATCATGACAACACACGCAGCTTGGAGCTCTCAGACTGTTTTCTCACAGTGGACCCGGGATCGTGTAACTGGAGGCACGGCGGGATCGCAGTTGCGCGGGATAGAACTTTTGTGTGGGCACACTGGAGGAGGATGCTGGAGCAGCAGTTTGGCAAGGTGGGATCACCCGCCACTTGGGAAGGAGGACTCCGGATCACGGGAGACCACCTCGTCGCCAGTTGTTAGACCGGATGGCCTACTAAATGAAGGACGCAACACCAGAGATAGTAACAATGTCTTCTTTTTTCAAACATCGGACACCAAACGCCTTTCCCTTTCTCCCCTCCCTGCTTCCACGTCATTCCCACATGGTCACTGTCTCCTCATTAAAGGGGCAGTGTCTCATAACCATACAGACATTGAAAATACTAAAGTGCAGTGTCGCTATATTCAAAGAATTCAAGATCCGCGGAGCAAGTGAGGCTGACCGCATTGCTTTACTGAGCGTGCCGCTCATTCCTTGAATATACAGACCTCCAAAATAATATTTTGGATGTTGGTGTATTGAAGGAATTGCACGGCCCTCCGTTACTTTCTCCCTTGGGGCTGTACCTGGGTAACTTCATCAGATGTAGACGGGCGTTCAGGAAAGACAGCCACCGGTATCCCCTGGCACAACACATCGCTGAGGGTTGGCGTAGGCATAATAGACCACCACACAACTGTTAGACACAATAGGGTAGACAGATGGTTCCTTGACTAGAACAACTACTTGTAATCAAGACGCGCACATACAACTATAGAATAGTGTTGTCACACATAACTAATGTCAGTGTTGTCTCACTGCACAAATTCCAAACTTGCAAGTTAACCCAAATACTACTTTTCACTCAAAAGTGATTAATACCACAACATGGAAAACTCCATCCACATGACATTACCCTATTTCCAAAAACTTAGCGGGATCTACCATCCACAACTTCATTAATTTCACAGTCAAACTCGTACACAATACTGGCTGGTAAAAGCAAGGCGTAGTAGGTGGCCCCTTTGACTGGCTACTACTAAAATACATCATAGGTGGAGGAACCCACAGGTCACCACACACAAGCATGCACCCTTTGGTTCCCCCTTACAATAGAGCACCACTTCACAAAAGCAAAACTCCCCCTCGGTGAAGCTCACACCAGCACATAACATGGTTGGAACCTGTAGGCCACCATCCCCAATGCACGCGCCATTGGGCCAGTAAGGCAAATTAAATGATCACACGTCAACATAAACTCCCCCTTAGGACTTCAATTACACACAAGCACATCGAAAGTGAAGAAACCCTTAGGTCACCACTGCCAGTACATGCACCCTTTACACACATACCAAAGATAAAACTTACTTGCTTCCGTGCGCCCCAATGAGCTTCCGGAGAAAGAAATGTTATCTTTAAGGCTCCCTATGCATTTAAGAAATCTAATACTGCACATCAGTCGCTCCCATTTTTATCCCCCAATACTAAGTGGAGGAATGTGTGGGGACTCATCACGCGAGACGCGAAAGAGACGGGAATCTAGGCACAGAGGGAGGAGGCATCAGGAATACAGTCTGGCCTCGGCGCGCCTCCTGATTGAGGGGAATTCAGCCCTCCTACACAAGTGTACCTCATCTGCAGATCCCTGGCACAGGTGAGCATAATACTATGGCTGAGGGAGATGCAGCTGGTGGGGTATGTTAACACCCCATCAGTCACACTGTGCAGTGAAATCAACTGCATGGGCCAAAGGAACTGAACTGCGACTCCACCACCCCTCCCCACCCCCCGCCTCCCGCTAGCCTGGACCAATACATCCCCTGCCCTGTTTGTGTTAGAAAGAGGTGTTTGTTCTGACACCTATCATGCAAGCGTCCTGTATTCATTGAGAGCCACCACAGAAACTTGACTTAAATAATAAATATCTATATTCGGAGCCCAAGTGGAGAAAACGGCTTTTTAACCCACACTCGTGCTTTTGAAATCACGCGTTCATAAAGACCAGTATTGCTTTTCCTTTTTTTTTAATTATTTTTCCTTAACACTTATGCTGAACCACTTCACTAAAAGATATTCTTATTGCCTACTGCAAAATACATATAATCCTATCACAGTGCAAGATGCAACAGCATTGCATCCTTTTAGGTGGCTGACACTTAAAGCTTGCATGTAAAAGAACAGAAATATCATCGGACTAGAAGATCTTCCTTGTGCCCTTAACTGTTCGGAAAGACAGAGGAGCTTCTTTCTCCCGGCCTTTCTTCCAAATTCCACACAAAAGCGTGGAGATGTCATCACGCTCCATGTTCTATGCTCTAACAGGAGCTTGCTGAGATGATGAGCGCCGACCGCGGAGCGTGTGAATGATTAAGGTTCTTTATTCAGAAGGTTCCTCCTGTGTGTTCTGCAACGCCATCATACTGTCTGATTGCTGCCCATAAATGGACCGCCATCTGCCCTCTAAGGAACGGGACAACCGTCGCCCCTTACTGCATTGCTGACGGTAGCCGCAGGCAGGAAAATGCGCTCACCGCCATTGGCAGGATGTCCAGGCCTGCTCTCTCTCCAGTAGCCTGATGTGTGCCACTGAACCGCAACTCACTCCTGGCAACACAGTAAGCTGTTCACACAGAAACCTTTGCCTACTGTGAGGGGTTAGCAATGCGAGGCGGACAACTGTTTGATACTTGTTCAAAATATGCCATTTTATTAGAACAGAAATGATATCAAAAGGCCTTACTTGCCCTACTGTACTGTGGGTTTCCTTATCTAACAAAACTAGGGGGAAGCAACCAGAGGAATACTGGCCCATACACTAAACAACTATAAAAGAAAATATACAGCAATTCAATTAAAATCAACAATGACATTCATAATATGATGATCTTTTAGCAACCTCAGTGATCTCCCTTCCCCAGGACTCGAGGTATATTCCTCGTCAATTTTCCTCAAAATAATGTAAGAAATTCCACATAGGTAGTAAAGTCCCAGATAGTTCTTGAGAAGTCATTATCAAGGTAAGATTTGTCAAACACAGTTCCAACAACAACAAAAGTTCTTCTGCTGAAATAAAGACCTTACACTTACTCATAATAGCATCAATGGTTTTCTCATCCATGGTGCAATTTGACCACTTCCATCTAAGAAGACTTGTTACATTTAAAAAAGAAATGTAACTTCTAGAAGGTTAATGGAACAAAACTCTTGGTTAACAATTATTAGTAGTCTATTCAAGTTAGAGCACAGAAGCACAGTAGATCTATTTGTCAGGATGACTGCTCAGTTCTGCTGCTTCTACTTCAAAACATCACGTCTGCCACAGTTTACTATGAGGACGTTCTCCCTGACCCCATATCATTCTGCCCCATTTGAATTACTGAAGTCTTGCATCCACTGACAACCCAAATATACTTCAGTACTTTGTATTTTAAAAAAACGGTTTGGACAAGATTCACTTCAAGGCACTGCAACACCTTAAAATAGGCAAGGCACTTTGCCTCTGTATATCTCTTCAAAAGGGGCGGCCTCTTTGCCTCTTGTCTTTCCATGACAACTTCAATATTGCATATAAGCAGCAAGGTTTCCACCCCCCCCCCAACTTTGCCTTCCCCTCTTTGCCAATGTCAGCCACACAATTACCCAGAAGTCTTGGTGCCACTGTCTTAGCTTCTGTTAATGCGCGCACACTTGTATCTTAAGCAAGTTTGATTTTCTATTCGGCTCACAGTAACTATTAGAACAGTTTCTGGCTTTGAGAAGGCTGCTTCACTCTCAAAAGGGAATGCACTTTGCTTGGGCAATGCGTGCGTTCTCTCCAACTGCAGATATCAGCACTTTACCTCTTTATCGAAGCATTGTTCCTAAAAGAAATCCAGTTCACTCTTCACTTTGAAAATGAAATTAGGCACACACAACCACTCCTTAATTTAGTTTTAAAGGGTTGAAGTGTTTTACAGAGGTGTTTTAAAAGCATTCAGTTTCTATACGAGTAAAAGAAACCTTTCCATTCACACGCGATTGCTACTTCCATTGTTCTATATCCAGTGTGTTGGTTTTGTGGGTATGTAACTGTATCCCTAAAAGTAAAGTAACCCCTATCTTTTCTACGTGCTGAGGACACTAATTGCATGATATTGAGCGCAGCCTAGAGAAAGACCAAGTATTTGTTGAAACACGTGTGGCATAATGGGCAAGTGCAAATTGGCATCTTGAGTGAAGAATAAAACTAATAAACAAGCCAACTGTGAAGTAACTATTTTTTAAGTATAAAAGAAATTGGGTTTCATGAACCATGTGATATACGAGGATATGTGCCAACACTATTGTTTTACTTCCATTGTTCCCTTATTAGTAAATGCATTGAACAACTTCAGCTCGTTTCTGCTTCTATGCAAGTGAAGAAAAGACTGAATACTGTTGCCGGCAGTGTTCGTGCAAGGAATCTAAATGCCAGGTTTGACTCGTCGGCTTCTGGGATCCTTGTTCTGCGGGTTGCACGACTTCCACCGACTTAAAGGACAACTTCAATTGCTTCTGGCCTCGCAGGGACCACACTCTTCCTCTTCTCAGGTGTGTCCGGTCTGGCCACTCGATCAAGGAGCGCCTCTCGCTTGCGACACCTGCGACTTGCCCACAGCTCCTCGCTTTGGCCTCCAACAAGCTTCCTTGCTAGCAATCATGGCAATCTGGCTCACCTGGGGAAAGACAGCCTCTCTGCACGTCTTCTGCTGCACAGCCTCTGCACTTTAGTTTGGATCTCCCACTCCTGCTTGGATTGCCAGCTCTGTGCCTTGTTCCTGCTTCTACTGCTACAGTCAGCACTCCAGTCACAGTTCCAGCTCCTTCCCATTGCCTGCACCTGTGGGGGCCTTGTATGCCTCCCAGGTTTTTTCAAGTGTGGGCTGTTTATTTATTGTGTATTTATACGGTGCACTTGTACAACAAAGTGTTTCCAGGCTCCACAAGGCAACGGGGGATCAGAGGGGGGGGGGGGGGGGATATAGAACAACAATAATGGTCCTACTAGGGCTTGTGACATTCGGATCGTGCAAGTGCTGGTATTTAAAGTGCAATGGGGTGACAGGGTAGAGGAATGGAGAAAGATTTGTGGGGGAAAGGAAGGAAGGAGGGATGGGCGGGATAAGTGTAAGAAGGGGGATACATGTAGCAAGGGCCCAGAGGCTAGGCAAGTGCCCAGAGGCTAGGCAAGTGCTTGGGAGCTAAGGGAGGGGCTGAGGTCAAGTGCCAGGGGATGAAGGAGGAGGACCACCTTCTATGTGCCAGAGGGTGAGGGCGGGATGAACCAGCTCATGAACGGTGGCAGGCAGTCCCAGGGCTAGTCAAGGAAGAAGGCCCGGACGGGCATTGCTGGTTGGGGGGAGTGCTGATGGAGACTGGTCAGGGAGGGTCTGCTACTCTGTGACTCAGAGGACCAGGCCTTCAGTCGCAGTGGCAGGTGGGGCAATTGGCAAGGAAGTGGGCGAGGAAAGGAGGTAGAGAAGAGCATGGTCTTGAGCCAGATCTCTGTTTAGTTCCGGAAGCTTCTTAAGTCTGAGAAGCGCAGGGAGGCCACTCCTGAGGGAGGCTCTTGCTGAAGAGATGTCCCCTGCCTCTCCCCACACTCTGCTTGGAAAAATGTCTGATCTGCAGAGAGTTGGAGGACTGAAGGGCTCTACCAGGGAGCTATTTAGGGAGAGAGAGTTGGATGTAGTTGGGACCAAGGCCCCAGTGGATTTATGGATGATGCAGAGGGTCTTGAATTTGATCCTTGCAACCACCGGGAGCCAATGGAGAGATTGAAGGTCTGGAGAGTTGCTTAAGGCCAATGAGAAGTCTTGCAACTCTATTCTGGATTAGTTGACGGGAGCGCAGAGTGGAAAGGGGCAGATTGAGGAAGAGGCTATTGCGGTAGTCCAGCCTAGAGGGAACTAGAGGTCTGGAGACATTGAATTTCTGGGGGAAGGTACGGAAGGGGATAACACATTTCCAGAGGTGAAGCTGAAAGTGGGCCTTCTTGGCAAGGTCTGTGATGTGAGGGGTGAAGGAGAGAGAGGAGTCGAAGATGACACCGAAGGTTTTTTGCCTCACAAAATGGGGAGCGGATGGGACACAAGCAGAGGGCAGCCAGCGAGTTGGAAGAAAGCAGGGGTCCCAATGAGAAGGATCTCGGTCTTACTGGCATTGAAACAGAGATCGTTAGCAGTCAGGAATGAGAGTGGAGGTGGAGGAGGCCAGCTTGGAGAGCCGAGTGCCATCAGCATAACACTGGCAATTAGGAGCTCAAATCGGCCAGAGGCAAGGTAAATGTTAGAGAGCCATAGCAAAAGGATGGAGCCCTGAGGGACACAACAGGTAGAGAGTGCAATGGAAGAGGAGAAAGGGCCAACTTGTACCTGGGGAAAGTCAATTAGAAAAGAAGTTCAACCAATCCAGTGCAAGGTCCATTGTCCCAAGGGTGTCATGGAGCCGCTTTATGATGTGGCATGATTGACTGTGTCAAAGGCAGAGGAGAGATCAAGGAGGATGAGAACAGAGGGCGAGTTGGAGTCGGTTTGAGAGCAGGTCTTCATGGGTGTTTGGGAGAGCCGTTTCCGTGCCTCTGGCTGCTCTGAAACCAGACTGGCGGTCATGGAGACAGCCAACCAATTCAGTGTGGTGGGTCAATTGGGAGATGGCCAACTTCTCCAGTTTGCCCAGGAAGGGGGTAGTGGAAATAGGGCGATAGTTGGCCGAGCAGGATGGGTCAGCAGATGGCCTTTTAGGAGTGGGTGTACAAGGGAGTGCTTGAAGGATAGTGGAGAGGAGCCAATGGCAAAGAAGCGGTTACAGAAATCGGACCAGGCAGGAGCGAGAGCTGAGATGTTGTCCTTGATAGCTCTGGAGGAGCAGGGGAGCACCAGGTTGGAGGAGACTTTCATAGAGCGGACAGCTTTATCGATCTCATCTGGTGCAATGGGCGAGAAAGAGGAGAGTAGAGTAAAGAGGAGGGGAGAGAAGGGGGGCCCAAGGAAGGCCTCATAGTAGGTTGGGGGAGTAGGAGGCGTGGTAGAGGAGAGCGAGGACAGAATACCAGCTGTTGCACTTGAAAGTAGGCTTCAAACAGATCCTCATGACTGGGTCAAGGGTGTTGGACATGGAGAGGTGAAGGTTAGCGAGGGCTGCATCAGTGGGAGAGTCAAGAGCAGGGGTGGGAGGAGGGATGAAAGTGGCGGCAAAAGCAGCAACTGACACTCTTCATCGGTCGAATGATGGAGAAAGCGACTGCCAGTGCTGGATGAGGCTGGGCTAGGGCGCCCAAGAGCTCCAGCTGAGAGGAGAGAATGGTCAGACCAGGAGAGAGGTGTGACGAGGGGGTTGGAGATGGGGATGTCTGCTGAGATGAGTGCATCCAAGGTGTGCCCGGCTGAGTGGGTCAGACCAGAGGGAAGAATGGTGAGGGGAAAAGAGTCTGAGGTCGCGGAAGCATAAATGGGCTGCAACAAAAGAATCAAGATGAATGTTGAAATCTCTGAGGAAGAGAAGCTTGGAAGTAGGCCATGAGAGAATGAGAGGTCAGACTATTCAGAGAGGAAGAGGCCAAGTGGGCCAGGGGCCCTTTAGATGGTGATGAGAAACTGCTGTTGTGAACACCCGTGAAGAACTGCTCGCATCTCTGGACTCTAATTCCACAGCTGTCCTCATCCTACTCGATCTCTCCTATGCCTTCGACACAGTCAACCATTCCATCCTCATACAAAGGCTCCACGATACCCTCGGCATCTTGGAATGGACACTGGACTGGCTAATATCCTTCCCAACTGACCGCTCATCCCAAGTCATCCTGGGCACTTTCTCCTCTCCTACTTCCTTTACCCCAGGGTCCTTGGCTCTTTAACATCTGCCTTGCTCTGCTGGCCCGCCTCATCTCCTCCTTTTGCCCCCAACTTCCAGTGTTATGCAGACAACACACACCTCTTTTTCAAACTTCCTGCTGACCCCCTTGCACCTTCCATCATCCCTGACTGCCTTTCTGCCACCTAGTCCTTGGACACCTCCAACGATCTCTGCCTCAACGCCTGTAAAACTGAGATCTTTCCCATCGGGACCCCTGCTCTCTCTTTCTTCCCTTAACTCTGGCCTTTCCCCATGGGCTCTCGCCAGGCTCCTTCTTCTGAAGCCAGAAACCTTGGAGTAATCTTTGACTCCTCGCTCCCCTTCCTCCCTCCCACTCAGGACATTGCCAAGAAGTCCCACTTTCAGCTCTTCCTTCTCAAAGGAATTTTCTTTTCTCACTTTCCCCCAGAGGCTCAATGTTACCCGAGCCCTGGCTCTCTCTAGGCTTACTTATTCCAATAGCCTCTTCCTGAATCTACCTTCTTCCACTCTGCAACCCCCCCTCCAGCTAATCCAGAATAGGGCAGCAAGACCTATCCTTGGCCTTATGCCCAGGGACTGCATCTCTCCTGCCCTAAAGTCTTCACTGGCTCCCCGTTGTTGCACAGATGATTGCACAGATGAAATTCAAATCCCTCTGCATCATCCACAAGGCTATCTGGGTGCCAGGGACCACACTATCTTCAACTTTATCTTACTAAATACTGTCCCTCTAGACCTCTATGTTCCTCTGGCACCAACTCTGTGTGTAAAGCGTTTCTCTAAACAGAGGGCAGGAGGTCGATCATTTTCCTCAGCTGGATACCTCCTATGGAACACCCTCCCTCCCGCCTCCTCCCTCTGCACCTTGAGTAGGATTTTCTTACATTCCGGAAGCTCCTCAAAACTTTCCTCTTTACCTCCTCTCTCCCATCTTATCTCCTCTGCTAATCTCACAGTTTCTGTGATTGGTGTCTGGGCCCTTCTGCATCCTCGGGGAGTGTGGGGGGGGGGGGGAAGTGTGGGCCTGACCGTCCACATCCAATCACCCCAGCTTGTGTCTACCCTCAGCACTTGCCTTGGCACTTCTTCTGCTGTGGAGGCTTGCACTTGCATCCAACGCGGATCCTGGCTGTGTAGCACTCGCCATACCGTGCACTTCATCTGTTGCTCACCCACAAGCACGGGGGCCACTCCAGCACCTACCCCATCTGCCCTTTTCCTTGCTGCACTTGCACGTTCTGAACACTCACAAGGCATATCAGGTTTGTCCTTTTTCTGCTTTCCTCCACTGTTTTTAACATTTTTGTTTATTTTAATGTGTTTCACTTCCTTGTTTCCTCTCTTTGCCCTGTGGGTGCTTTGAAACTGTATGCACTTGCTGTATACGCACCTAACAAGCGAACAATAAATAAAATAAACAAGGCACTCACCAGGTTGCCTAGCAGCAAATCAGGCAAAGATGAATCCCATGAACAACTGAACGATAAGTCAAGGGTAATGGAGGATAGGGCATAGGTTACAACAAGCAGCAGAGAGCACGGCAACAGGAAACGAGATAAGGGTGCAGAGGGAAAGCCAAGATGCAACCAGCAAATTGCAGGCACATACAGAGATGGCTATTTAGTTGAGGGAGAGAGCAAATATGGAGTTGCAGCCAGTAGAGTGAGCACTAAGACCTTCAGAGCACAGGTGAAAGGACTAGCAATTTAACACCACAGTAGTATTCCGAGTTGGATTCCACAAATAAGGTTAAAAAGCCTAGCATCTGAGCACAGCCGGAGGATTTAGAGTATCAAGATTAGATTTTGAAAGTACAGTCGAAATGCCAACCTTAGAAAAAAAAGCCAGTAGATTAAAAAAACACCTAGATTTGATGTTCAAAAATCTAGTCAAAATGCTGATTCCAAAATGGTGACCGGGAGAGGAGGACGTGAGTGAGTGTCTCTCCCCACCAGGCTGCTACCTTAGCACATTAATAAAGCAACGTGGAGAAGACAACCAAGCCTCCACCAGACTAGCAATGACTAGCGGAGGAAGACCAGCCGCAGACATTGGAATTTGATCGGAGCATGGTGAAATGCGACACAAGCTTAGCAAGGCGGGGTGGACAGGACTGGTGAAACGGGAGAGGCTGTGGGCGCGACCATAAACGGAGCCACAGCCGTGATCACGGACTATCGATCGTGGGACGTCAAAGGGAACCCTGGGGATTCCAAGATGGCCACGCTCTGCTAAGGACGTCGCGTCCCGGGCTCCCGTCCTGCTAGAGACTGTTTCACTGCCCGCAGCACCTGTAGCCCTCCCTGGCACCGCGATCGGGCGGAGCGGGAACAGAGGAGCGGGGAGAGCCATCCGGACCCTGGCGGTGGACCCTGTGGAGGCAGCACGGTTGGTGGCGTGGGAGCGGCGTCGGCTCCACCGCGGGAGGCTGGGCCCTGTTCGGACTGCGTTGCCCCCAGGCATGGGGGGTGACCCCTGGAATAGCCGCGTGGTGGCGGGGCACGGATTCGGCAAGTCTTGTTCAGGCATTACTGCCTGGTTTGCGCCCCCCCCACCCCTCCCGTGGCCTGAAAATGAGGGTGAGCGGTCTGCCCTGCCAGCCCGGTTGGGGAAGCACGCAGAGGAGACACCAGCGGAGGGCAGGGCTCCAGAGAAGGTACGGTGGAGGCCGTGGCGCGGGTCGGGGGGGAGGCGCACCACGGCAGCTGTTGTCCCCGCCCACTGGGTGTTCCCTGGGGAGGAGAGATCCCTCGAGCCCCGCAGCAACCCAAACGGCGGTCCAGGCTCCGGGAAAGTAGTGCGAGCGGCGCAGCCCCTGGAGGGGGGGGAACAACTCTGGGTGTGTACCGTTCAGGATTGAGGACTGGCAATGGAAACCACAAACTCAACAAGACTGGTTTCAGAAAATGTATCAATGGAATGGGTGACTTACAAGATTCAGGGAGACAAAGAAGGATTTAAAAAATAAAACTGGGGGCCCGTATTGAGCTACCTACAAAGTGACTACATGGCCCAATGGTTCCCACACACGATTCTAACATTGGACAATGCGGGATCCTGAGAACATGACATTTATATAGAAAAAGAGACTATACTTCTGGTGGGTGGGGGATAACGGGAGGGGTTCTTGTTTATTAATATGTTTTTGATGATGTACTACAACAGGAAAATCAATAAAAACATGGAAATAAATAATAGAATACAAACCTAGTCAACATGTCAGCATATGAGGATTGCCAGCAGAATCAGCATGCAAGTTGGATTTTTCTAGGGGGTTGAGGGTGGGAGCAAGTACAAGATGGATGCATCCAGATTTGAGTTTCCCAGTAAAGAGGGGAGGGGCAAATGGATCAAAGGTATGCAGAAAACAGTAACAGGCTCAGTAATATGATGAAGGTGAGAGGCGCTTTCGGAGAACAGAAAGAAGAGTCAATTAATTGGATAGGGTAGAGATACATGGCAGCACAATGCAAGGAAAGTCAGAGCACATTAGAGGGCAGAAAAAGAATGGGGCGTAAGTAAAAGTCAGCAGAGATATGCAAGGGTGGTAGCCGGAGCAAATATGGACAATCCAAGTGTTGTGGTGAAGCTCCAGGTGAACGCAAGATGAAACGGGAACGAGGGCAGGGATAATGAGTGCTGCGAGAGAAGACAAGGCAGGGAGTGAGCGGCAAAGTCCCAAACTCCGCAAAGGCGTGGGGGGCATGAGAGTCCGCTTCTAGGTACATGCAGGAGGGTGCGGGGGGAGTGCGCTGAAGGGAAATGAGACAGTGACGGGGAGGGGTCAGTGCACCGCACCATGTGGTAGTCGAGAGCTTGAGGCAGGAACTTACCCAGTGAGTCAGGGTGTGTTGGAAATATGCAGTGAACGAAGAAGCAATCGGCAGTGAGAGGGCTCGGACAGGTGAAGCCTAGACTCTTCTAAGCGGCCCTTAGAAGGGGGTTTGGCATTGCCTGCTGGCTCCCGGGGAAATTTGTTCTCCTCATTTGAAGCAGCAATTCACCAGATGAGCTTCCGGGGGCTGCAAGGGGCTCCAGGAAGAATGAGTAACTCGGTGGCCAGGATTTGAAGGCCAGGCCAATCCGCAAAACAAAGGCAGCAGCCACGTGGGCTTGTGGCAGATGGTGATGGCCTACTCGGGAAGGGAATGAGACAAATGTTACCAAATGAGGGGCTTATATGCAGGGGGCCTGGGTTTATAGGTATCCTTGCGGTGCACCTTGCCGCTGCCTGAAAACTACGGCAGTCCCCCTAAGGAATCCTCGATGCACTGCGCGGTACATGGTTGCTCTCCCCGCCATGCCTTCTTGTGGGGAGGGCTTCTCAGGGCTCCTACTCTGTCGACACTGGTAAGCTCTCCACCCAGCCCGGGTTGCCCTACTACTCCGATTCCGCAGCACGTTTTGGATCGATTATGTCGCTGGGTATCCCTTGCTCTCCGCAGCAGCGCTCATCTGGGTGCAAACTCTTGGGCCTAATTGCCTGACTGTTACTACAACATGCCTCTTCAGCCCTCTTCCTCGTCCCTGTACTCCTGGGATTATGGCACATGTAGTCCCAAATCACAAAGTTAGTTCTACTTCTCTTAAGGTTATTTGCAATTAAACCTTTCATTTGTTGGTACAGGAGAAGACCATTTGTTTAAGGCAACATTTTGAGATTCCTTTACATTATACCTTTTGCGAGTGAGAAAGGTGTTTTATTCTGAATAACTTTAAAGTATCCTTCCAGTGGTAGGGGTTTTCTACTGGTGTCCAGAACGCCAGATTTTAGATGGGGGTCAGGGAACCTTATAAAGACAGTAAACGATTACCTGGTTTGGAAACCTGGGAAGGTTTTCCTTGTCAAAGGACAAATATCTTGTCTCATCTTGCGGGATCTCCTCACCACCCTGTGGCTCGTCTCCTCTGAGGTGATCCACCCACAGTATACCGCCCCCAAGGTCAGGATCAGGAAGTGTTTGCATTTCCCTGGCCACCTGGGAGGAGACTTTAGGCAGGGTTTCAGTGAGGGATCTGTAGGATTCTTCACACTACTCGGTCTCTCAGTAGACAAAGCAGCCAAATAACTCGGAGCACTAACCTATCCTTGGGTCCTTTACTTTAGTGGATGGGTGACCATTTTCTCCAATGCTGTACCCCCAAAACCAGCAAATCCTTGCTGCCTCACCAGGTCTCTTAACCAGCAGATGTCAAGTGGCCATTCACCTTGCCCTGGATGGTGGGTCTCTTCTTTGTTCTCTGGACTCGCTCACCACTCCCCTCTCCCCCCCCCCCCCACCCCTAACCCCCCCTTCCCCCCCACACAGTGGTCACAGGGTTTGGACCACTCGTTGCCAAATGTTACATCATGCTTTGGGGCTGTACCTGGGTAACTTCATCAGATGGAGACAGCAGTCAAGGAAAGACGGCCACTCATTCAGGTGTTGGTTGTGTAGTCTATTACTCCAACTACGCTGCTGTTCACTCCAGCTCTGTCAACTCACACTCTTGGAACCTGTATCTCAGGAGATGCACCTAAGGTTCCATACGAGACCTCGGCCATTACATCATAGCACATCCACTCCCCCCTTCACACTCCTCCTCTCTCACCATATACTCTCTGAGCCATACCACTCCACCCTACAATATCCCTATTCGTGCCACTCTTCTACACCCTCTGATCTCTGCTGCTTGGTCTATTAGCCCTCCAAAAGGGGGTGAAGGGGGAGGTTGCTGATCTCTACAAAGGACTGCCTGGCAGGGGTGCCTGTAGCCATTAGGCTGGGGCTCGTGAAGAGGGCACGGCCTAATGAGCCAGCCGGTGACACCCCCCCCCTTGCCATTAGGCCACACCCCCTTGATGAGCCCGGCTTGTTTTCCCGTTCCACTCAAGGCACTGGACCTTAACATCTGTAAAGGCCCACACAGGTCTGCCGAGTGGGCCTTTACTGATTTTGGGTGGGTTTGGATTTACTGATGACTGTTTTGGTGAGTTATTAATGCTGTTCGGATTGGGCATTTTCTTTTCACGCCACCATATTGCAAATATGATAAAGGTCTGAGTCCAAAACCAAAATGTGCCACACACAGTACAAACAAACTAAATGTGAATTCCAAGCGGGTGGACAAATGCCTATTAACTCGACCTGTGCTTTTTACTTGATTCTATTTTCTTAAGGATGGAGTTTTGTTAACCTTTTGATCCTGATTTTAGATGCTAATGGTTTATTGTATGTGAATTTTCTTTTACTTGACGTGACAGTGATTAACTGCTTAACCAGTACATGCGACCCTGTGCTAAAATGCTGATGTGAGGGTTGTCACACTCACGCGTGTGAGTGGACCGGAACGCAGATTTGACAACGCTGAAAACAGCCACTCAAGATGGGTCCCTGACAGGTCCCTATTTACACAAAAGCTCGGCTCTTGTATCTGGAGCCCAGAGACACTACCATGGAAAAGAATGGGCAACAATTATACTTGGGCTACGCACCCCTCGTCGTTTGGGCTGGTTTCCTTTCTTGATGCATCTAGGCACCATCCTGTTAGCTCACCGCCTTTTTGATTGTACCTGAAGAGCTGATCACAAACGGCCAATTTAATATTTTTGCATTTGTTTTTTTACACTTGTATTGGTCCTCCTCACTGTTTGTTTGAGTACTTTTTCACTATTAACCTGAGGGGATGGGAAGACTTTGGAGTGCTGGAGCAGAGCAGCTCAATAAGGGACTGGAAGAAGTTAAGAGATAGAAAGCCAGTATTGCCCTCTGTTGGCTTACTTGGGAGTGGATGGCTATGGCAAGCGAAGCAAAATCAAAATAAAGCCTGGCTGTCTCTCTTGTTTAGCAAGTAAAACTTCCCAGATAGCAATTTTCCGCAGCAACATGGGAACTGCAGCATCCGGAATTCCTACATATCTGCGCTCTTTTCAGCACAGCAGAGTGGGATGTTTGGCATTTACAAGAGGCCAGGCCAGAGCTTTGGCCTACCACTGTTACTACTCTCCTTAAATTTAGGATGTGGTTTGGAGATGTGTTTACAAGTGTGGAGGGTCCAAAACTTGGAACAACCTGATCTATTTACAGCCTGGATTCCAATGGAATTACCTCTAAAACACACTTTAGAATGATGTATTTGTCTGAAGAGTGGTCATGTAGTCCCAAATTCCATCGGCCGTGTGTATATATTAGGAATTTGGAGAAGGGTGGGATCACTGTTCTCTTTAATTGAGTATATTCCATCCTTTCCTATTTTTGTGATTTATATATGAACAGCTGCTCGGTGGGGTAAGTGCAGGAGTCTGAACTGCAATCCCTACAATGCATGAAACTATTATGTTTTGATCTTTGTATAGTGCCTACTGCCAATGTTGTCTTTCGAAGCGATGTGGTGGATGAATGCCCTTCGGAAGAACGTAGTCTGTGCAAACATGAAAATAAAAAGAGCATTACATTGCATGTGAAAAGTAATTAGAATTCGGTGACTATTCAATTACTAGCAGAGATTACTGGTTTAAAATATTGTAAAAATCGTGCAGCAGAGATGACTGTCGGTGGCTGACAGCTTGACAGGATTTCTTTCATTGGACTCTGCTGTATTCTATGGGTTGCAGCACAAGAGGGGGAATGGGTATTCTAAATAGTGTATCAACCCTTTGGGCAACTGTGTACAGTTGAGGGCTATGCTATACTTTGCATGTTATTCAGCATGCATGTGTTCTGCTTGTAGTTGCATGCAAATCAAATGCACAATTGTCAGATCTGTCAAACATGCATTCAGCGCATGTGCTCTTGTCTGTATCATCAGTTTTTTGCAGTACACAAGCTTTACATTGGTAACAAATGTGATGATGGGAATACATGGCCACCTATAGAGAAAAATACTGCCTCGCCCTCCATGACATCACCAATCTCCAAGAGACTGTGCTGTAGAGAAACCACTGATGCCCCTGCCACCCCAGTCTTAAGCCTCTGAATATCCTTTTCCTTGCCCAAAGGAGTCCAGTGCGCGTGGCCTTTGGCTAGAGGGAATTAAGTATTAGGCTCCTGTTAGGACACTGCAATACCCCTTGAACAAGCACAAGTCTATCGCTAAACCACAAGCACAATGACAACCAAACAATCAACATGCACACTTGGTAGTCACATCTGCGACCCATTGCAACACACGTCCATGCATCGGGCGGACCATCGGGTATACTCTGTTAACAAAGCACAGTTTCATATGAGGATATTTATAAATGTCAATACATCAATGGGAATGGCAAGGTAACTGGATCCTGAAATATCTTTCTGAAGCATATTGTATGATGACCATCTCTTACTTACGAATCAAAGTCTAACATATAAATGAGGATATGGTTGAAGAGCTCATCAGTGTAAAGCATAAACTATCCTGTAGTATCATCGAGGTTTGTGTTGTATAGGGCCAGCCAGTGTTATTTTTACGCAGTCTGCTGAGATGTGCGTGTGTGTGTGGTGCTAAGAGAACTTTTGAGGGGAGATGGTTAGTCAGGGAAATGCGGGAGTAGTCCTTCCAAGGCAAAACAACCTGCAAATCTGCACTCCCACCGCTGGCCTCTTGCATACAAGTCCCATTTCACTTGCTTGCTCCCCAGTCTCACTCTCTTCAATAAAATGTATCCCACGTGCAACAGAACGAGCATCTGCGAGTTGGCAGATGAGGGAGTATGGGTCAGTCTGTAAACTCCAGTCAATTAGCATAAGCTAAAGCTGAGGGTTATGGGAGACCAGATCCTTCGATTCAGAGAAAGGGCTACTTAAAATCTGGGGCCACATACACCCATCCTTGCTTATCATGCTTTTTGGCAGGCTGGGAGACGCTTCAAACCTTACTCTACCATGCTCGAGTGCTGTGCACAGTGTCCTGCTGGGAATTCTGTCCGTCAGGGCAGGGTGCATCTTTGAACAGGGCAAGAAGGTGTTTGTCAGGCGTTCACCAGGAATTGGTCGGACTGGGTTTAGAATCCCTGCTCATTTCACCCAAAGGTCTACCCTGCTGCCTTTCTCAAGCCTCATTAAGTAATGGTATACCACCTACATATCCTCGCTAATATTTCATACCAGAACAAATGATTAACATTTGCAAAAATATTTTGAAATGTTTTCTTGCCTTTTTACTTGAGCAACTTTGTACAAAAAAAGTCCTTTATAAAGCAAAATGTTTGTAGCCTAATGATATGTTGATTTATACTGTGCATCCCTACCACCCAGGGCAGTCTCCAGGTGCTCTGCAAGAAACAGGAGGGGGTTGGCTAGTGAGGGTAGATTGATCGGAAAGGTCCAGAACCAGCAGAAACTGGCGTCTGTGTGCGTTGGGTTGCAGACGAGTTGATTACGTGCGTGCACAGGGTTGTTGTATCCGTAAGGGTGAGGCCCAATGCTTGGGATATTTGTTATAAGTGATTGTCTGTAATGTTGGGGTGTGTGCTTTATGTGTTAAATTGGCTGCTGTTTATGGTAATGGTTGTGCGCACTGGCTCGTTGTGTCCGTAGGGGCAAGGTCCAATGCCTGGGGTGGTTGTTGTATGTAAGAGTTACACCGTGTGTGTAGTTTGGCTAGCCGAGGGCGTGTATATTACAAGGACAGTGTGTAGGAGGGCAGTAGGAGAGGGGTGGGTAATACATTGGGTCCTCTCAAAGTTCTTCTCAGTGGCTACTCTTCATGGTTTTATCTAAATGTGACACATGGCTTATTTACACAATACTATCTAAATGTGACACATAGCATAACTTCACAATTCTATCTAAGTGTGGTGCAGTATTTTTCTTCCTGATCTCTCTATGGCAACACATTCCCTACCCCCAAAATACATCCGGGCTTAACACATTTCTTTCCCCCCCAAAATACATCTAAATCCTGCATGACGTCTGCTCCCTAGTATACTTGTAAGTGCAACACCTTGCCTTCCACAGTTCAGTACAATGGCTAACTATGAAGCTTATCATAATGGCTGATTATGGAGGGTGGCGCACAATTCAGTGCAGAGGATAACTGTTAGCATTGTTTATCTAGCATTGGTAGTGTAAGAATGGCTGGGATTCTGAACCGCAGCAATGGTTGTTCTTCCCGTCCGTATCCCCCCATGAAGGCTGCAATAGAGCTTGGCAACGTTCAACACAAACTGGCTATGGTGTGGAACACAATGGCCAACTATATTTGTCTCAGAGCGCAGCAGGAGAGTATAAAGGCTATACCAACAGTTTGGATGTGAAGTATATAACTAACTTACACACTAAGACTGAGTGCCAGAATGGCTACTTTACACAATTAGGCTAGATAATAATGGGTAATAAGAGTAGGGGTTTTTACTGGAGTACAGTAATGGTTGTACTCTCCGCTCACACCAAACTTACCTTGTCCGTCGCTGGTGGATGACTGCGGTAGGCTTCCCAGTTGAACATGGGCCGACACGGAGTGGAGCTGCTTCTTCAGGTGCTGGCCTTTGCCTTGTGGCCATTAGCTGGTGGCTGCCCGGGCACAGACAGCTTTAGGGACCTCTGTTAAGAGGGAGGCCAACACTGGGGTTGGATGGAGGGGGGGGAAAGGGGAGGAGGCACACACCTCAACCAGGACTGAGCATCAGGAGCTGCTTTCGCAGGCTTGCTGCAAATCTAAACCGTCCTGGTCGCAAGTTCCACAATGGAGCCAATCTCCAGTGATTTTCCCAGTAGGATCTTTAAGGACCAGATATCTAATTCGCTCCTAGGTCAGTAAAGCCTTAGGATTACTCCAGAGTCCAACCCTCTGTCCTCGGCTAGGGCGTCCCTCTGGAACAGCCTCCCTGACACTCTTAAACTTGAGGAGAACCATCTCCTGTTCCGGAAGCACCTCAAGACCTTCCTTTTTGCTTCTGCCTTCGCTGCTCTTCTCCCCTGCTGATCTGTTCTGTCTCGTCTTTCTACACCTGGTCACCCTCTGACATTCAGCCCCAGGTACCTGCTCACCCTGCCACCCACCCTCACTGTCTCCTGGCAATCCCTTGCACTTGTCTGTATCTGTAACCCTACAGTCCCCTTGCCCCCCTGTTTGTCTGCACTTATCTGGGACACCCTGTCTGCTGCCTTATACCTAGAACTTGCCACTTGTTGGCTGCACTACCACTGCTCTTATTATTTTATTTATGCTTTATTTATGTTTTATTTATTTTCTTCTTGCTCAGCACTTACCTCCCCCCCCTTCCATGCACTTCCCCTTCTTCCTCTCCCATGCACTTGCGCGTTCTCAATGTCAGTGGGCCTAGTAAGATCATTGTTTTTGTTCTCCCTTGATCCCCTCCCTTGCCTTGTCGCTCTCTGAAACGCTTGTGTACGAGTGCGATACTAATCAAATATCAATATCAAAAGCCAGTGAAGAACAGGCTGTGCTCAGAATATATCACTGATGAATGTACAGCCCAGTTCTAAATGTATGCCAAAATTGGAAGCTGGACGAGGAAGACCCAGAACTTTGTTGAAAAGGTTATTCTCCACCACCTGTATGGAGTTAACATTGATTGGCATAGCCCCACAGCTCCATACCAAACCTGGCAACAATGGCTGCGTTTTCATTGTAAACCTTTAGCACTAGATCTATTGGTTTAACCTTGAACATACCCATCGCTCTGTTTACCCCACCCATGGCCTGTTCAAGTCTTGCAGTTGGTTTAATCACATGTGAGTCAGGACTAAAGTTGAAGGAAAACCTGACCCCAAGATAATCAAAACTATCGACTCTTGGGATCTGTGCGCCCTTACAAAACATTGCTTGAAATTTCAAGGTGCTCTTCTCCCCTGCAGCAGGCCATCATGGCTGACTTTTGAGCTTTGACTCCAAAGTCTAAGGCATCATAAATGAGATTTTTTTTGTTTTGTTACATGGCTGATTTTATTCAACTTTTCAATATAACATAAATGAAATGAACAGAACGTTTTAAAACACAAACTAATTTGGTTACAGGAAGCAACAATTTAAAATAAGACGTCAATTTAAGCAAAGGAAAAAACTAAAATACTATTATTCGTACAAAAAATAGATAAGCTTATTCGGTGGCTTGTTACAGTTAAAAGTTGATTGAAACAGATTGCATGAGTCTATTATCATTTATGCCGATGTTAATGATATCTACAATGTTATTACCGTTTCAAACACTAATTACAAGGTATTCCTCGCAAAAAAAAACAATTTCATTCTCTGCATAATTTTTCAGGAGTTGTTACATGTGTTCCAGCTTACAAAGATATTTACATCATTACTTTCGACATATTAGTTATAGCCTGATTTCCCATCGTAATAGCAGAGCGCAATGTTACCATGCATTCAGTCTAGTAAATCATCTTGGTCTAATGATTGTAAAAGATTAATATTAGCGATTCGAAGTGTAGTTAGAGGAGAAAATATGTTGCCATATAGTATCTGGTGTTGTTGTTCTGAATTGATCAAAATGTTTGGTCAGGAACCTCTGTTGCTGTCAGTTGACCTATAAATGAGTTATAGTCATGGATGTTGCCTCTGCAACCCTCGAGGGGTAGGTGCCAATAAAACTGTATAGTCTGCGTACACCAAGAGCGGCAGAGGCAGGCTACCCAGCTTAAGGACATCAGGGGTAGAGTTTAACGGACAGTTGTACAATCCATTAATGTATAATGAGAAGAGCAGGGGTGCCAGGACACATCCCTGGCACACTCCCAGCTCCACTCAAAAGGAGGCAGTGCATCTCCCGTCTGCACCACTCCTCACACGGGCTTGGGTTGAACAGTGCAGTCTGACTTAAAGATTGACCAGAGCCTGTGGGCAGTTCATGGATCGGAGCACGTGCCAAAGCCTGCCTCAACATGAATCCTGACTGGTTTACTTGCTTCCTCACTGACAGAGTACACTTCCCCTCCATGCTCCCCTATGAAACCCCACACCATTCAAGAATTGGGTTCCACAAGGATCTTTTGCTCTCCTTTCCTGGTCAATCTATAAGTGAATCCCTTGAACAGGCTTGAAGAACCCATAACATCCACTGTCGCTAATAGGCAGACGATACGCAAATATACTTCCAAGGTCTCCCCATCAGAACGCCACACCCTCACCACCTTGATGGCCAACCACTTCTTAAAACTGAAACTATCCAAAACTTTATAGATTTTTTCCTCTCCTCCCTTCCTGACATAAACCCAACCTCACACCCGTGAATCAAATTCACCACAGTGACTAGACACATCTCCACACGAATAAAGTGCCTAGGCTTCACCATTGACCTGCACCCATCTTTACAGACCACATAGCTGCCATAACCAAAAAATGCAACTTCGTGCTACACCTGTTGTGCTAGATGCTGCATCCTTCCATTTGACTTCAGCATGACAGTCCAGGCACTCTTCATCTCCAGGCTGGACTCTGTAAACGCAATCCTCAACAACAGTCTCGCCCACCCTGGCAAGCAATACCAAACGCGACAACACTTATTTTACACAGACACAAACACTCGCACATCACCCCCAGCTCTCGTCTCTCCTTACCTAGAGGTGGCTCATATTAAGGTGCCTGAGTCTGTGACCTCCATGGAAACCCAGCCCCTCCATGTGTCAATGAGATGAAGCAGATCCTCACTCACTGACGTAGTGTTTTTTAATTGAACATGCGTTAGGTTGCAGGGGTCTCATGGGCATCTCCCTCCCCACCGCATGTGCACTTCAGCTGGCTGGGAAGCCCAGGTATCCAGTTTTAAAAAATGCAAAATGGAACGGGTAGTGTGGAGATGGTAGGCTTCCCCCCCTTCCCCCTATGTTTTCATGCAGACCTTGACCCCGCCCACTGTAATTCTCTCTTACTAGCTTGGGCTGGGTCGTGACAGATGACCCTTGCCCAGCCTATGAGACCATGGGAGGGTGTGCGAACCAAGTAACCACACGTGTGCTGCCTAGGAGTAGCTGGAGCCTACTATGAGTTAAGTGGAACAGAGAGCAGCAACGGGGGGAGGGGTCCTCCTCATTCCACCACTTTCTACCAACTGCCCGTGGCTTAGCCAAGTTCACCCCATTGTATTTATTTCACAGACATTGACACACATTTAAACAGTTGACGTTTTACTTAATTTAAAGGCAAGCATTTTTATATAATAGAAGTTTTTATAAGGAAGCAACATAACGACCGTTTTTGTTCTATGAAAAACTCGAAAGTACAACTTCCTAGAACATTTTGGCTGGCCCCTGAAACTCCTGATGGCTGACGGCCACGGGTGTCATAAAGCACCAAAGTATTGACTGAAAAGGATACGGTACTCAAAAGGATACAGGTGGTAGGGTCTTCCGGATCCCTGTTCACACGATTTGATAGTTGTGAAGTCAAGTTTAGACCTTCCAAATGATACAACTCTCTGACTGGTGAAACAGGCAGAGAGATGGATCACTGGAAAGGGCGTGGGTGAAGAATAGGAAGTCAGCCTAGAACGAAATAAAGTATCATAAGAAACTGCCCCAATTCGACTCTCTATGATAGAACAGTATTTGGCATTAATTCACACACTGACCTTATGACTCGGGTAGAAGAATCCAGCAGAAGTCTCTTGAGGAAGAATCCAGAAATAGAACAAAAGACAAGGAAGGGAAGATTAGTAAGGGAGACTTATCCCGAACGTCACGAGGCTCACGCTAGATACCGGGTTGGTGCACCACAGGATAGCGTCCAAAGTACTGTGCATTATCACCTTCCAACAGTCCTTGAAAAGCTTCCTTCCCACGTAGAGAAAAGTATAGAAATGAATAAATCCACCTGTTAATATCACAGGTGCCAGGAGTTGGAAATAGCGTCCTTTTGTGGAATAAACAAAGTACACGCGGTTCTGAACAGCCGCGAAGAAAATAGTGTGCGCGTGTGGAATTACACGCGAATAGAATTCACGCAGTCTTGGAAACAGGCTTGAAGACAACGTGTGCGTATGAAATTACACGCGAACAGGATTCACGCAGCCCAGGCCAGCAGCGCTTGAAGACAACGTGTGCGTGTGGAATTACACGCAAACAGGATTCACGCAGTCCAGGCCAGCCGCGTTTGAAGACAGCGTGCGCTTGTGGAATTGCACGCGAACAGGATTCACACAGCCCAGGTCAGCAGCGCTTGAAGACAACGTGTGCGTGTGGAATTACACGCGAACAGGATTCACGCAGTCCAGGCCAGCCGCGTTTGAAGACAACATGCGCTTGTGGAATTGCACGCAAACAGGATTCACGCAGCCCAGGTCAGCAGCGCTTGAAGACAACGTGTGCGTGTGGAATTACACGCAAACAGGATTCACGCAGTCCAGGCCAGCAGCGCTTGAAGACAACGTGTGCTTGTGGAATTGCACGCGAACAGGATTCACGCAGTCCAGGCCAGCAGCGCTTGAAGACAGCGTGCACTTGTGGATTTGCACGCGAACAGGATACACGCAGCCCAGGACAGCAGCGTTTGAAGACAACGTGCGCGTGTGAAACTACACGCGAACAAAAGCTCCAGGAGTCAGCGTGTGGCGGAAAACACGCTATAGAAGGCCCAAGAAGCAGCTGAGGAACTGCAAGGACGCAGATCGGAGGTTCAGCTACACAACGCCAAATGATTCGATCAGAAGCAGCGAGTGATGTTTCCACGCTACTTATATACGTAATGCCGTAGTTCACGTGATGAAGCAGAATTCACATGAATTTAGCGACGTGAAAAATGCAGACGTCGTTTTCCCGGCAATGCATCGAACCGCCATTTGGAATAGAATGGTCTAGCTGTTCTATGAGCGTAAGAGGTAGAACCACGTCCAGCATGCATGACAACGGGTCAGGCATACAACATGTGCAATATTGTTGGTATTTATTGTAGTTGGGAATGACTTGTGGTTTACCTGGAACTGAGATCACCTTACCCTGGTTGTGGGCGTTTTATTGTAGCTCGGGTTATAGATTTCCAAGCTGCAGAGCAGGAACTTCTTGCCACATTTAAAGAGCCAAGCTGTGCTTTCACACCCTGTTGCACAAATAGTCCCATAACCCTTCAGCTGCTTTCTTCTTTCAAAATAGTGTTTCTTGGAACCTGTCGGATTGAAACAAAAGGTTCGATTTCTTCAGCAGCTTTTATCTTTCTTCTTCTAGGACGACATTTTCCTCCTCATTGCTATGACGTCCCTTGTGACTTGGCCAAAACATTATTTCCTGGTTTCCTTTGGTGGCAGAAAAGCTGCTTTGTTTCTTTACAATGTTTGCTATATTCTGAATCCTATCGTGACACGTACTGGAAACCTGATCTCATTTGATATATATATATATTTTTTTCTCGAACAAGTGCACCATTTATGGCGTGAAGACCAGGCAGACGGTTATTTTTCTTTGGTTAAGCTGTGAGCTAAATAAGATTGGTGGTCGTGTCTTCCCAAGGGTGCGAGTCGGGTTGCTCCAGACCCAGGCTAACTCTAACAATCTAAGGGCGGGTTCTGATCAACCTGCCCTGCAAGCAGGCCACCGCTTAAGGCGTTAAGTAGGCCGGGGTCTCCAAAAACTGGACTTGAGCCAGGCACTGCTGGTACATCCTCAGTCCCCCCGAGTTGCACTGAGCGTGACTTTTGGAGCATGGGAGTACTATGGGGACAGTGAAATGAACATGCGCTGTGAAAGAAATGCATGCAGGGAAACCAGTATGCCTTCTGAAGCAGGACAGCCAGGACCTGACTCCCAATGGATAACCGTAGCCAAATGTGTATACATGAATCAGTTTTCCATCACTTTGATGGTAGGGTGCTATATATGGGCAAAGCAGAAAGGCCTTGTTTGCAGGCTTGATTGAATGTCGGGTATGACATATATAGAAATGTGTGTTCTATATGCCTGTCATTTGACTTCCTCCCCTTTAGCACTGGTGCTCTCCTGGATGAGTTCACGGTCGGCCGAAGGTGTCGGGATACGTTAACACCTTGAGGTCTGTAGTTGGTCATCAAAAGCACATTTAAAGTGACATTGCCTTTAGCTTGGGAAGATCGCTTGGAGCTTGCTGGGGGGCCTCCCTAGATTATAGTATGTTTGACACGGGGATCTCGTAGTGGCCCCTCTGGAGCCTCGGGGGTCATTTCAATTTAATGGATTGAAAGGTCCTAGTTGGCACCATCCCTGCTTGTCCTGAGCATCCCGAGGTTTAACCGGTACCCACAGCCACTCCCAAAGCTTGGTACATTGTGCATATGCCATGTCTTTCTTTACCTTCAACTTGCAAACAGTCAAACTTCCTGCTTCCTCCAAGAGTTATATGACGAGCAAACTTTCACTGCTCATAATGATTTATCCGTAACAGCAAGCTGTTGAAAATTAAAATTACTAGTGGCATTCATGGACTGTGAAACATGCATTTAAAAAAAAAAAGAAAAAATGAGTTACAGCACAGACCGCTACTGCAACTCCTCCCCATGTAAGGGAAAAAGAGAAGAACTGAAAGGGCAGAGGTGGCTATGAAGTACACAATGAAATATACCTGGCACGTGTTTCCAACCCAGTTTCATGGTTCCGGCATGTGATGCAAGTCCACCTCACAGAGGGAAGGGACCATGTTGGCTGTGATTGGCATGAGCTGAGTTGAGGCAAAGGAGGGATGCATCTCCCATGGGAGCGGGATCAGGCTAGAGTGAACACACTGACAGCCTGGACCCCCTTCAGGGGACAAGGCTCCCGCTGCCTCTTCGAAATTGCTCAGCGTGCCGTGCCTCATCAACTTTCCAAGACATGTTCATTGTGTACTGGTAGCCAAGAAATAACTATCTTTAACACAGAACATGAAAGTCGGGAAATGTAACGAACACTTTAAATCAGGTGACAATTTCGGTCCAAAATGAAAAAGCCTTAAGAGATACCAATACACAACCCAAGCCACTCGAATAGAATTGAAAAATATAAAATTCAAACCTTAAATGTCATGTGCCCCACACTATAAAAATGTTTTTTAAAATGGTTCCCTTAAAGCTGCAATATGAACAAAATAAATAAAATGCATAAAATCTTCCTGCGATGTTCTATCATACACACTTATCTAATGACGCGCTCTATTTCTCCCACGCTGCTCTATTTGCTGCCTAGGTCAGTTAATGTGCTTGCATTTTAAAACACAAACTGTCAATGCGTTTGCAACCAATTCAAGTTAAATTCATACCTACTTCCTAATTTAAAGTATGATACCAGAAAGAGTGTTTTCCCGTTTTAGAATCTTCAAAATATAACTCTTTATGATAAAATATAGCAGTTAATTGCTGAATGACGGCAATATTTAGAGTACCTGGATTCTCAAACAGTCTAATAGAACCTGGATTACGGATTATTCAATGTTATGATCTTTTCCAACTAGTTAAGATAACCCACAATATTAGAGTGTATCAACCAATTTAATAGAAAATTAGACACATTACGATGTAGGGATCTACAGACATGCAGTCACAAATGAATTTTGAGAGCGTGGGTTCAAATTGAAGTTTTAGTGGAAGACCACATTTTTGCACAAGTTAATTGGTGTAGGATTTTGAAAACTGGTACAGTGCAGTTCATGTACCACTCAAAATTAACTGAAGCTTGATAATTAAGGTATAATGTTGTATTTGTGAACTGTTAAACATCGAAGCTGCTACAGTTAATAAATATGATAACAATAAATTCTAAAAGTATGGTGACCAGACGTCCCAGAATTGGGCCCTCTCTTTCCCCCCTGTCTCAACAGCTTTTTTAAATGTATTAATTTTTTTAAAATTTAAAAACCCCATCCAGGGAGGGTGACGGTGCCGGTTTTGTGAAAGGGGAGGGTATACAATTCAATATTATCGGCGTTAGCAGCTGTTCTAGTTTGTGCCACACCCTTAAAATTAGAAAAAAAAACCCGGGCAAAAGATTGGCATATACTTAGCCCAATTCAAGAACATTTTTTAGCAGAATCGCCTAATATACACAGCTCATATGGAACTACCCACATTAGGACAGTGTTCCACGGATTTAGTGGATAATGTTGCTAGGTTCCAAAAACTGCAAGCATCAGCACAGTGAAGTGGTGCATTACCTCAACAGCCTTATTTGCAGGTTCAGAGGAAGAACTCGAAGAGAAATTATCTTTCGTGGTTAACAGAGCTACTAATGTAGCTGCATTAATCTCACCCTAATAATGAGTCTGCAGTTCAATGTCAAGGTCAGGAATTGAATGAGGATCTTTAGTGATTTTTGGGTATGGGTGAAAGTAGTTGGGGCATCCAGAGATGTATGCAGAAAAACCAAGTCCGTCATTATGATCACACAAGAAGGGCATCTCAAGGAAATTTACTTTGATATCATACACACTCCAGATTTACCAGTCCTATTGGCTCAGGAACTATAAAACTTGTTTTGATTGGAGGAAACGGAATGCAACCTCTTTAGAATGGTGTACAGAACATTGAAGCCCCCAGATCACTCAACAGAAGATTGTAGGAATAATGAAGTACCACCACATGGAGTATGATTGCCTTACTGAGCAAGTCCCAGAAGTGATGGCCAAATGTATGCATAGTTGTGGACATGTCAAGAGAAAAACCTGAACAAGGGGTTGAGCAGGCACTCCACATAACATGCAGGGTCACCTTTCTTTTTATTTTGGTACTTATGGACCAGTTGAGCACAGCAAAATCTTTTAAAAACTAGATTTAAGCGGGTTGGGGATCGGGAGGGTGGTTGAATAAGAGAAGGGGATGAATGGTGGATCGCGTTCAACATACGATATGGCCACTAAGTACCCAGTGATGTCATGTGTCCTATATAATGACCCAGCATCTTTCCCACACACAACATATTTTTTTCAATTATCATTTATCTTCTCTGAATCCACAGGAGTCCACAGGAGACACACAAGTGAATTCTTGAGTAGATTGCAAAACTACACGTCTCCAAAAAAATGCCCATTTGAAGTTGACTCACTGGCCTTTTTAAGGGTCAGGATGTTTGTAAAGTTGATCGAAATATAGCCATGGAACGTAGAAGCTTTACTCAAACTGCCTGCTCCCACTTCCATGAAGAGGTTACGTGGTTACTGAGGTTTGCCAAATTTCATCTGAAACCTCATTTTTCAACTATCCTGGAAACCGTTCACTGGTTGACGAAGGAAGCATTGATGTTTGTGTGGGGATCATAGCACAAAAGCATGCATTCTCATGGATAATGAAGATCCTTTGGCATCCAGATTTACACTTGGAGTTTATAGTAGAAGCTGATGCGTTGGTGCCATACTTTGCCAGAGAGAGGGGATCAGATCAGTTTACTTTTTTCCAAAGAACCCTATTTTTCCTAGAATGGCATTACACGGTTTACAACAATTAAGGAAGCATTTGTGCAAGTTGGCAATATCTGGAGGCATGCATGGGCCCAGTACACATGTGGCCAGGTCACAATAATTTAGGATTATGAAATGGTCAAACCACAGACCTGCTGGTTGGATGCCGTTCTTTTCCAGATTTCAATTGACTATTCCACGTTGACCAGGCAACAAGCATGGGAAGGCTGGCACTTTATTTAGATAAGGAGAATCGGACAGGACCACATGTTGGGAAATGTTGGTTTTGTCAGTCAAGTATTGTTGCGTGGGATCAATCGGCAAAACAGCCGTTTTTTAAAACCTTTGTGGTGAGCTATGGGTCTCAGTGGAAATATAGAAGAGGAGGCAGGAAGACTGGACCGGATGTTAAGGCAACAAGCCTTTTTATAGAGGCTCCTCTTGCGAAATGGCTTGAAAATGGTGTCCTGGCACACCGTTGGTTCTTTCTGGAACATCGTCAACTATAGAGCAATATTTTTGGTGGCAGTTCATGAGGAAACAAGTCAACTATGTGCAGTCATGGACAAGACTTCACAAGACCACCCAGAGGAATTATGTTAATTACTTATTGCTAGCATATTGTGATGAAACTGCCAGAATCCGATGGATGTGCGGTGGTGGTGGTGGTGGTGGATACACTGACTAAACAAGCACACTAGTTAATTGGAATAATTACACACAGCTGGGATTTTGGTGTTCTTACAGGAGATTATACAATTACATGGTTTTCTTGATATTCTCAGCTAGGGAATCCCAACTCACATCAAGGTTCTGTACAGTGCTCTGTAAAATGCTGAACAGAACGCGTAACAAATCCTCTACCATCTGGACAGACAGGATTGGGTAAAGAAGTCCATGGAACAGCTTTTGAAGTGTCCATGACTACGTTTCTGGATGATTGGGCCTCGTGGTAACCGTTGCCTAGAATGTTCCCCATAGTAGTCCTTGCATCTATTGCTCCGCAAGCACTAATCTTACAAGATGTACTGAAAAAGCACTTCTGGGAAGCCAATTGAGAATACAAAGTGTTTGTATACAAAAAATGCCAAAATGCTAAAATATCAAGTGAGCCAGAAAGCATGGCTGTCACGTAGATACACCCAAGAATCCTGAATTTGCACTCCGAATCTTTGGACGATTCACAATATTGCGGATTATCGGTACAGTAGCAGTACTATCGAAGCTACCAGAAAACTTGCTCATACACCTAGTGTTAAATGTCTTGTTAAAAGTTGTGTGTACAGTTACATGTAGAACAACATCCCCTGCCTGTGATTGTTGAAAATGCTACAGAATATGAAATAAAAAACGCACTAGATGACCGACTATGCAGAGGTCCGCTACAGTATTACCAGGTTACTCACCGTAGTGACCACCTTACTCCTAGTCCATAGTCCCCTTTCCTCCATACTTATGGGACATCTCTCCGTCCTGTGGGACGGGACCGAAGCACTTTGTAAAAAGCATCCACATTTTTTTCAAAAATGTGTCCCTCCTCTCTTTCCTGCGCGGGGCCCAGCACGCGGCTGTAACCCCGCCCACCTTTGTTCCGCCCCGCGCAACGCCCATCAGTCCTTTTCTATCGCAGGGTCAAAGACCCATTAGCAATAACAGAGGAACCTTATTCTCCAGCATGGGGTCTGGCATGGATTCACATGCTCATGAATATTCCCCGTCGTCAGGCCGGGAATCCTCGGTATAGAAAAAATCAGTATCAGTTTCGTTTCTGATCTGTCTTTCTCAGTAGTAACCAATCACTGGTCTCTGGGTCATACTGCCCCCAGCCAATGACTGCCCTCTCCCTAAGCCCCGCCCCTGGCAGCCATCCTCAGATTTTTACCGTTCAAGTGTTGGGAGTCCTCGTGCTTAGCTCTCGAGCTTTTGCTGCGTTTTCGCGCTTTTTTCAGGAGATTTTCTCATTTTTTCGGTCAAATAGAGCCTCAAGCTCCACCGTTTCTACTTCTGATCAACGGGGATCCGTTTCGGAGTTTCTACGCCCCTCAAGGGTGAAGATTTCATCAAGTTGCGCTTTTGGAGGATTCCAGAAGTTCCGAGGCCTACCCCGGACATGGCCCAGGAGAAAGGGAGCTCGACGCCCGGGAAGCTGTTCAGGACCTGCCCTGGATGCCAGCTTCAGAATGTTTTCAAGGAGGACGAGCATTCGTTATGCCTCTACTGTCTCCATGAGGACAAGACGCACAAGGAAAAGGACTGCGTCTTTTGTGGGAACATGTCGGAGCGGACCATGAAGGATCGCCACCTCCGTCTCGCCAACTGGCTGCAAGGTAAGAGCCCGCCAGGCGAGAAGAAGAAGTCAGAGCGTCTTCTAAGTCCTGTGAGGGTGCTCCGGCGACGGGGGCCCAACAAAAGGCTAAGCACCGGAAGTCCGCGGGCAGCGGGAGCGCCGAATGGTCGGGCTCCTTGGCTGCCAGGCAGGGCGCATCCTCCCCAGCGCATCGACCACGAGCCAACGCTCTGGCTCGGGTAAGAGGAAGTCCGAGAACCCGGCGAAGCTTCTGGAGAGGCCCCGGTCGATCTCGAAGATTCCGGCAGAGGGGGAGCGAGGCTCGGAACCTCCCCCCAAGGTGAAGGCCCCAGGCGTACAGAAGGTGACGTTGGCCTTAATTCACCCTGCTAAGACCTCGATTGAGGATGTCGCCGCGGCCCTGGCTCAGCCTGTGGAGGCTACACCAGTGGAGACGCCCTCAGGTACCAGAGTCTCCCTGCCACCGCGGAGGGAGTCGTCTTTCAGGCCCATCGAGAAGACGCCCACGAAGTCCTCGTTGGAAAGGGTGGGGGAGGGGTTGGTGGCCGTCGTGGATACGGACACGACCTGTGAAGAGTAGCTCATCCAAGTCGTGGAGGAGGCCCAGCCCATCGGGAGGGATCCTGACGAGGGCGACGACAAGAGCGACGGTGACGCAGACGAGGCTCCTCAAGAGCCCTCACTCCAGTCGTTTCCGGCGCCACAGGACACCTCGGTGGCCATTTTGTCAGCCATCCAGTCCTTATGCTCGGAGATATAGGTTGCCCCTTCCCCCCACGGAGGTGCCTGAGCCAGACCCGATGGAGGAACCGGAGCCAGGACCTTCGGAGAGCCCACCACTTAAGAGGAGGAGGATGCATCCTAGGCCTCCTCTCCTGCCTCTGCGGCCTTCTCTGCCTTCCCCCCGGTCCACTACCCACAGGAATGATACAGGCATGGACACGACTACGACGGGTACGGATGACGACGGAGGCGACGACGGGACGTGTCCCCCGTCCCCCGTCGCCCCCTGCCCGGGCGTCCCCGCCCGACGAGATTGGATCCTTCCATGCAATGATTTCCAGGGCATCCAAGCTCTTCCACCTCTGCCCCGAGGAAAAGAAGGAGGGGTTCCTTTACCAACGGCGCGAGGCTAAAAGGAAGACGGTCCTCGCCATACTGCTTCTTGATGACATCTGGGATGACGGGCTCGCCCTCCTTAAGAACCCTGCCACGGCTCCTGCGAAGAGGGACCGGTACGAGAAGAAGTACCGGGTCCCCGACGCTGCCCCCTTGTGCCTTAGGGCACAACCTACCCCGGACTCGGTCGTTTCGGTGGCGGCCAAGAAGAAAGCGGGGGGGGGGCATTGGCCTCGACTTCAACCTCCCCTCCGGATGGCGAGGAAAGGAAGCTGGATGCGATGGGACGACGGGTCATCTCATCTGCAGCGACGACCATCAAGGCGGCCAACGCCCTGGCCATCGTAGCCCGCTACGACAGGGAGTTGTGGTTCAAGATCGCCCCTCTGTTGGACTTCCTTCCGGATGCCAAGAGGGCTGAGGCCCTGGAAATCTTGCAGGAAGGTGAGATTGCCTCGGACCACGCCATTACGGTGGCTACGGACATCGCCGACACCGGTTTCCGTCAGTTGGGCAACAGCGTTTGCCTGAGACGATGAGGATGGCTCAAGGCGACGGATTTCCGCCAGGACGTTCAGACCAAGGTTTCGGACATGCCTTTCGATGGGAACAACCTTTTTGGCAAGGCGGTTGATGAATCCCTTCAGGCGATCAAGACGGACACGGAGACGGCCCGTGCACTGGGTGTGCTCCAACAGCGACAGCCGTCCTTTCGGAGCTCCGGAGGCAGACAGGGTGCCGCCAAGAGAGCCGGCAGCAGCTCCTCTACGTACCGTCAAGCGGCAAGGTCTTCGTCGCAGGAGGCCTACAGGGGACGTGGCAAGTCAGGTGGATCCTGCCGTCGTCGCCAAGGTGGTCAAGGAGGCAAAGCGGCCTCCAAGCAAGATTGAACCGACCGTCGGGTCGGGCCCCCGCCGAAGCACCCCGGTGGGAGGCCGGCTGATGAAGTTCATCGGCGTGTGGGAGTCCATCTCCACCGACCGTTGGGTGCTGGACGCCCTGGCCCTGGGGCACACCCTCGAGTTCCAGAAGAGGTGCCCCTGCATTCCTCCCGTGGCCAGGAAGGAAAATCACATCCCTCAACTGCTGTTGGAAGTAAGGGCGATGCACAGGAAAGGTGCCATCGAGCTCGTCCCGAAGAGGCTTCGGGGGGGTACGGAGTTTACTCAAGATACTTCCTCGTGAAGAAGACAGGAGGATGGCGTCCCATCCTGGACCTGCAACCACTAAACAAATACATCAAGGCACAGAAGTTCCGGATGGTCACCCTCCTGCACGTGCTGGGACAGCTGGAGGAGGGCGATTTCCTGTCGTCGTTGGACTTGGAGGATGCTTACTTCCACATCCCTATTCTAAAGAGACACGAAAGTTCCTCAGGTTCGTGGTCAAAGGGCGGCACTACCAGTTCAAGGCCCTCCCGTTCGGATTAAAATCGGTGCCCAGAGTGTTCACCAAGTGCCTAGCACCGGTGGCGGTGCGGCTGCACCTGCAGGGGATCCACGTCTACCCCTACCTGGATGACTGGCTCATACGGGCAAGGACAAGGGAGCTCGCCGTGGAACACACTGCGAAGATCGTCCAGCTGCTCACAGACCTGGGGTTCTCCATCAACTTTCCAAAATCCCACCTCGTCCTGTCGCAAGTCGCCCTGTTTCTGGGAACACAGCTCGACACAGTGGCGCGGCGGGCCTCACCGTCGGAGGAAAGGATAAGGACCATCCTAGGAAAGGTGCAACGTCTGCTGGCTGCGGACGTGGCCAGAGTGAGGTGTCTCAAGTCCCTCCTCGGAATGATGTCCTCCTGCATTTATCTGGTGCCCCACTGCAGACTTCGGATGCGGCCCTTGCAAGAATTCCTCGACGCCCACTCGATCCAGACGGGCATCTTCGAGGACAGGATCCCACTCGATGAAGCGTTCCGTCAGGTGATATGATGGTGGGGTGTCCGCACTCATCTGACAGCGGCAACAGGATTCCTAGCCCCGGCCCACCAGGTGACGGTGACGACGGATGCCTCCCTGGAAGGTTGGGGAGCGCACACCGGGGGTCTCCACGCGAGAGGCCTTTGGCTCCCGGAGGAGAAGACTCTCCACATCAACATCTTGGAGCTCCACGCAGTGTTCTGGGGCCTCAGGTCCTTCCTTCCGTCCCTCAAGGGCAAGGTGGTGAGGATCTTCACCGACAACACCACCACAATGTTTTGCATTCGGAAGCAGGACGGAACCAGATCCCCTGCCCTATCCAAGGAAGCCCAGGATCTGTGGCATTGGGCCGTCGCCCAAGGGATGTTTCTGGAACCCTTTCATCTGGCAGGGATAAAAAACACCATCGCCGACTCACTCAGCAGAGAGCTGCGCTCGTGCCACGAGTGGGAACTGCGCCAGGATCAAGTGGACCGACTCTTCCGACGATGGGGCAAACCCCAGATCGATCTCTTCGCGACGGCGGCGAACTCCAAGTGCCGAAGGTTCGCCAGCAGGTTTCCCCAACCGAGGAGCATGGGCGATGCTTTCTCGTTCCCCTGGGACGGCCTGTTCCTTTATGCATTCCCGCCGTTGCCGTTGCTACTCCGGCTCGTGAACCAGCTCAAGAGGTCCCGGTGCAGGATGATCCTCGTCGCACCGGCGTGGCCGAGGCAGATCTGGTTCCCAGACCTTCTGGACTTGTCAGCGTCCACACTAGTCGAGCTGCCGACGGACACGGATCTTCTCTCCAGAGAAGGAGGCGCCATTCTTCATCACGAACCAGAGTCGCTGAACTTGCAGGCCTGGCTCCTGCAGCACTAGAGTTTGGAGGATACGACATCCCGGCCGACTGCAGAGAGGTTCTTGCAAAGGCCAGGGCATCCTCAACTCTCAAGTGCTATGGACATAAATGGAAGAGGTTCTCTGTCTGGTGCCGTGCACAGAAGATTAACCCTCTGCGGATTACGGCCCCTCAAGTATTGCCGTACTTAATGTCTTTGGCCAGTGCTGGCCTATCTCATGCTTACATCAAGGTACATCTGGCTGCCGTCTCACGTTACGCCAGAACTACAGGACGGGCGTCCTTGTGGTCTCATCGTCTGGTGAAGGAATTTATGAAAGGACTGTTCCGATCATTCCCGCCGGTGAAGGCCCCTGCCCCGGCGTGGGAACTCAACGTGGTGCTAACTAGGCTCATGGGGGGCCCCATTCGAGCCTATGCATTCGGTGCCGTTGAAGTTTCTGCTGTGGAAAACAGCATTCCTCGTGGCCATCACCTCTGCACGACGAGTGGGAGAGATCCAGGCCCTGTCTTGCAAGCCTCCATACTTGACTTTTCACGACACGAGGGTGGTGCTGAGGACGCACCCCTCCTTCATGCCCAAGGTGCCGTCGGACTTCCACCTCAACGAGCCCTTGGTGTTGCCAGTTTTCTTCCCGTCGCCTTCGTCGCCTGCTGAGAAGACTTTGCACTCGCTGGATGTAGCTAGAGCGCTGAAGTTCTATGTGGACCGCACAAAGAGTTTTCGGAAGACATCACAGCTGTTTCTGAACTTTGGACCTGTGAATCAAGGGACGGCTCTCTCGAAGACTTCCATTTCCAGATGGCTCTAAGGCTGCATCATGCACTGTCACCGGTTGGCAAACCGACCGTTGCCAGGCCGTCCGAGGGCCCATTCGACCAGAGCGATCGCTGCTACTACGGCGTTCCTGTCTGGTGTGCCCCTGCTCGACATCTGCAGGGCTGCTACGTGGAGGTCGACGCGCACGTTCACGAGATTCTACTGCGTCGACCGGGATTCCAGGGAGGAGTCCCAAGTCGGCCAGGCAGTGCTGCGCAAACTGTTCGCCTAAGGTGAGCCTGGTGAGGAGGTAAGAGTTGCTTAATGTTGAGTTGTTGTATTGCTTGATATTGAGCCTTTTGCCACCTCCCGTGGTTGTGCATGTGTATACTGCTATGTATTCTTATATTCATGAGCATGTGAATCCATGCCAGACCCCATGCTGGAGAACAACAGTTACAGGTAAGTAACTTGTTCCTTAGAGGGGACGGCGGGTGGGCGTATGGAGGAAAGGGGACTATGGACTAGGAGTAAGGTGGTCACTACGGTGAGTAACCTGGTAATACTCTTACGTCCCGTCCCCTTTCCTCCATACTTATGGGAGATTCCGAAGCACTCCTTACAGGAACTATGGGTGGATGGAAATACCCCTTACTGAAACAGGTTCTTCAGAACAGCCTGGCCGAACTGAGAGTCAGCTCTAGAGCTCATATTGATTGCGAGTGCTAGGCTCCCGCACGTATACAAGCGGGTGCCATGACAACTTAGAGACAGAATTCTAAATGCGCATGCGCGGTTCTTAGACACTGGTCTCACGCGCATGCGCACTTTCTAAATTACACGCACAGCTCAGTCCCTCCACTGAAGCTACGCGAACAACAGTAGCTGCGGAGCGACACATAACGAACTCGAGCCAACATCAAGCGCCCCAGGGGCACTAAGCAGTCCCCCGTAGATGGTTCCGACGCAGATCCAAGGGCCCTAGGACTGGGAACACAACCGCGCCTCCTTACCTATACTTCTTTATCTAGGCTGCAGGCACAAGGGCTCCCCCCTGCTACTACCAGCGCAGAACCACCCATTTGAATGCACTTGGACGTGCGCCAAGCACATTCTTAACCAAAGAAGCTGTGACTGTAGATCCGCCCATATTCTACTATCAATCCCGCTGAGAACGGCGGTCTCACAGCCCAATTGTACACTGTGCCTCCAACCACGTGGAGCCAGTCCAAACCCAGGACACCTGTCCAGGGGTGACCAAGTCAAGGCCCAAGAAGAAGGCTCTAAGCCGAAACGTCACGGGACTAAATAAGTTTGAAGGCTTTACTTCCTCCAATCCCGTCCATAAGTTGATCTGTCTCCAGACGTAGACCAAAGACTAGGTCCCTGTTTTCCTAAGAATCTACAGACACCAATTGTCTTGCACTTATTATTTACTTAAGACAAAAAACTTTGTTAATGATGGTTCAAGGTTTTTTCATTTGTTTATTATTATTTTTTTGTATTTTTCAAGTTGTTTGCCATAAATATGTTTGTTTTCTGTTCCTTTCTCAAATGCACTTCTAAAAATGAGAAAATGAATGTATTTTGACGAACGATGTACCTTAAACACCTATACATCTTCTTGTAAAATCAATTGCATAGATGATGTTGTGCAGCTACTAGCACTAAGTAATTCTTTTTTCCTAAAAAGAAAATTAAAAAATGTGGCAATCCAAGGGCCTCTTTTGCTCATCTTTTTAGAATATCCTTTGACAGTTAGCTAAGTAACAAAGCTGATGTCAAATCCTATTTTTTGCATGCTAAATAATTACCCTTTACCAAAATGTATAGGTAAAGAGATCTAAAGACAAGTGGCAGGACGCCTCCCTACTCGTTTCATGTACTAGAGCTCATATTGAGGCAGTAATGCTTACAGAAAGTAGATGGGGAGGCCTAAGTAGCCGCTTTAGCGATGGACTCCCAGGGAACATACTTCTGAAAAGCAACCGCGGCTGCCTTGCCTCGCACCTGGTGTGCATGGATACCTTTAGGAGGTTTCAGCTTTTGGACGGTGAAAGATTCCGTGATACAGGCGGTAATTCATCTGGAAATAGATGCCTTAGACGCCGGCCTGCCCTGAGTCTTACCGAAGGTCACAAACAGTTGGGAAGAGCTCTGAAGCTCGGAAGTCCTGTCCAGGTAGAACTTAAGAGCTCTTCGGACATCCAGGCAGTGTAGAACCCTTTCCGCCACCGAGGCAGGGTTCGGAAAAAAGACCGGAAGGGAAATCGACTGATTCAGATGGAATTCGGTCACTACCTTTAGTAGGAAAGCTGGGTTCGTCCGAAGGACTACCTTGTCCTTGTGAAAGACCAAGAAAGGATGCTCCACCGACAATGCCTGGAGCTCACTCACTCTCCTCGCTAATGTAACAGCTACCAGAAAGGACACTTTCCAGGACACGTACTTGAGGTCAACCATAGCCATTGGCTCAAAGGCTTTATGGCACAGCGCTGTCAGGACTACATTTGGGTCCCAAGGCGGGTGCGGACTACGAACCGGAGGGTAGATGCGTGTCAAGCCAGCAAAATGTCTCTTTACCACCGGGTTAGTTAAAGAATAAGAACACCGGTCTGTAGAGAGGTAAGTGGAAATCGCCGAGAGATAAGTCCTGCAAGACAGAACATGAACCCCTGACTCTGCTAGGGAGGATACGAAGGACAGCACCGTGTCAATCGTTGCCACCCTCGGGTCCAATTCTTTCTCCAAACACCAATGACAGAACCTGAGCCATTTACTCTTGTATTGGGATCTGGTCGAGGGTTTCCTGGCTGCCTGGATAATGTGCATGTTATCCGCAGACAAACCCAAATGCTCTAGAGACGTGAACTCAGGCACCATGCCGCCAAGTTGAGCGCTTGTGGGGAGGGGTGCCACATCTGCTGTTCCCCTTGGTGACGAAGATCGGGAGTTACTGGTAACCTGATCGGTGGACACACCGACAGGTGCTGAAGTTCTGAGAACCAAAACCTGGCCGGCCACCACGGAGCTATCAGTAGAAGAGAACAGTCGACAGAGCTCTTCAACTTCCAAATTGCTCGATGAACCAGGGGAAGATGCGGGAAGGCGTAAGCTCTCATGTTGTTCCATGGAATCTCTAGTGCGTCCCCCAGAGAGGAGGCCCCCAGACCCCCTCTTGTTTACCGCCGTGGCAAAGAGGTCCACCTCCGGTGTGCCCCAACGCGAGAAAATCCATGAGAGGATCTCCGCCTTCAACTCCCACTCGTAGCTGACCACTGTCCGCCGGCTGAGGGCATCCGCAGTGACATTCAGCTGGCCCGTAATGTGCACTGCAAGCAGCCAGACCCCATGAAGCACGGCCCACTCCCAAATCTGAATGGACAGGTCCACAAGAGGGGGAGACTTCGTTCCCCCTTGCTTGTTTATGTATTACATTGATACCACATTGTCCGTTCTTATGCGGACCACCTTGTTGATAATGAGAGGCCTGAACGCCTTGAGCGCCAGAAAAATCGCCAGAAGCTCCAAATGATTTATGTGCAGGAGCTTGTCCTGAGGCGACCAGAGGTCCGAGACCTGAAGAAGATCTAACATCGCACCCCACCCCAAAAGGGAGGAGTCTGTCGTGATCGTCACCATGGGGGCTGGGTCCTGGAACTCCGCGCCCACTGACAGGTTGCTGAGAGATGACCACCAGTCTAGGTCCACTCTCATGAAATCCGGAATCATTATCCGCTTGGAATCTGGGTCCACAGCCTGACGCCAGGAACTCCGAAGAGCCATCTGGGTCCGTCTCATTTTGAGACGAGCAAGTGGAAGAGCAAGTACACATGAGGCCCAGAAGCCTCTGGAACCACTAGGCCGACATGCTCTCCGACTGCGCAAACATCTGACACGTGGCTAACAGATCCGCCATTCTGTCCCCGGTCAGGTACACTCGGCAGTCGATCGTGTTCCAACGAAAACCCAGGAAAGTCGGGTCCTGTGAGACCGTCATGGAGGATTTTCCGCCAGTTCACTGACAGCCCAAGATGGAACAGGAGCTGAAGGAGAGACTGGAGATTGCCCACTGCTGCCAGCGGACAAGGGCTGCATAAGAGACAGTCGTCCAAATATGGATACACATGGATACCCTGGAGACGAAGATATGCCGCAATCACCGACATCTTCGTGAAGACACGAGGCGCCGATCTGAGGCCAAAAGGAAGCACCCGAAACTGGAAGTGCTCCTCTCCCAAAGAGAAGCGGAGGTATCTCCTGTGTGGATTCCAAATCAGGATATGCATGTACGCATCCTGAAGATCCACCACGCTGAGCCAATCGCCCATCTGCAAAGAGGAGCGAATCTGGCCGGGCGTGATCATCTTGAATTTCTCTTGGGGTAGGAAAAGATTGAACTGGGAAAGGTCTAGGATGGTGCGCAGGCCAGCCTGGTTGGGTTTGGGCACCGTAAACAGCCGGGAGTAGAAGCTCTCCCCTTGCTCCCCAAGGGGAACGGGTTCTACAGCTCTGAGGTGCAGAAGTTTCTGAACCTCGGCCTTGAGGGAGGGTGAGCCCGACAGCTGAAAAGGAGGGTTGAGGGGCGGGGTAGAGGGTAAAGGTAAGCGGAAGCCCGCTCGAGCGGCTGACAAGACCCATCTGTCTTCTGTGATGGCCTGCCACGCCTCTCAATGAGACGCAATGCGTCCTCCCACCGGGGTCTCGTGCGAGCGCCGTAAACCCTCATTTGGCAGGCTTATCGGTGGCGGTGCCACCTGAACCTGCGGAGGAGGCTGAGGAGCGGGATAAAAACCGCGTACGCTGTTGTCTACGGCGGTTATTCCCCGCAGGAGTATCCACTCTGCGAGATTTGCGGTCGAGGAAGCCCCTAACAACCGAGGAAGGTCGACCTTGCGACAACGGCCTTTGAGACTTGAAGGGAGCTTTAACCAGAACAGACAATGATTTAGCCGTCTGAGTGCTATCTTTGGTTTTGGTGAGCTCTACATCAGTAGAAGAGTGAAAAAGCTCCTTACCATCAAATGGAAGGTCCAGAACCTTGTTGTTAAGACGGATTTCTGAACTCTGTCCTGGTGGCGCAGAAGTTCAGAAGGCCAACCTAATTACTTGGAACAGGGTAACCTCTGGACGAGCCAGACCAATCAAGGTAGCGATCGCGGTGGTCAAGACTAGGTCTCAAGAGGGGTGAGGGTGACTGAAAGCCCGCAATGAGCACACAAAGCAAGATCACTTACAAACTACTCCAAACAGTTGTTATATTAAAAATATATACACATTTATTTCAAGGCCTTTAAAACAATGACCGTAGCGAGAAAATCACAATATAACGATAGTAAACCAACACATACCATATCAACACAATATATATACAAATACAACAAGTCTCAAGCGTTATATGCACGAAATGGGTAGTCCACCTAAAAGGGAAGGAAGACAGGCAGTGTGAAATAATGCTTAGACCCAGTTCGCCTTCAGAGGCACCTAACTAGATGGAAGTCCAAGCCCTGAGAAGAGTGGAGCCTTGTGCTCAAAAGTACCTGCACGCGCTGGTGCCAGCGGGCAAAAGGAGAAGCTCTTCGAGGGAAATCAGGCAGTTCAGTTTAGTGCACAAAAGAACACGTTCCGCGACTCAAGCGCAGCCTCCACAGTGGGCAGAAGCAGAGCGCGAGTACGGAAAAGGGTGCTGTTTGACACAGCGGGGAAAAGCAATGGGCTCCTGCAGGAGGGCGACCAGATCCTAGCTATGCTACTCACCGGTCCCCGATGCAAGCAGACCCAGGCTTCTCCGCGTCAGTTTCAGCAGCTGGCAGGTTCAGAAGAGCAGGGAACGCCTCGTCGTCATGTTGAGTAAAAAGACGTCCCAATCGAAGAAACCCGCACAGTTTGTTACCACAGCAGGACAACGGAGCGGCCGTGTGTATCTGAGCCAAATGTACACTACTCACTTCAGACCTGGGAACGCCAAGTGTACGAAGCGTGTGAGAGTGACGAGGACTCGAAATACTACAAAACCTGGCGGCGGTTACAGAGCAAGACTCCCGTGTAAGCTGGTCAGTCAGCTGGATGGCCCAGAGACGCTTCCGAAGGCTTACTGGCAGGAGATGGTGAAGATGCCGAGAATAGCTGTTCCCGCTATTCCAAGGGTCGAAGTACCAGCACAGGCCTTCTGGTTCGATCAAAGGTGAAAAGGGTTTCACAAGGCGACAGCAGTGCAGAGGAGAAGTCCTTCAGCGGGTCACCAGCGATTCCTCGGTCCAGCCTCTTGGTTGCAGGATACTTGGCTCCTGTATTCCTTCGTTCGTGAGAACTCAGGAGATCGACATGGTAGTGGTGTTTCCAGCCCCCTCTTATCCACGGTTCCCTTCGCGCCAAAACGGAGGGGACCCAATGGGAGATCCGCTCATCAACACTCACACCATTCGTGGACCAATCACGGACCACGGTGGTCCCAGGCATTCACACCACCCTAGACTCTCTGGCACCCAGGATGTGTATTGGGACCAGACATCCCAGCCCACATCCTGGAGGCACACACAAGACATGTAGAAGCCCGCGAAAGCATCCGTGTTTCGCGGGAAAGTACATGCCCAAATAAGGAAGGCCCCGGGTCGGCTCGACCTGGGGAAGGTGAAGGGAGCAAGACGGTCAGCGGACAGGACAAAGGAGCCTCGTGGTCTGGCCATTTTGGGAGCCAGACCACCATTTTGGGTTAAGCGCGAGAAACGCGCTTAGAACGTCAAAAGGAGCTCAAAACACAAGAAACGATCGCTGCCACCATTCCCATCCCTGAATCACTTGCACCGATCAGATACAATCCTAAACGAGTATCTAGGGCCTGTAGAAGGCTAGAGACCCTAGAGAGCTGTAACTTAGCTTACAGTGCCCTCTTGTGTCATGTTGCACGAAAGCCGCAACATGATAAAAGAAACTACGGGAAACAGCGTTCCCCGGTACTGACTGTCTTAAGGGCATGTCAGTTTCCCCGTAAGAAAGGAGCGAAAGCCCAGAGGAGTGCGGCAGAAGGCTGCACTTCTCTGGCAAAGTCGAGAACAAGGTGAAAAACAACAGCAAAAAGTTTAGGGGTTGCCATATGGAAGGAAAATTACCTACAATTACGAAATCTTTCCTAACACTTGTCTTGCACCTCCTTCGAGAACTTAGTGGCATGCAGCCACGCTTGCCTCGAGGTATCAACCCCAAGCATCAGACCCCGAGCCGAGGTGTCTACGTGATGAGCCGCAGTCTCCAGGAGATCCTGGGCCAAGACCCTGGCATCGGAAAGGCCTCCTCTGAAATCCTCCAACTTCTTGACCGGAATGTGCTCCTCAAACTCCGACAGACCTCTCCACATCCACATGTTAGCTCCCGCCAAAATCAATTCTGCATTGGCCTGCCTGAGCTGCAAGGCCGAATTGGCAAAGATTTTCCTCCCTAGGGAGTCCAGGAGCTTGTCCTCCTTTCCCAAGACCTGAGCCGCTGTCGCGGAGGAGGAAGCTGCAGGTCTGGATTGCAACGTAGCCGCAGCCACCACTGTCGAGGAGGGAGGCGGACAAGATGACAAGGCCACTTCTTCCTAAGAATGCAGCCTGTACCTCGCGACAATCCTTTTATTGATAAAAAAGTGTCCCGAGTGTGGCTTTTCCCAAACTCTTCGGACCTCGGCCAGAACGTCCATCTGCAAGAACAGGCCGGTACGCTCCAAAGGAGACAAGGTGAACGCCCCAGACAGCACACCCTCCTGCGGAACAGGTGCCTCGGGAACCGGAACATCTAAAACTCATCATGTCCAGCACCCGGTCATGGAAAGCTCTGATAGAGCGGGGAAGGTCCCCGTTGTCCTGATCGCCTTGAGGGTCATCTGACCAGTCAGGATCCTGCTGAGCCGTGTCAGGCACTGCCTTGTCCACTGGGGACAATGGTGGCACAGGCGAAAGCGCAGGGGGAGGCACCACGAGCAAGGAGGCGCCAGCGGAACCACCGGCGGAACGGGTGGAGCCGGAGGCGCGGGTGGACATATCTCCTTGAAAAGCCCTTTGAAATATTCCCTCATGGGGTCGGTGCGCATAAGCGCTTGAAATTTACTGAAAAAAGCGTCCTCAGGAGATTCTTTCGGAACCTGAGGAGGCCTCTCATGAGGTGGACAAATCCAGGGACGTAACGGAGAAGGGTGCCACACCGGCCCCTCCACCGACGAATCCACATAAATCAAGGGAGCTGCCCCCGCGGGCAACGAAACATTGTGCGGAAGAGGCATCCGGGCGTTCCAATCATAAACTGGCCGGTAAGGATGCGCACAAGGGACCTTAGCTTCACCCGAAGGACCAAACCCTACACCAGGGGCCGATTGCGTAGTTGTAGGGGTAGTACCTAAAATGGCTGCCATTTTGTCCTCATCTGAGGGGAAGTGCGGCACGTGAGGAAGTGAGGTAGGGGTCCCCGTCAATGGGTCAGGGGTCTTAATTTTAGCCTTAACGTAAGGAACCGGTACCATGAGGCTTGGAATGTTTCTGCGACATACCAGCTACCAACTGAGCCTTCGAAGGAAGGGCCTCGGCACTGCCGGTAAAAGAAGAAACTTTCTTCTTTGCCCCCTCAACAGATCTGGTGTCACCACAAGAGCGGGAACGGTGTGTTTTCACTGACAGGGCCTTGCCCGGCCCCTCAGAACTGTTGGTATCCTTGGCCTCTGTACGAGGGACCTCGGACGTAGGCCCGGTAGAAGCCTTATCGGCACGGGCCTCGAACATCGTTCGGTAACCTCAAGCCCAGCCAAGACCCCGGGGCGCACCCCGGTTTTGTCTTAGAGGGAAGCCGAAAGAGCAGCCTCAGAGCAAGCTCCGGTACCCCATGACTTAGTAGAACTGGGTCTACAGACAGCCCCCACAGGAGGGGCCTCGGAGCATACTCCGGTGGACACAGGCCCCTTACGGAGACCCTCGGAGAAAACTCCGGTAGAATAATTAGGCCCGACAGGCAGCTCAGGGCGAACTCCGATAACAGAGCGATCAACGCCCCTCCCGGCTCGAGAGGAACCCAGAAAGGTATCCCCGGCCGGGGTGCTCTGAAAAGTAAAGAACTTACTGGGCGTTTTTTCTTCTCGTCGATGAACGCCTGAAAATGCAAAGGCGGAGTCCATCCGAGCACCTTCTCCCACCGCTCCAACCGACATTGAAGTGCCTGGACCGAAAGGGAGTCACAGTAAAAACAGGAGTCCCAACGGTGTTCCGGACCCAAACACTCTAAACAAAGAGGATGGGGATCCGCCCTCGCGAAGCAACGGTGACACGATGAACAGTCTGGAAAATCTAGTTTAAAAGACATAGACAGATTAGTAAACGAACGCTAGCGAGAGCCAGAGAGGGAAAAAGGGAAGAAAGTCTTCCAAGGATGCAAGTGCGTCCGGCCCCAATCGTGCGGAGAAAAGGACTGATGGGCGATGCGTGGGGCGGAGCCAAGGTGGGCGGGGTTACGGCCGCATGCAGGGCCCCGTGCAGGAAAGAGAGGAGGGACACATTTTTGAAAAAAATGTGGATGCTTTTTACAAAGTGCTCCGGTCCCGTCCCACAGGAAGGAGAGATGTGCCATAAGTATGGAGGAAAGGGGACGGGACGTAGGAGTATCTGTAGATTGAAGAGTGTATGGGCCCAAGGTGAACCTGCAGAATCTGTTCACGCCCCTTATTTAATCAACAGAGTAACTTCAGTGGGGGGGGGGCATATCGGAGAACAGTCTTTAAGTGAGGGAACAGGATGGGGAAAAGGACCACAAAGTTAGTTGGATGTCTGACACATGCAGAAGTAGTAAAGCATTCATGACACCAAATGGTAACATATCCTGTTTGGTTCCACATAGCAGTTTTTACGCTAAATTCCACACCAAGATGGAACCCCGGATTAGACCCTACGTCTGAAACCATTGGCTTGCCAGAGGTTTTGGACTACAACTCCCATCCGCATTAGCCAGCATAAGTAAGGTGAGCGATCATGGGAGTTGCAGTCCAAAATATGGAGCGCCACAGGCTGCAAACCCTCGTTTTAGGTGGGTAACATGACGGACTGACCACTTTGGGATTGGATGCGACTATAAAGACAGACGTGTTCCCGAAGAAGTTGCTAGGCAATGTCTTAGGTGCATCATCTTTAATTCCATACCAGCTCCTTTTCAGATTTGGATTTTGCTTGTTAGATTTCTGGCAATCTGCTCTGGCTATCAGTCCACGTTCTGGATCATACCCTTGGCTTCCTGTCGCCCCTGGCTTCTTGTCACTCTGTCCCTCTCCGGAGGGCTTCTCTCCCACGCCTTTCCATTTGTGCTGTCTCCTGCACTCTGTCTAAAGAATGGCAATCTCACTCTGCTGGCACGCCCTTCCCTATGACTCTGGATGTCTCATGGCTGGAAGCTTCCCTGTATTCTTTTCCTCCTAGACTTCTTTCCTGTGCTGATTCTTGCTGTAGGTTTGCTTTCCGCTATGCCTAACTGTGCTCTCCCCTTTATGGAGCCAGATGAATGCCGACATTGGGCTCTCTTTAAAGAACAGCCTTGCCAGTGCCACCCCCATGATTTATTGATTTACTGTGGGCTTTTCCACAGTCGAGGGCCCTCTCCCAGATAAGTATGTTAAAGGATTTTACTGTATTAGAATCATTGCTAATCTCCTGCTGTTGGCCAATGTACGTTATTTTGCCTTCACCAGAAATCCTTTGCAGAGTCTTCTCCTGACCTTTAATTTGTTCCAACTCCGCCACCCTCCCCATGGACAGTGAAACTTCTATGTGTAATATTTACCCAGCAGATCTAGGGTTCAGTAGACAGGAAGATTGTGTTTGCATAGTTTTCAAGAGTCTTCTTTAGATCGTGGCACGGGGATGGGGGCGTCTATTACCTAACACACCTACTATATGTGCCCTCTTGTGCAGGAGAACATGCTCATCCCTTGACACTGCACATTTGCTATCGCTCCACCCTGTGTGTGTGGGAATTCGAGGGAGGCGAGTGCCATTCACTGTGAATGTCCTCCATTATCACTCAAAATCATAAGAGGCCTAGAAATGTGGGACATCCAGCAGATGCACAGAAATCTATGCACCCAAAATGGGTTCACAACCTGTCCATAACAGTGGAACACACTCTGTCACCAATACATTGTTACTTGCATGAGGAAAACTGTAACATTATGTTAGGCCTATTTATACAGTGCAACTATCTCCAGCGATGGCATCTTAGCGCGAACTGAAAAAGGAAAGCAGGTCAAACCACCTACAACAGCCAGACTGAAACAGCAGGGTTTTTAGCATCCGCCAAAAGGAGAGATGGTGCTCAACAACCCGCAGAGACATAGGAAATATATTCCTGGCCGACATAGTAGATAAGATCACTGCAGCAGGCCAAAAGCAAATGGACGCCCTCAGGGAGGACCTGGCGGAGGGCATCCAATTAATCAAGAGATATCATCGATATAGAGGAAAGGGTTGACACAATTGAGAGGGTGATTCTGGATTTAGCTGAAGATGCGCGAAAGACAGACTCACTCCTCGACACATTGACGACAGCCACGCACAACATGGAACTCCAGGTAGAAGAGTTAGAAAACAGGTCTAGGCGCTCGAATATTCGCATTAAGGCCCTACCTGAGAACACCCAGGATCAGGACCTAGCTCAAGTGGTGAAGGGAATCTTCGTGGACCTCCTGGAGGAGCCTGATACGACGGACTTGGTCTTTCATAGGATACATAGAGTGGGGCCCAAACGAGTGGATCCAGGCGCTAGACCCAGGGATGTCCTGGTGGCAATGCACAGTTACTCGGTGAAGGAGAGAATCCTCTCGGCAGCACGGAAGGCAGGCCGGATTGCATATAATGGGGCAGAGATTGCGCTATACCAGGACTTGGCTCAAGCAACGCTAAACAAGCGCCGAAGAATGGGGCCAGTTCTCACACACTTGAGGTCAAGGCACTCAATATAGATGGCTACACCCATTTGGCCTGGCTTTTGAATGGCAAGGGAAAGTGCAGAAGATAACCACATGGGAACAGGGGCTTTCCCTGTTGGGGGTCGAGGAGGATGCCCAGCCCCCACCGACTACAACTCTATCCCAGCGAACCGGGTGCAGAGACTGGGAATGGTCTATGGCCCAGTCAAAGAAGACAAGGAAGAACGTAAACGTCACAACCACCCACTCTTGAAGGGGTCGCCACAATGGAAAGGCCAGGGGCTTAAGATCTGCCCAGATGTTCACTGGGAGTGACTTTCAGCACAGAATTCAGCGAACGATGTGGGAATAGGATGCCTGGGGAGGGCATACGAAGCGGAAAAACGGACAAGGGTGAGCTCGAGACGTGTACCTACATCTAAAGGGCTCTGGGGGAAGGAGAGGGGAGCGCAGTACTTGGAATGGGACCGGGAAGTCATGCGTTGGAACAGTTCGAAGGCAATCGATGAGACGACTCTCGAGGTTCGGATTCGAGGGGGGCGGAGGCCAGTCTCACACTGCCAAGGGGGGAGGAGGGGGTGGAGATGGGTGGGGGTGGAATGGGGGTGACTGCGGGAGACCCATGGTTCAAGATCCGAAAGTAAAGACCATGCCAAGCTCGACAAAAGGGCACCCCCACAGGTGGAGGCTGTGTCGATATCTGGAGGTCCGTACGATCCACGCTCTTGGCCATGTGACCCACTATGGCTACCCATCGGTCATTGAGGATCCTTTCTCTTAATGTCAACGGCCTCAACTCGCCGATTAAGTGCAAGAAAGTTGAGCGTTTTATTAGGCGAGAGCGGCCGGACATTATCACGCTCCAAGAGACCCATATCCGAACGCCTGACCGCAGAAGGGTTAGGCTGTGGGGGTATTCCAGGGCACTACAAGCCACACAATCTGAAAAGAAAGCTGGGGTTCTCTTGGCTCTTAGCAATGGGCTGGACCTGCATATCACGGGGAAGGTCAGGAAGGTTCCTGGCGGTCACCTGAACACCCCCTCACGGTGGCAACGCTATCTGCCCCAAAGGTGGCGGAAGATCGCTTTATTCAGAGCGCACTTGGAAAACTAGAGATCTTCACCGGCGACTTCAACATAGCATGGGACCCGAGAGGGACAGATCGATGGGATGGGCGGGCCCACAGGGGAGACCAACATAGGATCTGAAGGAGAAAATCAGTGATCTGGGCCTAGTAGACGCGTGGCAAGAGATACGGTGGGGAGCAGGGGTACTCCTTTTACTCACATGCGCACCAATCCCACTCGGGAATAGATCATATTTGGATCTCTGCCAACCTATTGGGGAGGGCGCAAGATATTACCATGGGTTCCACATCACTGTCTGACCATGCCCCCTTGACTATAGCACTAAGAGATAAGGGCAGACCCTCGAGTCTGGAATTGGCACTACCCGACCCCTCTCTTTAAAGACCAGGTTCTGGTCCGAGAAATTGAAGAGGAAGTAGAACGCTTCTTTGCGGAGAACCCGGTAGAGGATACGACCCCTCAGTTTAGGTGGGTCGCCTTTAAGGCGAACCTAAGAGGAGCAATAATAGCGCTAAAAGCAAGAAGAGACAGGGAATTGAGAGTAGAAGAGGCACGCCTGGAGGAAGCACTTAGGGAGATAACTGCAAAAATGGGCACATATCAGTCCCCGGCAACCAAAAGGGAGTATAGGGCGATTAGGGTCCAGCTGGACCTGATCCAAACTCGGGCAGCCGAGTGAAGCTTACTATGTCTCAAGCAGAAATTCTACATTAAAGCCAATAGAGCAGACCGTCTACTTTCGAGAATGCTTAGAAAGGACCAGAAGGAGAAGACACTTTTGAAAATTAAGGTGGAGGGAGGGAGAGTCGGCACTAAAAATTAGGACATCTCAAGGGAATTCACCCGTTTCTATTCCACCTTATGCGCGTCTGACTCCCCGGCATGGTCCTCCCAACTAAAGTATCTATTGCTATGTGGCGGAGTTTTACAAATTACATAAGGAACTACTCATCCCAATCGTAGCTCTATAACCAAATAGGGCAGGATATCGCAATCACGGGTACAATGGAGGAGGCAAAAGTTGTCCTCATTCATAAAAAGGGCAAGGACCCAACCAAGTGCACCTCCTACCGGTCAGAGGCCGACAAACCACGGATAATGTCAGAAGGCTAGCTCACCTAATAGAGAAGGCCCACAAGAAAGAAGTCCCCGCCCTCCTGATGGCAATAGATGCAGAGAAGGTGTTTGATTGGGTGGAGTGGGGGATTCCTTTTTGCAACTATGCTCAGGATGGGTTTCGGCCCCACCTTCTTGGATAGGATTAGAGCTAATTATAGATGCCCAACCCCCAGACTAGTGGTGAACGGGCAATTGTCAGAACCGGTGCAGGTTGAGAGGGGCACCAAGCAGGGATGCCCACTGTCCCCAATATTGTACGCCCTCCACTTGGAACCATTCCCTGAGGCGGTGTGCTCCAACCCGCTCATAACTGGCATGCTCTTTGCAGGGGTACCGCATAAAATTGCAGCCTTTGCTGACGATATCATACTCTTGCTGACACTCCCGAGGACTGCAATCCCCGCAGTGGAAGCTGAGCTAGCACACTTTGGCAGTGTCGCTGGCTTGAAAGTAAACTCCTCTAAGACCGAGATCCTTAACATAACTGTTACGACCCCAGAAGCCCATTCCTTGAGGTGTTCCTCTCAATATAGATGGGTAGAGCAGTATCTCACTTATTTGGGAGTAAAACTAACGACAAGTGTGGATCATCTGTACCAGGCGAACTATCCACCCCTACTGGAGGAGATAAAAAGCAAGATGATAGACTGGGGGCCCCTAGCGATCTCGTGGTTAGGCCGTATCAACGCCTTTAAAAATGTCCTTACTCCCAAAGCTTCTGTACCATTATTTTGCCGCCCATCTGGCACAACTCCCCCCGCCCCCCGTTTTCTTTAGAATCCTGAACAAAATCAAAAACAGGCTTGTGTGGGCCAATAAGTCCCCAAGGATAGCATCCAGGCTGAGAGCTCCCACAGAACGAGGTGGCATGGGATCACCCGACTTTTGGGCCTACTATAGGGTGGCACAACTGAAGGTGCTCCGGGATTGGCAAAGAGACGACCGGGGGAAAGTGTGGAGGACCATGGATAGGGCGGTCTTGGGGGAGGATCTGGAAGGGGTTCTGTGGAAGCCAAAACAGGACAGGCCTTCACACCGAGCCTACATGAAGAACTGGGAGCAAGCTACGGGGCCCGTCATCCAAGACTATCACTGGGGGTTTCTATGGAAGCAGATGCCAAAGTTAACAAGATACCTTTTTTAAATAAGGGAGATGTGGCTGAAGTTACTCACCCAGTGACATATGACCCCCGCCAAACTTCACAGAATGTATCCTGGGGTATCCACCCCTCTGCTGGAGAGATTGTGGCTCAGTGGCCACCTGGGAGCACATTTGGTGGGAGTGCACAAAACTTCAGAAATACTGGGCCGGTGTTTGGCGCACACTTAAACAAGTTTTGGGGCTCAACTACGGGGGGGAACAGAGGTCTGGCGATGCTGGGATTGGGGGAGACCCTAGCAACAATCAAGACTAAGCGGATCGCAAGCTCTATGCGTTAATGATGTTGGCAGCTGCTATGGTCCTAGCTCGCAGATGGAAAGCGAAGGATCTACCCTATGACCGTGAATGGGTGACAAAGATGTGGTCCCTGGTGGTGCTGGAGTGGCTCACGTACTCAATACAGGGAGACCACCTGAGATTTAGGTTGGACTGGGATTCTGTACTCGCATTCGTGGTTGATGGCACAAGGCAGCGATGGTGTCCACGAAGTATGCAACTCTTGGGCATAATGGACATCGCCGAGGAGGCAGATTAAGCATGAAGCAGGATACGTTGTTTCAGCCCAATTGAAAGGGGACTGGCACCGGGGAGGGGGAGGGGTGAGTTGGTCAATCGTGGAGAGGCGGGGTGACGCTGAAATATTGCTGAACCCTGGGTTGGGGAGGGGGGAGTTGGGGTATCTCTTACATGTTTTGTCAGTGTTTTTTCTATGAAAATGCAAATAAAAACATTTTTAAAAAAAAGTTTAAAAAAAAACTGCCCTATTTATCTGAACGGGCTGGCTGCCTCAAACCCTACCACATCCTCAGTAGTGATGCTCTGAATTCAAATTACACCAACTGCTAATCTAGTTCTCTCAATCTTGGCAGAGTTTCTCGGTCGTAATCCACGTGAAGCTGGTAGTCTTTACCATAATGATATAGTCTGGTTTTGGCAGGGCAGTATCTGCCAACAAACTTCTATACAAGGCTATGTTCAGCATCAAAATGAGCAGAAGTGGGGTTAGTCCCCTTTTCCGCCCTACATGCCAACACTGTTGGCGTGTCCGATAGTCCCGTACTTCTGTGCATTGTTTGCGGAACAGATTTATTTTCCGCTTTGACTAACATTTTATTGCTGGGTTTTGGAGTGCCTAGCTTTAAGGTGTTTACCTTGATGTTAATTACAAATTAGCATCCTCACTGCAACGGATTGCTTCAGTTTGATTAGGTGCAGAGCTTATGAAAATGCCACTGCAGTCAGATTTGTTGCACCATTTCTTTTGGTCCGTAATATGAAGTCATTCTTGAGTATTCTTCTTTTGTGCAAGAAGGAGGCCATAATTAGTTCCTTTTGTGCCAAAGAGTCAGAAAATTAACAATTCTCAAGAATTAGAAATATGGGTTAGATGTGGGAAACATGAAAGGGGAGCTGGGAAGCCATGGATAGAGTAGTGAATACCTTGGGTTTAGCAGGGGATCTGGCGTGTCTGTAGAAACCACCTAAGGGCCCAACAATAATACTATGCACCATAATGCCAACATGACAAATTCCATTTGGGAGATAGACGTCCATTTATTTATTTATTTTATTTTTTATTTTTTTACATTCTGGGACTTGTAGTCCTGACTTTATAATTCTGAAATGCAAGACTAGTAGTTCCAGAATGCGAAGAAAAACCAGGACTGGATATGCATTTTTCGACTGGAATGGGGCATGTTGGCTTGTATGCAAGACTCCACACCTGGAGTTTGTGCTTGCCATCCCGAGAAACAATACCCATACTTGCCATCCCAATTTTGGCAGATTTAGCACAGTTAAATGAAGCCATCCCAAGAAACACATGCCATACTTGCCATCCCAATTTTGGCAGATTCAGCATAGTAAGATGAAGTGATTGCCCCATAATCCTACATTTGAGTGAAGAAGCTGGGAGTTGAGCCCAGTTTGCTCACTTTCCACCCTTGATCACATATTATCTCAGCTGTAGCTGATTCAACTATGTGTATTGTGGTGGGTCGGAAGGTAGTCTCACACATTGGGAACATTCTGTACTCTTTTTATTAAATATTATTATTTTTTTTTATTTTTATTATTGTTATTTAATAAAAAAATAGATTTTTACAATATTTTTGTTAACTGTTCTTCCAGCTGCTAAAAGTCCATTCATACTTCACATTTTTACATTTTACATTTTGTCCATATTCATGTCGAATAGTTTATCGTTAATGTGTTCCAAGATCTTTGCGGCCGCAATTTGCCAGCACATTCGATCTCCTCCGATTAGCCTAGACCACCAGATCTCTTCTTCTTGTAGATAATCTATCCCCGCTAGATCTGACAAATATCGTCTTCTTACTTTGTTAAATGTGGGACATGCCATAAGCAAGTGCCGTATGGTTTCTTTTGTTGGCGATGAGTTATTGTTACAGAATCGACATTTGTCCGTTTGCGTTGTTCCTCTGATGTGTAAGATTTCATTGGTTTTGAATAAATTTAGCCGTGCGCGTAGAATTAAGTTTCGAGCTTGTTTGTTTGGGAAAGCCTTTACTATATGTTGTAATTCATTTCGCTTTCTCGTATTTGGTGGCAAGTGCGCGGTTAACTTTAACTTTGCTACGGCGTTAGTTTTCTTTATCCAGTCCAAATATTATAAGAAGAATGCTGATCGCTTCCTATTGCTAAAGGCAGTACCCTACTTATCTAAAGAAAAAAAAATTATGCTCAGCAGATGTTGGGAAGCCCAAAGTAAATATGTCCTCTGTCCAAACAAACACTATCTGACCCTAACACTAAATACAACTAAAGTAAAAAATGCCTGTTCTTCCCCTAGTCTTCTTTTCTTCTTGGATATTCTTTTTTATATACAGGTTTATTTTTGGCTCATAGAATTCTTAGTGTAATCTCCTTTGACAGTCTCTCCTTATCAACTCTTGTAGTTATTCAGCAGCTCACTGGAACACTGCGGGCATAACAGCACTGGGGGACCTGTTTGTAGTGGGTAATTTTATCACATGGGACACGATTAAGGAACATATATTTCTAAAAATGTATATGAATTTTATAAATTCTCTCAGCATTCTACTTCTATATAGACCTCCTAAACCAACACCACTGTTTGAAGAGCAGCTTCTATTTTTCATTGGAGGTACTTTCAAGGATATCACACCTTTTTATTATTCTCTGTGATTTTAACCTATGGGCTGACAATCTCGTTTATCATGAGACTTTCTCACCACTATCACTTCATACTATTGGCTTCTCCCAGTTTGGTCATACTCCGACACATACTGGGGAAAACATCCTGGACTGTATCCTTTTAAAAAAACAAATCCTGAAGATAACATCAGAGGAACAATGTATACTGTCTGACCATTCTTTTCTTCTTTTTGAAATTCCAACTACATTGTCTCTCACTAAACTATCAAAAGTAATTCAGCCCTGTATATCGAGGAATAACTGCAAAAAAATCTCTGTTGAATCCTTTGCATCCAGAGGGCTACCCCTCCTTTCATCTGCGGATGGGGAGTTATCTCTCAATGACTTTATATCTACCTTTAGAGCAGTTACTAACAAGGTTTTATTAGCCATTGAGAGTATGAGACACACTAAAAAGAATAAAGTAACATATTTCAATCAATGGTTCACTCGAGATGTTCTACATACCTAAAGTTTTAAAACGTAAGGCTGAAAGTTACTGGCGTAAGAGCAATGATTCTATGACTAAATACAAAGTTGCAGTCAGGCGCTTTAAGGAGGAAATCTTTAAAGCGAAACAGAAAGGCCTGAATGAAAGAATAGATGAAACAAAATCTAATGAACTTTTTTTAGTTCTACAAGAACTTAAGGGGTCTACAGCTGAGCCCTCTAATATGGATAACAACTGGTGTCAATACATACATGACCGTTTCACCCAAGAAACTATAAAAGACCAAAACCATGTTCTGGACTAAGTCCAACTGTTGCAGCCAACCATAGCTGGTCCTGTATTGCCACGTGTTGCCTCCGTCTCAGATACCACCCTTTTTTCCTTCAAACAAGTATAGAAAAAGAGTTTCTCGAGGTGATACAAAAGCTCAAACCCACATCCTGTAATGGCGATGTCTCCGGGCAACACTCTTCAAGGATTTTGCAACTACGCTTGTCTCTTGGGTAACAAGCTTTTTTAATTGTTCCTTTCAAGAGTCCCTCATCACAGGAAATATCAAGGAGGCCTGGATAACTCCCCTAATAAAAAAAGGAACATTTGGACCCCAGTAGTGCTGGTAATTACAGACCCAATCACTAACGTGCCTTTTCTGCTAAAATAATTGATAAAATAACTTGCACACAGTATCGGCACTTTATGGAACCATAATTTTGTCTTGGCAAACAATCTAGATTCCGTACACATTTTGGGACAGAGACCGCCTTGTTGGACTTAAAATCTAACATAACGGAAACTATTTAGGAAGGCAATGCTGCCTTGCTTCTTTTGTTGAATCTCTCTTCAGCTTTCGACCTGGTCTTTCATGCTCTCATAGAGGAAAGACTGATTGAGGTTGGCAAATGTACCACTTGGGCTGCAAACTGGTTCAGATCCTTTCTTGGACCAAGGACAGCTAATGTTGTGAAGGGAAATGCTCAATTCCTAAGAACCCTTCTAACCTGCGGAGTCCCTCCGGGATCATGTTAATCGCCCTTACTTTTCAACGTCTAGTCCAAACCTTTGTGCGATCTTCTTCTTTCTTCTGAGTTTATTTTGCAAACTATGCAGACGACACCCAGATTGTTTTCAAACTATCTGGAGTCTATACTGCAGACTCAATTACAGTAAATTAAGTGTTCAAGGCCATACAAACATGGATGGCTTCAAATTCTCTGGCCTTGAATGACTCCAAAACAGAGCTGCTCAGTATTGGTACCCAGCACAAACTGAAAAACCTTGACACTTGATACAATTATTTTGTGATAAATGGCATTGTCATTGCTGTATCTGAAACTTTAAAATCTAGGAGTCTACTTTGACTCTCATCTCACTTTTCAGAGACATGTTTCATATCTCGAATCCTCATGTGCGTTCTTTACTAGCTAATTCACCCCTATTTGTCTTAGGTCAATTGTGCATTGATTGCCGCAGCTATTGTCATTTCAAAATAAGACTTTTGTAACAGCCTCTTGGTAGGCACCTCCAAATCTAACATCGGGAAGTTTCAGGTTTAACAAAAGGGAGCTGTTTGTGCAGTATGTGAGCTCGGCTGGCTTTCTAAGGTCTCTGAGTCCCGTAGGAAACTAAATTGGCTTCCTGTTGAGCAGTGGATATTCTTCAAGGACTCCGTCCTGATTTTCAAATGCCTCTCAGATCAGGCACCGTTATATCTTTCGTCAGAGTCCACAAAGCTCCTATTGGATGCACTCTTCGATTTAGCAATGATCTGCTTCTCTTTTCCAACTTCGCGTCACCCTGAAAAAGTTTAGTGGTGCAAGCTTTAATGCCTGGGCACCGACTATTTGAAACTCACTGCCCATGGAACTACGAGATTGTGACTCAATAACTAGGTTCAAGAAACAACTTGAGACAATTCTTTTTAATAGGGGATAGATCTAGCTCCTAGATATGCCCCCTCTTCTTTCTCTGTTACGGACCCCAATCTGCTTCTCTCACTCATGTTTAATGTGGTCTGTCTTGTGAGCGCCCTGAGGCCTTCGGGCATGTGGCGCATTATAGGATATTATAGATGGATTTAGGAGACACACCTTTACAGCAATTCTAGTACCACTAGGTCCACTGAGCGGTTGCATCTAGATGGATGGTGTTCCTATTGGAACCAGAATCGCAACCGTGCCTCACATACATTTTGTTGCAACAAGCTGGGAAGAAATCCATATCTGCTTTGTACAAAATAGCCCAAACAACCACAACCCTCCCAGACAGTGGACATTAGGGGCAAATGGGAAATGGATTTCGGCATGCCCTTTCAGGACACGCATTGGACAGTTTGTAGACTCACAAAACCGGGATCTCTGAATTCCAGGTATAGAATTATTCAGTTCAAGACTGATACAGTTGAAGGTCCTTAATAGAACATATCATACACTGGCAGGGCGTTCAAAGCTTTCCCATGACAGAACAGGAGTGCCCCAAGTGTGGAGACACGGACGCCCATCTATTCCATATGCTGTGGCACTGCCACACTTTGACTACATACTGGAAAGCAGTGTGCCACACGCTAGATGACCTATTGGGGCAACCCCTGATACTGAATGCGACTGATTGTGTGCTAGGCTATGTTAACAAACTGAATGTATTGAAACGTAAATGTCAATCTGTGACTTCTGCTTGCTGAGAGGGCCATTCTTATGCAATGCACATGGAAGGACGCACCATTATCAACGGACTGGCTGCAATACCATTATATGGGCTGATGACATGGAAACCATATATGTTAACCTCCAGATATCTGTGAATCGGCCAAAAGACACTTGGGCAGATTTCTGAGCATTTTTGGCACAGGATAGGTAGAGAGACAGGTAGAGCCTGCACATGGGAATGTTCAACTTCAGTTTGTGAGACTAGAATAATGTGTCTGTTTATTTGTGAATATGCTGCTGGAACAATGTACCATCGCCATGTGTAATAAAGTACATATAAAAAAAACTTTTGTAGTTATTAAAAATGACTCTTGGGTCTTGTGCTTTCTGTGGCCATATCCTTGGAGTACTTTTCCTTCTAGTAGGTCCTCGCAATGTTCTTCCCAGTCTCAGGTTTTCCTAAATTATGTTTGCCTTGATTCCCTATTGGGCTTTCTTTGCCAAGGATTCTCTCTGAGGCCGTCTGCTCTTTTATCTTGTTCACTGACGAGCTTTATCTTGCCTTTCTCTTTGTACTTTCTGCAGCCTTGAACACTGCAGATATACGGCCCAATTGGAAAACGTTCTGTGAATTGGGCCCATAGAGTGGTTGCCCTTCCTCCAAGGGTTTTGGTTCCAAGTTTCTGTTGGTTACACACCTGGGTTGGTTATAGCTCCCTTTTATATATTGTTCACTTCCCTTGAAAACTGATTTCTTCAATGCCATCTCGTCCTCGGGACTGGGATGAGCTTCTCTCCAAGTGACACCAGTCTTCCCCGACCGGGTTTTCTTTTTTATTTGAATGATTGGAAGTATAAAAACCTGAAAAAGCAATTTTATATTTTCGCTCTTGCCCTTCGGACTGGGACGACTTTCTTTATGCATATGATTCACCAGCGGCCTCCTGCTATTCCTGATCGTTTTTTTTCTTCTTCTTTACAAGACCACCCCCCACGCCCGTTACCTCTCGTTGTGATGGGAAAGGTTGGAGCGCTCTGCTCTCGGTGGACTACTGCTTCTGTCTCTCTCTCTTCACTGCTCTGATTCCTGTTCTGAGTTTCTCACTGGGTGCCTGTTTCTCCAGACTCTGGTGATCGGAAGTTGTTCAGGCTTCCTGTCTCTATAGTCGCTGCGCTGTTGCTCGGGTGTCCTGCCCCCCACTCTACAAGCGTGGTCACGCCACTACCAGGTATTTCTGTCTTCTGTTCTTTCTCATACTAATTCCCTTCTGGTTGCATACACTGCGGCTCTGGTGTCTGCCAATGTTCTTCTCTGGCTGTTTGAAAGTCGTAGGCGCCGTGGCCTGCCTTGACTCCACCTTCACATAGTGTGATTATGTCAAGGGGGCTTCCCCTGCGCATAGCACTCTCCTTCTGCTCCGACTCGTCCCAGGTAAATGTACGTCCCTGGTTAAAGAGACCTCTTCCTTTCTTTTTCCACATATGTTCCTTTTTACATAGTCTTCAGCCAAACCCAAAGTTGCCTCGCTACTCTTTATAGAAGATAGTCCCACATATGCGGCTATGGTAGTTGACTTATGGAGTTCCTCACAGGAATGGGAGTCCTTGTCCCCAAAGGGGGAGTTTCTCCCACTGAGTCTTGCTTCCCTTGACCCCCCCCTAAGCAGGATCTTGCGGGGTGGGCTCACCACCTTAGCCCCACACGGGGAGTGATATGATGGGTTATAAATAACCCGCTTAATACCCAGAGGTTTCTAAGCGCGCACCCATGGATCGAACCTGTGCTGCTCCATGTCATCTTGCTTCCAAGGCAAGCGCGTTGCCCCGGAGCTATCCTCCTGAGAATACCTGAGATTCATCATAGTAAGTACACATCACTTTCGGTAATAAGTGACATAAGGGTGGGGGTGAAGTGAAACTGTGTGTGTATGTGGTGGGGTGGGTGGAGGGTGAGGTAGTAGGGAGGAAAGGGGGACTTGAGGCCCCCACCCCACCTGTCCCCTGAATTAAAAAAAGAACAAACCCTTAGCTATGGACTTTTTGAGGGCCGCACAAAATCAACCAAAATAAATCCGTCTTTTTTTTATGTGCGGCCTTCAAAAAGCAGAAAAAAGACATGGAACCAATTGTTTTCATAAATCTTTGTCAAGCTAAACGGGTACGATTGTAGCTTTGTTTTACATGTCATGAATGAAAATATACAAGTACCATAATAAATTGTCATGTCAGCCTAAGAATTTCCCCTGGTTTTTACAACTGTACTTTCAAGACTTGGGTACATAACCCATGTTAGCATTTTTCTGTGGTTATCAGTTAATCAGTTTATAGTCCTTGTTTGCCAAAGGCCTGCTGCTTATATATGCTCACAAAAAAGTACAACTTGTTTTATGCACTTGCAACTTGGAGACCTGTTGAAAGGAGTGGTGGGGTGATATCCCATTACTTTGACTGTTTTACATGCATCAGGCATAATTTAGGTAGTTGGCGGAAGCTGTGTGTAGTTTGGTGGTGAGCGTACAAATGCACCCATCTATTTGTTAGGCGTGTACCAAAAGGAGTGGCTCTCTTGGACAATGACCATTCCCAGATGTAAACTGGGTCGGCTTAAGAGCATATTAACCACAAACGACCAATCACAACTCGTGCCTCAAAACTCGAATAGAGCTCTACGCTGGAACTCGAGCCAGGCTGGCCTGACCCGACCTCTTATTGGTTTGAAAACCTGTAATAACAAGATTCTTAAATTGTTGTACAGCATCCACATTACTTTCTTGGAACAAACCAATTATATGCCTTGTCAGATATCCTATACAAAGACGAGCTTGTTATTTCTGTGATTCCTATAGTCTTTGTTGTTTGAGAGGACTTGGGAACCATAGATACAGAAGGACATGTTGCTCCAAAAGCACTTTGAATAGTTGTGAAAAGTACACCACCTAACATGCGTGTATTGATTGGTGGATGGTGCCGGGATCTTCTTTCTTGACTTTGTTGCCTGGTTCCTAACAGAATTAGATCCCAGATGAGGTCATCACCTGATCGATTTATCAAATGCATTTCCTTATGTACATAGTCATTTTTAAAATACTGCAAAGGGCACTGTGTATCTTGTTAGATATCTGGGGTCTGCCTTATGCAAGTTTGGTTTTTATTGTGGTTGTTTTTTTTTTTTTGTGTGGACCGAGCTAAAGACCAATGGCGAAATTCCAGAATGAGATAATCACACAAGACCTACACATTTTCCGTTCATTCTATTTTGAAAAGGTCTATCATTTTAACCAAAAGCTCGCCTTTGCCCTGTTTGGAAAAGAATGGTTTCCATAGCTAAACATGTTATTGCTTTTAGAACTAAGTTTATAATGTATTCCAAGCAATGATAGATCTGACTTCTAGTACAACAACCAGAGCTGCTTAGCTCGTATTTGGCTGAAGTCGTCATCCTTTGTAATGGCTGGTTTTTAGTTGCAGAAAAGAGATTGGGATACATTTTGTCAACGGATGTATGCAATAAATCATTATCCACAAAACCAAAACTATTGGCCTTGATGCATGACTTTGCAGGAGGTTTTGGAAGATTGGTCTGGACAGGTTTGAAGAATTAAATACAAATACCATATCTGTTTGTTTTGGTCTCCTTTTTAAAAAATATTTATAGATTTGTTAAAAAAAAGCACTATCAACAGTAATCGCCATACGCCATGACTAATGCCAGAAGCATTTGAACGTTTTACCTATGTGGAAGAAGTATCCCCACCTTGGGTGTGGTAAGCATTGTGCGCGCCTTAAATACCAGGATTTATCTGGAGCTAGGAGCAATGCCAAGGATGAATCTGAATCAAATATTTGGCAGGCACCTTGTATAGACTAAACATGCCTGAGCGTGTCCGAATGTTGGTGTTTCTTTTTGTTTTGTGGTCCTATGTGAAGGTCCCAGATAGATCAACTGTGGTGACATTCCCTGTCTGACCAGCCTAGTGAAGGGTGGGATTGCCAATGGAGCCAGGCCCCAGCACAAGCTGTGTGATGTATTACCCTTGGGCGGCATGGGAAGGATGCCACGGTAGCACCAACCAAATCAAAATTAGAGGGCTGCGGGTCTGCACATGGAAAATCCAGAAGGCCCTGTCCCTGTAAGGGAAAATGAAACTGGTGCAGGTAGCAAGAGAACTGGAATTCTATTCAGACATCCTGTCTTTGATGAGCCCAGGGTTGGGCTTGATATGTACAATAAGGAAGTCTTAATTCTATTAAAAACATGGAGGCAATCATTATGCGTCTTTCTTTTATTAACTTCAAAGAGAAAAACTCAGCAGCAAGTATTTTATGCAACAAATGATGGTAGTGTAAACATTAACAAGGGTGCAAAAATATCCAATAAATAAACATTAACATGATGGAAAAAGAACCTCCACTCTGTGGTAAAGTCACTTGGGGAAGAAAACTCAATTTCCGAGGAGGCTTAGCTCCAGACCATAAAAGGTCACTGAACATGTGACAATAATCCTCCACGAAGTACAGAACAGACCCTACAAATAGGCACCAACAGTCTGTAACTTTCGCTTTCGAGGTTGCAAACTCTGGCAATAAAATAGAACAGGCATGGCTGAAGTCGTAAAGTCGCGGACGTCTTGCGGGAAAAAACCCAGGCAGCTTAGGAGATCAGGTGGACTTGTCTGCAGTCCCTATCAGAGGCAAGGAGAAATAATCAAGGGTTACTTGATGGATATAACAACCCTATTCTTCTTATATGGGTGGGAGAGAAATCAGTATGTTATGTAAATTTACATGGCATGTAGTATAACAAAATTCACCCAATGGAATGATATGAACCAAATCTTTATTCTATGTCAAGACCGCAGCCTCACATTATGCTAGTTTAAAGCTTACTCACCACTATGTATGCAGATTGTCCTACCGGTTTCAGGTAGAATTGTTTGAAAATTGATTCACCTGCCCAGTCGGACATCCTCATGATGTCCTCTAGACGGACTCCAACCTGAAAAACTTTGGAACCCATGGCACCTCTCACTGAGTGAGCACCGAAGTTATTAGTATCGATAACTGCTTGTGCGAGAGTCCAGCGTGCCAATGTCTGGGCAGAAACTGCTCTGTGGTGCTTCCACAGTGCTATCAATAGTTCTCCTTTAGGGGAGATTCTAAGGGGCGCGGTCACTTCTTCATAGACCTTTTAAGCACTTGACCAGACATAGCTTAGGCTGTTCTCTAAAGGCAGGATATGCTATTACTATTGAATTGCATTTAATCCTTCTGGATATTTGGAAGACTATGCCATCAGGAGAAAAGGTCCTGCCTGCTAAGTCGAGAGCTCTGACATCAGAGACTCTTCTGCAGGAGACCAAGCATAGTAGCGTAGTAGGCTTGCTGGAAAGAGCTGTGCGAGATAGCTCCTCATTATGGGGCCAAGAAAGGAAAAGGTTGAGCACCTTGTTAACGTCCCATAGTTTGTCATATCGGGACGGAGGCGGTACCGTAAGGCGGATGCCCTTGAGGAGCCTGCATCCCAGGTGATGTTCTCCTGCTGGAACACCCTGCAGGAGATCGTGGCCGGCTGAAATTTTTGAGCTGTAAGCATTGACTGCCCTGTAAGCAAAGCCTTGCTCTACTAAATAAGCTAGGAAGTTCAAAATTGCCTCTATAGGTGCTGAAACTGGATGGAGCCCTTGGTCCAGACACCAACGTGTCCAGGTGTTACAAGAGCTGAAGTACCTCTTGTAGGTGATGGGGGCCCAGCTCTCTTCGATGAGACTGATAGCTTTGTGTGAAATGCCTGGGACCCTCCATCTTGCCCTGAAATCCTCCTGGCTGCTAGGGTGAATGAACCGCTGAGGAGAAGGGAGTGGAGTTGCCCTGACGGACCCGTTAGCAGATCTGGAGATTGTGGTAGAAGGATTGGAAAATCAGAGGAAAGTGCCAGAAGAACTGGATACCAGGTCTGAGATTACGTCCGGGTCCTCGCTATCATGGTGAAGGGGGGGAAAGGCGTATCTGCTCTCTGGTACCCCCATGTAGGTCATTGGGATCATGGTCACCCCCTTTGGGTGTTTCTAGTGCTCTGCGGTTTCTTATAGCCCCCAGGGGTGCTCAGATACTGTGTACAGTTTCTCGATTGCTCCTTTCCAGAGTGTTGCAGAGTTTGAAAGCCATCCTCTCTCTCCTCTGCATAACCCACATACCTGTTATTTTGCGGTGCTCTTCTGCTGGGGAGACAGTCACTCCCAGTAGCATGGAAACCGCGCTTCTGTTCATTGGTTCCCTGGTTGTGCTCCTTCGTTTGGGTATGCCGTGTGCTGCTTCGATGCTAGTTCAGTCTCTTGGCGTTGAAAACTGTCATGGGCTCTTGGCTCTCGGCTCTCTTGGCATATTCTGTACGTGCTCTACCTACCATGTATGCAACATGGTCCTGTCTCCAGGGGGCCCTGGCTTTGCGCTATAGTGCAGGCTACAGCGGAGCGCAACGTTGCTCTGGCTGCCTCCTGCCCTGTGACTGGTTCACTCTACAGCTACTCCCCCCCCCCCCCCCCCCCAGGTAAGGGTCTCTTACTTTTTACATCTCTCTGTAACGAGAAACACAACACTGTTGGTTCAGAGTTTTGGTGAGCAACTAAACCAGGCACATTTATATGGCCCTGTACATTGGGATTATGATTAGCCCCCCATATATCCAATAAGAGCTTGTGATTCTAATATTAAGGGAGATGTTATAAAATTGTCAACTGGGGAGTCTTCGTCGCCAAAGGGAGGTGGGGGAAGTAGCCCCTAGTGAGATCCTGCCTGACCTGACCCCCAGGGTGTTTTTTGTGTAGGGGCCTCACCTCCATAGTCCCAAAAGGGGGTGGCTCCCTGCAATTGTCACAGTATATTGTTATTGAACAACATTGTTTTCCATCAAGGTGAGCACACTGGGCCCCTTGCGGGAGCAAAACGTTATCATACAGACTGCACACAATCTCTCCCACAAGATCTGTGGAGATGTGCCAGGATCTTGGGAACAGAGAAGGCTCCAGTGAGCTTGTGGTTGGAAGATTTCTGAACTAACATTCTACTTGACCAACTCCGAAAACCGGTGCTACCTAGACACCCAGTACAGAATTCACAGCCACACCTGCTCTGTGAGTTCACACTGGTAGGGAAATCAGTTTGGTAACATGCCAGCTCAGAGACCAGCCAATCAAAGAACGTTGCTTTCACTTTTATTCATGGCAGCCAGGTTGCAAGCCGACAGGAAAGCTGAAAAAGGTTCAAAGCCTTCATGCTCCTGCTCAATACATTGCACACTTTGTGGGGCTTGAGGCCAATTGCAGGGCATAGGCACAGCCAAAGCGAAGGTGGGGCGACCTCCTACAAACAGACTGCCTTGAGAATTACAAGATGACACCAAGCCCTTTTTATAGGTTTGGTGCGGTCACCATACCACTGTCTGCTGTGCTCATTACCATTGACCAATCCAAAGCACTCAGTAGTTCCCAGCCACTGGTTTTGTTTTCAGAGCCCATCCCAGGGCTGGGATCCACTAACCTTTGAAAGCACAGCCCTAGTCTGCTAATGTGGGACATTGAAGCATGAGGTCAGAGCTTGGTAGCAGTTGGCAAGTGGAGAGCGTTAAAGGAAAAGCAGGAGAAACGGAGGTGGCTTCAGGGAGAGAAGAGTAGAGGGAGAGAAAAGGCTGGTCAGAAAGTAGTAAAGTGGATGACAAACCTCTCATAAGGTAGACTGTAGGAGTGTGTTTGCTGCATGGGGAGAAAACATTGGAGGAGGTTGGTCTGGAGAGCTGGGTGAAGGTAAAAGATCACCTTGACAAGGTGATTGATACAGAAGGAGTTGGTGGAGGAGATGTAGGAACATCTTAAAATGAGTTGATTTCAGAGCATTTGGACAAGGAGAAAGAATGTCTAGAATAAGAGTTTGATCTAGCAGACACATATTAAGGACACACTTGAAGACTGATTTTGGGGAGAGGGTGTTTAGGGTAGGCATGAGGGTTCTTGAGTGCCATGGAGTGAGTTGGGATAAGGTCAGAAAGCAAAGGCTACTGAAAGGTGGGGAGAGACCTGAAGGAAGACCAGGAAAGGAAGGTCAGGAGGTGGCGGGTGGACTTTTTATGTATGATGGACCAGATACGCCTGTGGCAACATCTCCAACAATGCCTCACAAGAAGTCTTTTACGGTCCGGGACGCTCCCACAAAGGTTGAGGTCCGCCTCATTGACATTATTAGGAAAAACCCATTCATAAATCTGCTAAAGGCCACAGCTAGTAAACGTAGGAAGGTTTCGCAGGTCAGCTGTGGGGGTGGGAGGGACATGAGGCACAAGACACAAACTGGCAATACTTCCAGGAGAGAGGCTACCATAAAGAGCAAGAGAGGACCTCAACCAGGATAGAACTAGGTGCCCAAGAGACCATTATCAACCCTTGAGGTCATACCAGTAAAGAAACACACCCTGTCTGATGCAGATGATCTATCGTGCTGAGACGCCTGGCCCAGGAAAACCTGTGATGTGAGCAGATTAAAGAAGGGTTTTTGGTACACTTTATCCTGCACCAAGAGCATTCTGGAACTTTGTGCCAACAGGCCGTAGGTAGGTTGTTTTCAGACTTGAACGTGCTTTTCACTGGATCATACTCTTGACCTGGAACTTTGTCTTAATGGAACTTAAATGTGCCCTCAACCAAACTCGCAAGTTGCCCTTTCCTATCAAAGGGTGGGTATGGAGTTTTAGTTTGGAACTTGGCATGGCGGAGGGATTTCGGTTAGAATTGAGATAAGAGTTGGGGTCAGGGTGGTTACTTCATGGATGGTAAGGCTAAAGTTAGGATTAGAGCAAGGGTTTGGGTTGAGGCAAGGGCTGTGTCATTCATGGGGAGCTGATGATGAGGTTGGAATGGAGTTCACTGTTCATTTCAATTGATTTTGCAATCGGCAACATTTAAATAAACTACTTTAGCACACGTCCTCTGTAAGACTTAGGGGAAGGTTTAGGAACGGAATTAGGGTGATTTGTGGAGGTTTTATTAAAGGTTTGTCATTGTTCGGGTTACAGCCTTGTACTTTCGTGCATTAAACAATAGTTTTATTTGGTGACCTTATTACTGGCAACATTTTCACACTTTGCATTGATAGTATTGAATGACTCCATTTTTGAAAACTACTTTTTTCTGTATATATTTTCACATGACTACATTTAGCTGGGGAGATTGTCGCATAGAACCATTAGAAGGGGCAGGAGTCCCATATAGCTTGGTCTAAAGTACCCAGGACTTTGAAGGTCATTCTATTATTGAAGGAAAGCCAATACAGAGTTCTAAGTGTTGAGGGTGATTTGGTCCCGTTTCCTGATTTTGTACCAGTATAAATTGCTATAAGGCTTTTGAGTTCCCCACATTCATGCTACAAGGATCGCAATAAATCATCTGCTCCAGGGTTCCAATTATTTTCTAGTGATCAAGAGCTACCTTCTGGGGAAAAGAAATGGGCTGGTCTCTAACTTCTGCGTGAGCTGCAAACTATAGCTTTTTTACATCGCGTGTCCCATTATGTATAATTACCATTTAGATCTCCTCATGCTCTTTTTATACACATTCCAAAGCATAGTTTAACCCACACAGGTAGTATGGCACCACTTGACCTGGAGAGTCGAAAGCAGCTCCAGGATGCTGCCTTCGTTGAGCTAATGAGGCTCTTCTAGGATACAAGTAGGACCTAAACCGCTTCCAGCTATTTCGAATCCTGCACTATGCAGTAATACATCCGGCTCGGCATAGGGACCTGATGCTTTCAACCCTGTAGTGGAATTATGTTTTTAAGGAAGTGAAGTTGTTGGTGAGGGTTTTAAATATTCTGCCCCTGAGTCAATGCAATGAGAGGTTACTATCAAAGTGTATGCTTATTTTCTTTCCGACTGCGGTTGTTGAGGTGCCTATGCAATATGAGCAGTCTAAGCAATGGAAGCTTGTTTTGGCCACAAGCTATAAAGTAAGATCTTGGCCTTGCTCCAATTGAAAAAGATTGCTGTTAATAATTTAGTCCTGGATCATTTTAGGGCGAATGAATGGGGGTGAGGGGTAATACAGGGTTGTAGGGGGGGAGGGGGTCAACTACATGGTCTTGTTGAACCACTATTTGCACGGTATCTGTGTAGACATGAACTGGCATGGACTAGGACCCATAACAGGTTAGCATATTTGCTTTGAACAGCCAGGATAAGAGCACAAAGAGCTGGCTCACCACATAGCACCCTCTAACTTACTCTGTAGAAAAGTGGGCATTGGTTACAGGAGCTGTACTGTCTTTGAGGATGGTCGCACCAGATCTTTGCCAGAAATCCCGATATGATGATGGCAATGGAGTAGGATCTTGTGGTCCGCTATGTCATATGCTGCTAATTTGAAGAGGATCAGTGCAATTTGGTTATCAGTAGCCCTTCTCTGATTAACGTTGCCCCTGTCCAACTAGAGGTTCTGAACCTGGATAGCTGGTTGTACAGGAGGGTGTTAGATTTGTTAAACTCCTGAAGTTGCAAAATAACCATTGGGACATTTGCCTCAATGGGTACATTGGTATAAAGTGGACATTTGCTAACATGCTATCTGCGTTTGGCTTTTCAAGTAGTGGCGGGATTGCAGCGGTCTTCAGTGGGATGTGCACCGAGCCTATTGTGAGACTGACCTTGCAGAAGCGATGAGTGTTACCCAACGTGGAGTTTAGTTAAGCTTGCAGGGCCACAGTCTTTCTGTGCTGTGGTGAGGATGATTGCTTGTACTGTCTTGAATACCACAATGGAAGTTGTGAAACGCATGATTAAACTCCGATGGGCTCTGCATCTTTACAGCTGCTGGTCAGGTAACACAGTGAATTGAGTGCTCGTTCTGACATCTGTGCGCAGCCTAC